>NC_046985.1:4974075-5294075 GCF_009769545.1 Cyclopterus lumpus | reverse complement strand
TTATGGATTACATGTATTATTCTCATGTGCATTTAAGACATTTCAAGTCCCTATTTAGTTTTTGAATTGGAGTGAGATGCTTTGAATCGAAACGGAAGAATGGCAGACCGGTCCAGTGGATCTAGTGGACCTGGACCTAATACATGTAGTTTAGTCTAATTCATCTTATCTTTATGAAGTCGGGCAAAATACAAATATTAGTGCCAAAGGTCTGCTTACTGAAGTTTTAGGTTTAACATTTTCTTCAGGTATTTTCTCTACTATATCCATGTGTGACATAATAAAGCAATTCTTATACTCAACATTTGAGTTGTGTTGTTTTTGTAGAAAAGGAAGTTTTAAACTATATCACATGATTACAGATCTTCTGCACGCAGGCTACAGATTCTGTACTTGCAGCTAATGTCCACTAGATGGCGATGCCTTCAAACAGACTGTTTGGGGGTGTTTTATACAGCATTCTCCTGCTTTATATTCAACCAGTCAATGACCTCGTGCTTACTCTGTCTATTAATTATAGCTATAATTAAATTGCAATATGCTTCCCTTTTTCTCTCATGACAGTAAATATCACAGCACAATACATAGTGTAGACCTACTGTAAACGTCCTTGTTCCATTTTATTTATATGTTGAAAGAGTAACAAATGACTGTAATATGTTTCATAAGCTGCATAGTTTCTGCGGCTCATCACAACTGCTTTTACCTTTTTATGGAGGACAACAAATAAATATATATCATCTCCCACACAGAGTGAAAGTCTTATTACAGTAGTTAAGAACATCCATCATAGTGAAAGGTCAATACAATATGAAAAGGCCCATAACAACAGTTGGAGCAAATGTTGTCATTTGATGTGCTGCAGGAGACGATATTAAAAACTCCCGTCTGCACATCGTTCATATGCTCTGAACAAGCCGCTTGTGCAACGAGATGACGGTGACCACCGTGCAGTTTTCTGCATAATGCATAATCATCTAGCGTTGATGCAGACGCGACATGATCGATGCAGTCTGTCGCCCCTCGTGACGTGAAGCGTCCGAGCGATGCAGAGAAGAAGAAGCTCTTCGCGGAGGGGGCGATCCAAATGTGAGCGTGCTCGGCCTCCTCGGGCCGCCACTGGAGGAGGCGTTTTATTTTTTTTTTCCTCCAGGACAAGCGCCGCCTGGTGTGGTTGGAAGGTCGAGTGCAAATCATTAACCATCCTTTTTATTTGCTTTCATACGCCGCCCGACGAGATCAGAAGCGACAAGGACGAGAACCCTACGAATCTCATTTCCAACTATTTTCACGTGTGTCGTTTTTCTTTCGCGAGTAAAGGGGTCGGGGATTGAATTGCAGATGTCACTGTAGCTGTATAACCTCTGGAGCAGTGAAGGAGTGTGTGTGTGTGTGTGCGTGTGTGTGTGTGTGTGTGCAACATACAAGGTTAAAGCCGTATTTGTTGGTTGAGAAAAGGGACGGCCGCTATATAAAACAGTCTGTTTATTAACATTTTGGAGCCTGGCTGTCCGTCAGCTTCTTCCACGGGACCATTGAATCATGTAATTTCTGTCACGGGTGAAAGATGAAGGGTGGGGGGTTGTGGGGTGGGGGGTGGGGGGGGGGTGGGGAGCTCACGAGTTTCACAAGCACTCAGGTAAGGACTCTGGAAATACTGCCGCCACAGTCTCTGATACGCGAGGGAGGGATTGCTTTGCTCCAGAGTCTTTTGGTTTCACATTCATTAGAAGGGGGGGGGCCTCTTAAATTAATGATGCATCGTCGACCACGCCGATGCAATAACCCAGCCCGGGATATTTATGACGCCCGAGGTGTGGTTTATCACCTCCTGTCGAGCTCACGCCTCGGCCAAAGTACACACTACACAGGTATGGCGAGCCATTGTTTACCGAGCTATCAATATTATCCCATACTTTGTCTTTACCGACAAACACACATATTTGTAGACTGCCTATTGAGTATCGCATGGAAGGGGGTTCAAAGCAAAACCAATATGTGAATTTCTCGGCCCGTGTGTGGGCAGCAGAATAAGCTGTCGAGGCAACGCTGACATGTTGTCGGCGTGTTGATGGACTCTCGATCTCATGTCTACTCGTCATATTTTGCATCGACGCTGAAGGTTTTTTTGGCTTAAAAGCTCGTTACCGAACTTAAGCTACGGACATCATGTCGTGTTACTCATAACGTCGCATGACATAATCAGTCAAAAATAACCAAAGCTCCTGTCCTAATAGTTACATGAAAAAACGTGACGCGTCTGTACGAGAAGGCCGGGGAAAAAAAAAACTCAACTGACCTTATGCAATAGTTGTTTTTCTTTTCAGCAAAAAGTCCAAAAAGAATCATTAGTTTCAGCTTCTAAATTGTGAAAATGTGCAGCTTTGCTTTCCAACCAAACAATGTTTGATGAATCATTGAAGAAAGCACTCAATAGATTAATAGAAGATGAACATAATCCCTAGTTGCAGCCCCAGTAGAGTGGCTTTGTGTTTCTTATAGTAATTTGAATCATTGATAACATGAAGGTATTGATTAGCGCGGCTTTGAGCCGCGAGGCCAAACAAACCAAAAACATGTTCCTTTAACAAGCAGTTTCATATCAAGAATTAATGTCAGTGATATCCCTTCATACTTGAGCACATCTCTAGTCTTTTCATTCTTTCATGTTGAAACCACAACTAATCAAAGGAAATAGAAATATAGAAACGGGCCATAAAGCAGCTTCCTCGGTTGAATAAATGGAACCTGAAGTGAACAATATGCTTTGCAATGCAGACGCCACAGTGTTGGGAGGCAACATTGTCGTGTAAATCAAGAGGACTCAATATCAAAAGTATCCGGCGCATGAATCATATATAATGATCATGAATATGAATAATAAAACAGAATATATATAACACATGTGACGTGATTTTGACGTTGGAATCAATATGCCTCTCCGTAGTTGTCCCTGATATACACCCGACAAACAAACCTGACGTGCCCGTGCCCTAAAATAATAATAATAATAATAATAATACATAATGCATCAGTGCATGGCACATGGATGATGCCAAGTGTACGTCCCACTTCATTAATTCATCCATAATGAGTTTTTGCAGCATGTAGGAGCAACTACCTTAGAGGGAGCCCCAAGAGTCAAAGCTAATTAAATCAGAATCTTAAATCCCAATCTACACACATCTGCCTTTGTTTGCAGAGCAAAAAAGCACAAAATGAGCCGCACACACACACACACGCACACACACACACACACACACGCACACACGCAGTTATTCCGTCCGTCTTGCGAGGACGCTATATTCCACACAACATGTACACACTCTGAAGTTTTCAGACCACGCGTCCTTTAAAAAAGAACCCAGAGGAGATTCACACCAGTAGGTGTCTCTGTGACACAAACAAAACCCTCTATTATTAGCCCCATCGCTTCATCGAATGCCAGATCACATTGATCTCCATTTTGTATTCATACAGTCTCGAGAAAAAGCTGGAAACTTAACACGAAGGTGCCGTGTAATGCCCCCTTTTGGGTTAATTGGTTGCCCGTGAAAGAGCGACGCGCATCTCGAAGTGAAACGCCCTGCGTGGAGTGTCTCGTTGCAGGTGGAGGTCGGGTTAATCTCCCAGCTGTCTGCCGTGGCCACAGAGTCCTCAAGGACATGATCAGCAAACGAAAGAGCCCGATGTGTGTGCTGCCCATAGCTCGAACTTTTCTCTCACGAGTGATTAAGAAGCTGGAGCATCTCGAGATATTGAGCAGGTGATGCAACCTTTTCCTGGGACGTGCATGCACGCTTAAATGGAGGCAAAGTCATTTTTTCCCCCTTTGGTCTCATACATCGTTCAACACATGCATACGTCGTATCAAAACAGACCCCCAGACTGTACATAATGTTTCCTGGATGAGGAATCCGCGTGCTTAGGAAATCCCCCCCCCCCCCCCCACAATTCTTTTTATCAAGTTAAGGAAGAAAAAAAAAGAAAGATCCAGATTCTCGCCTCACGTGCTCCTCTCTGAATACTTGCGGCCCGTGGTTCATCTCTGTCTCGCAGTCGGCGTTATGAGTAACCTAGCGCTAAACGCCACGAGCCATCGTCAATCACTCGCGAATGTGTCATGCATCACACAGAGGTGGATTGCCGCATCTGGTCTTTAGTCATATATCCTAATCATCACCGTATCGGCGTTCCAAATCCGTCCGCGAGATACATTATTCAAATTCACTTCATTAGAAAAAGTCATTCCAGCCGATAGTTAAGTCCACCTAAAAACTTGGAGCGCGGCCCTAATGACATTATGTTCCATTGTAATTCTCTGCTCTTGCGGCGCAGGGTATTGTATCATTCATAATGACATATGCATTCCCGAAAATATCAAAAAGGAGGCTTGCGAAGTTAACTTTCTTCTTTTTTTCCCCATTTATTTCTATCTGAGAAAAAAAAGAAAAAGAAATCAGGTTTCTAATATTTTAGGGAAGCACTTCTGGTGTGTTTCTGGTCATTTGCTTCACGATGAAGACGTCGTTAGCAAAATGAGCTAAAAACAAAAGCGCCACATATTGTTTGTTTTTTTGCCCCCCCCCCCCCACCCCCTTGTACACAAACAAATCATCATTATTGCCCATACAGTCTCATTCTCTCCAGGACACGCCGTGTAGTTTATTTCAGCCTCTTATATAACTGCATGACAAATCAATCATAACATTGTTGTTTGGATTGTTTTGACCGATGGGCACCTTGAGCCCCCGAAGGAGCCAAACAACCAAATAACTACAACACACACATGAAAAACAGCTGCATTTCCAGATGCAACAATACATATATATCAACAGTAATGTGATCTCGAGCTTCTAATCTTACTATGTTGTGTTTTATAACTCTGTACAAACATCAGCGGAGGCTGACCTTGAAATCAATGTATGCCGACTTTCTGTGTACGTTATTTTATTATCCGTGTAAGCGCTCTTTTACTGCAAAATGAAACCGGTCTATTTTCAGACCGATGCAGCCGAAGCTATACGTCCTGCCTGCGGGATTAGACCGGCTTTCACTGCGGATCGCCTACCGGAGACAATGCCTGATCCATCCGTCTGCAGAGAAAAGTCTTCCTTGCCCTTTCCCCCGAGCTAATCTTACATCACCACAACCACAAGTCTCCGTTCACCTGTTGACGCACACCTGGAGGCAGATTCTACCAAACATCACATCTCCGTTCCATTCACCGAGGAGCAAGGAAGGAGATTTCATGTGGAACGTGCAGCTCCCCGAGGACTAATTTCAGAAATCCATGGCTTTCTATCTTTTCTTTTTTTTTTTATTATCACATAGTGATATACTGTTCTGTGCTCTTGTTTGGTTTGACCTCCCGTGTCCTCTAAATCCAAAAGCCTGACACACTTTGGGAGATAATTCACAAAATCGTTTTATACGAGCCTCTCATTTTTGTGTTGACTCAACTCTTTAGTTATGTCCTATTAGAGCCAAAACATTTTTTAAATATAACCGGCCATTTAACAGCAGACTCGGGACTAATTTCCATTTTCTCTGCCTGCAGTGGAAAAAAAAAAAAACAAGAAAAAAGAAAACTGCTGATGATCCTCAAAGTGACGAAGTTGATGGGAAATGATGCATTTGTTTCTTGCTGAGCCTGACCTGGGAATAAAATAAAAAAAAGAATTATTAAATATCCTCATTTATAGAAGAAACTGCAGAGAGCAGCGTCAGATGAGCAACAGTTACATAACCATACACAGTCATGTTAAGTTGTGTTTCTTTGGCATCATTTAAATTAAATGTGACAGATTCCCAGTCACAATGTAAACTTACGACTTTCAGTTCATTTGATCATCTCTGCCAGCAGATTCATGCAATCACTCGTGTGTGTGTGTGTGTGTGTGTGTGTGTGTGTGAGTGTGTGTGTGTGCGTCTCTGTGTCCGTCAAAGGCCAATCTTGCATTCTGTTGCAGAACAATCTCAAAATATTTTGTGTGCCCAGTTGTGGCTGCATGCTCGAGGACCGCTCGGTGGGTTTTTCCAAAGACCTTTTGTCGCCTCCTTGACCGCCGCGGCCCGCCGACTCCTCTCGCTGCCTTCTCTTCACCGTATCTGGCCGGTCGGAGCCACCGGCGTCAACACAGCTGAATGCAACGCCGCCTCCCGGACTGGAGATCCGGTGAAGGAACCGTGGGGGAAACGGTTTGAACGCGTTCTCATCGCGTCGGACGATGTGATCGGCGAACAGCTAGCGAACACGTGGAAAGAAATGAATAATAAAAATGGACTCGAAGCCTAAATTAACGCCTCGAGTTGCGGTTGCTGAGAAGGGCGGTGCGGACGTCTGCATAGAATAAAATGCGGAGACTCGCGAGTGGACCCGGTGGAAATCTGCACTCCAATGAGTTTTTCTAGTTCACGAGCTATTCATAACAAACCCTGATGATAAGCAGCCCACGGATTGTAGCCACCTTGCCCGGACAAGGGAAACCGGGGCACCCTCCCGGAGCCAGACCCAGGAGGGGAGCTCGTCGGCGAGCGTCTGGTGGCCGGGCTTTCGCCCATGGGGCCCGGTCGGGCTCAGCCCGAAAGAACAACATGGAGCAGCTGTCACCCTGTGGACCCACCACCCGCAGGGAGAATTATCGGGGTCGGGTGCTATGTAGACCGGGCGGCGGGCCAGGCGGGAGACCTGGGCGGGCCGATCGCCGGCAGCATAGACTAGCTCTAGGGACGTGGAACGTCACCTCACTAGCGGGGAAAGAGCCGGAGCTGGTGCAGGAGGTGGAGCGGTACCAGCTAGATATAGTTGGGCTCACCTCCACGGACAGCATGGGCTCTGGAACCAAGCTCCTGGAGAAGGGTTGGACTTTGTCCTTTTCTGGAGTTGCCCAGGGTGAGAGGCGCCGGGCGGGAGTGGGGATACTCACGAGCCCCCGGCTGAGCGCCGCTGTGTTGGAGTTTTCCCCGGGGAACGAGAGGGTCGCCTCCCTGCGCCTACGGGTTGCGGGGAGTAAGGCTCTGACTGTTGTTTGTGCTTATGTACCGAACAGCATTTCGGAGTATCCGGCCTTCTTGGAGTCGGTGGGAGGGGTCCTGGAAAGGGCGCCTCCTGCCGACTCCATAGTTCTCCTGGGAGACTTCAACGCTCACGTGGGCAATGACAGAGAAACCTGGCGGGGCGTGATTGGGAGGAACGGCTTGCCCGATCTGAACCCGAATGGTGTTTTGTTGTTGGACTTCTGTGCTAGCCACAGTTTGTCCATAACAAACACCATGTTCGAACATAAGGTGGCTCATAAGTGTACCTGGTACCAGAACACCTTAGGCCGGAGATCAATGATCGACTTTGTAATCGTATCATCTGATCTGCGGCCGTATGTCTTGGACACTCGGGTGAAGAGAGGAGCAGAGCTGTCAACTGATCACCACCTGGTGGTGAGTTGGATCAGATGGCGGGGGACTCGGCTAGAGAGACCTGGCAAGCCCAAACGTGTAGTGAGGGTGAACTGGGAACGTCTGGCAGAGGATCCTGTCCGGGAGGTCTTCAACTCCCACCTCCGGAAGAACTTCTCATAAATCCCGAGGGAGGCTGGGGACATGGAATCCGAGTGGACCTTGTTCAAAGCCTCTATTGTGGACGCGGCTGCTCGGGGCTGTGGCGGCAACCCTAGAACCCGGTGGTGGACACCGGGGGTGAGGGTAGCCGTCAAACTGAAGAAGGAGGCCTTTCGGGCCTGGCTGGCCCAGGGGTCTCCTGAAGCAGCTGACGGGTACCGGCGGGCCAAAAGGGCTGCAGCGACGATGGTCGCGGAGGCTAAAACTCGGGCATGGGAGGAGTTCGGGGAGGCCATGGAGAAGGACTTTCGGTTGGCCTCAAGGAAGTTCTGGCAAACCATCCGACGGCTCAGGAAGGGAAAGCAGGGTCTACCCCAGGCTGTTCTCAGCAGGGGGGGGGGAACTGCTGACCCGGACTGGGGACATCGTCGGGCGGTGGAAAGAGCACTTTGAGGAACTCCTAAACCCGGCCAACATGTCCCCCGGAGAGGGGGCAGCGCCGGAAGACTTTGGGGTGGATTCACCCATATCCCTGGCAGAGGTCGCTAAGGTAGTCAAAAAGCTCCTTGGTGGCAAGGCGCCAGGGGTGGATGAGATCCGCCCTGAGATGCTGAAAGCGCTGGACATTGTTGGGCTGTCTTGGTTGACACGCCTTTTCAGTGTCGCATGGGGGTCGGGAACAGTGCCCATGGACTGGCAGACCGGGGTGGTGGTTCCCATCTTCAAGAAGGGGGACCGGAGAGTGTGCTCGAACTATCGTGGTATCACACTGCTCAGCCTCCCGGGAAAAGCTTATGCCAGGGTGCTGGAGAGGAGGCTCCGACCGCTTGTCGAACCTCAGATTCAGGACGAACAGTGCGGATTCCGTCCCGGTCGTGGAACAGTGGACCAGCTCTTTACCCTCGCAAGATTACTGGAGGGGTCCTGGGAGTTTGCCCAACCAGTTTACATGTGCTTTGTAGACCTGGAGAAGGCTTTCGACCGGGTCCCTCGGGGGTTTTTGTGGGGGGTGCTGCGGGAGTATGGGGTGCCGGACCCGTTGGCACGGGCCATCCGGTCTCTGTATGCCTGCAGTAGGAGCTGTGCTCGTCTCCTCGGTAGTAAGTCAGACACGTTCCCGGTGGGTGTTGGCCTCCGCCAGGGCTGCCCTTTATCACCGGTCCTGTTCGTGACCTTCATGGACAGGATATCTAGGCGCAGCCAGGGGGCGGAGAGGATCCGGTTCGGGAGTCTCGGGATCGCCTCTCTGCTGTTTGCGGATGATGTGGTCCTGTTTGCCTCCTCGGACCGTGACCTCCAGCATTCACTGGGGCGTTTTGCAGCCGAGTGCGAAGCGGCAGGGATGAGAGTTAGCACCTCCAAATCTGAGGCCATGGTGCTCTGCCGGAAACCGGCGGATTGCTCCCTCCAGGTGGGGGCAAACTGCCTACCCCAAGCGAAGGAGTTCAAGTATCTCGGGGTCTTGTTCACGAGTGAGGGTAAGGTGGAGCGGGAGATCGATAGGCGGATCGGTGCGGCTGCAGCAGTAAAACAGGCGCTGTACCGGTCCGTCTTAGTGAAGAGGGAGCTGAGCCGGAAGGCAAAGCTCTCCATTTACTGGTCGGTCTACGTTCCAACCCTCACCTATGGTCACGAACTCTGGGTCGTGACCGAAAGAACGAGATCTCGGATACAAGCGGCCGAAATGAGCTTCCTCCGTAGGGTGGCCGGGCTCAGCCTTAGAGATAGGGTAAGGAGCTCGGACATCAGGGGGGAGCTTGGAGTCGAGTCGCTGCTCCTTCGTGTCGAAAGGAGTCAGCTGAGGTGGTTCGGGCATCTAGTTAGGATGCCTCCTGGACGCCTCCCATTAGAGGTTTTCCGGGCACGTCCAACTGGTAGGAGGCCCCGGGGAAGACCGAGGACACGCTGGAGGGATTATATCTCCCGGCTGGCCTTGGAACGCCTCGGGATCCCCCAGAATGAGCTGAAAAGTGCTGCGGGTGAGAGGGAAGCCTGGGTCGGCCTGCTGAACCTGCTGCCACCGCGACCCGACCCCGGATAAGCGGGTGATAATGGATGGATGGATGGAGCTATTCATAAAGGAAGAAAATGCATGTTTGATAATACACGGTTTCAGTTTTTTGTGCTCTATTCTGCACATTCGTAGGTACAGATTGCACGTACTCTTAATTGTATACAAGCAAAAATGGTAGACTTAAATTAAAGGTAGCAATACTACATTATACATTTTTTTTGATCACAAGTAAAAGTATAATTACACATCATGCAGAAAGGTCCCTTTCAAAGTTGTATTGTAATAATACCATTGGATCATTATCATTGCAGTGTGTGTAGGCCATTTTAAATGTATGTAGTAAAATTCTACTGAAGTACAAGTACTTAAATCTTACTTTCGACCTCTGATCATCACAGAGCTGAAGATGGAGCTAGCTTCATAGCTCATGAAAAGTGGATGCTTTGAAGATACGTCGTTGTGAGTGGGCAAAATTCGACATGACAAAGAAGACCGCGCATTTGCAGAACCAAAGTGATTTTCCGAATGCTTTGAAGGCTGTAAAACGGTGAATTATCAGAACTCACAAATGAAAAACGAGTTAATTAAATCGCTATTGTTGGCCGGGTGTAATTCTGCTGGACCGTGACCCATCATTCTTCACCAAAAATGGTGTTAGCTTGGCACCCGACAATGTAACAGTTAATAGTGTTATTGCATTGTTTCTGCCTGCGTTGGCCCAGTTGGTGTTTATTTTCCTAACACTCCATGTCCACAGACGATGGCAGTGATCCATCCTGACAGCCAGAGGCTGAGCGACAGATTCCACACAAGAGGGAACCCCAAGGTAATCATTTGCATTTGTTTTTTATTGCAATCATTAGGGCTCCCCTGCCGGGTACTCGACGCAAGTCTGTGTGACAGACCCCATGTTTTATCTCGGCGTCAGGGGAGGTGTGTTGCTGGGAGGGAGCCGAAGAGTACAGTACGCTGCACTGATAAAGAAAACCGGCTGGCGAACATGCATCATAGAGACACTGACATCTGTGTGTCCCTACGTGGGCTTTGTAGAGTTGGAATCGAGCAGAATTTTTTCAAAGCAGACAATCTGTAATTACAAATGCAGCGGATACTCATTATCATACTAACTTGTATTGCCAATTTCCCCTGACAGTGTATTAAAAGGCATTCAATTATTTAAATGGTGTATCATTAAAGGAGCTGGGTTCAACATTCTGAGCATTAATATAGGATAAAACAACTATTATTTAGATAAAGATATAGTGGGAGTTACTCTCCCAATGTATTTGTTGTTATCCGAGCTCCCCCTCGCTTTAGTGACATAGCTAGGCCGTCCGGGCGTGCTTTTAGCGCATGTGACCTGGCTAGCGCCCTGTCGCTGATCTGTGCCGCTCTCATCATATGGTGGTTACAGCGAATGATGCCGTCCCGACCGACAGCTCGGTTGCGGAAGCGTCGTGACAATCCTCCGGTTCACCCACAAGTCGTCGTTAGCTCTGTCCGCATCTGTAAGCGCCGTTAGCGCCCTTAGCTACGAGCTGCCGGCCTCGCCGTCACCATGTTGAGGGCCGTTGAAAGGCAATCGAAATGCCCCCCCGGCTTTAGATCTTGAACCTTTTAAAATAGACACAGGAATCCTTGATCAAGCCGGGCAGTGTCATGACCTCTCCTGGGCCCCCACGGAGGCCCGGATAAACCACAAGTGGTACTTGAATGCCGAGCTCCATGGCTGTGCATCGGTATACAGAGATCAGCCCAAGCCCCTATCTTCCTTTAATTATCAAAGGGTCTTTGGGGAAATGGGTCTGCATGCAAATACTCACTTATTCAGCTTTATCTGCAAAAGAAAAAGAAATACCTTGTTCTTGGAAAGCTAGCTAGAAAACCTCCTATGTTTCACAAACTCCTAGAGACAACAAAGAGTTTCCAAAAGCTGGCCATATTGAGGAAAATGTGTAATGTTCTGGTACGTAATTACAACAAAGTACATGGGTAATAATAAGTATTTTCAGTTTTACCATGGTATGTACTGATAATGGTGCAAGCAATGTACCCCTGATTGTCCATGGTATGAATAATGGAACTTCAAAATGGAACTGATGCAAATTAAATGAAGCCAGCGCTCAATTAAAATAGTCTTTGAGTGCTCATTGAGACTGAGGTTAGCCAACTTTAGCTTTTTCTTGACACAGAGTGCTTTTAGATTTTACACCTCTGTCAATATGTTTTCTAATACTTTGGCCTGTGCAGCATATTCATTATAATGATCCCTCGAATGAATGCACAGTGTCACTGATATACTCCTGTGCTTGTGTCAGTGCATGCAGGATCATTAAGCTTTGATGAAACAATGGCAGGGCCCAAGGTGAGGTGGAGGAAGCCTCCCACGCCGAGGCCAAGCTAGACTTACAGCCACAGACTATTACACTCATCCAGCTCATTACAGGCCAAACTAACCCTTTTCTGAATACCTTGCTTACTCATGTGTAAGTCCACACACACACACACACACACACACACACACACACACACACACACACACACACACCTCTTAATAGATGCCTGGGTCTCTTTTTGTCTGCGTCGTCCTTATCTGTGCTCCCATGGATGGAAGTCTGCCCCCTTTTCGCCTCCGCTACCGCTTCTCAATCAACGAGGCTCCAACCTCCCAATTACTCTGTCCGAGCCATCTACATCCCTCGCCACACTGTACGCCACCAGCTTGTCACCGAGCCACCACATTAAAGGGAGGCTGTGAATGAGTAATGGATATGTGACACATGGATCTGTTGCATCTCACAGTACGGATCCTGCAGGCATCGTATTGCTTGTGTGTTTTCGATGATTTGTACAGTTAATACTAAAGTGTCAACTTTTAGAGAGTTAAGGGGCAAATGCTGTTTGCCCCTTAATCTCTCTAGCTACTGAGCTAGAAAAATGTTTGTGGGTAGCCGTCATGGAGGCAAAAACAAGCTTGTGGACACCCGCTACAAACCAGTTCGTAAGCCGGGGCATTCGATCATGTTTCAAAGACATTCATGGCGTTTGTCAAAGATGGTTCTGGTAAAATGTATTTGTGGTTCGGTCTTGGGGATTTAATCACCACCAAGCCCTATGGCTGTGCCAGCTACTAACAGGCCACAATATACGCTGAATGCATTGCCAATCCAAAAGAAAAGAAAGTAGGCCTTACCTGAAAAGCCCAGACGGCTCAACTATTGTTGCAGCTCAATATGCTGCTCTTCTTGTGTCAACAACTGCCCACTAGTGTTATCATTGGTTTCAGTTTACACGGTCAACAAAAATACAGAGCAAATAAACTATAAAAAAAACTATATTTCAGGGATGGAGCTTATTATTCATTGGTCTCAATGAGCCTCACATTAGTTAAGACCCGCCGCCTCTTGAAGCTTGGCAACCGAGCATTACAATCCGTGACCCTGACAGTGATGCACTCATATGTTCATCCGAAGGGATTGTAATAGTTGTGTGTGACACATGTAAAGAAGAGCTTGAGAGAGAGGCTCTAACCCAGGCGGCTTTTCCCACCTCCGCACATCTGGCAAAGTGTTGCAACACTCGGGATGAGTCAAAGATCTACTTTCAGGCAAGAGATTCAGTAAAAAACCATTCCTTGAAAGACGTTGTTCTCAAAATGAGTAGATAAATGGCTGATAACCGCTCGGAATATTGAAGTCGGAAGAAAGACTTTGAGCAGATCCAAACTCAACGGTAACACCCCCCTCCTAAGTATTCGTAATAGAGTCTTTGCTCATCTCTTTGGCAGAGGTCACTGCATAGGTCTCCACAGTGGGAGGGTGCCAGGGGTGGACAAGATCTGTGCTGAAGTAATGAGGGCTCTGGATATCAGGGTGTCATGGTTGATACATCTCTCGAATGACATTGAGATCTCTGGAACAGTGACGTTGGACTGTTGGTCTGGGTGGTGGTCTTTGTCTATAAAGGAGGGCCCAGAGGGTACGCTCGAACAACCCAATCAGCAAGATCACAGATACATCCAGCTCAGTGAAAGGCTGTCCAGCCTATAACCCTAATATAAATAACAACTAGTCAGAAGAGATTGCTTATCATGTCTGCGTGGATATTTACATTTACTAAAAAAAGGCAATACACCTCTCACATAGAGTGACAGCATGTCTGTGTTCTTGTTCCTTCAAGGTAGAGGCTATAGTGTCTAGCAAAGTGTCAGGATATCAAGAGATCTGGAGAGCCTTGATATCTAGGCAGAGCATCTTCAGAGAGAGACATTCTTTTGCCTCACAATGCGGTTTCCTGCTGAATGTGATATCAGGATCAGAAAATACACATTTTAGTCTGCAAAAACGTGGCCTGGCCCACTCAGATAGGGAGTGAGCGGCTGCAACAAGTTGATAAAATGCAAGTATCCCTCGGTCTTCTCCACCTCTTACGGTAAAACTGGGAGATGTACTGCATCTACAATTGTTTGCAGCAGTGGGAGTAGTAATGTCATCTCAGAGAGCGGTGAAGAATACCGAGCTCTTGATTTAACAGTCAATCCTTTTCCCCGCTAACGTAATATTTAAGTTATAGTTTCAAAAGAATGATGGTGTTCCAACGCCGGGTCAAGTCTTTCTGAAGCGATTCAGGACAATATGTGTCACGATGACAGTCTGCTACTCCATGTTTGGACTCTGGGGCGCCTCCTGCTGGTGGTGTACCAGGATGGCGACTGAGGACTCAATGTATATGGGCCTGCAGATTATAGACATTTAATTTATCTTCATTTTAGCTCCTCTTTGCACTTGTAGCCTAACATTTAGAGAATATATTTTTTAAATGAAATGTAATGTCATTATGTAGAGGGAATTGGGGAATTGCTAATGGCTTTGATTAAAGCAATCTTTTGACTCAATTAAACATTTCAAGGCCACTTAGATGGAGCGCTTCTGACTTTTCTTCAAACTTAAAAAAAAACAATTTAAATTATGATTTCTTGCTTCTCTGGCTTTCATCAAGTCAACTTTTTAATTTGTCTATTAGGTAGTGTGGATTATGCCAAAAATACAAAATGTCCCAAATTGAGTACTTTGTGTTCAGTGCCACTTTGCAAATGTTCGAATGCCAACATCTGTTTTCAAATGTGTGTGATGATGAAAGGTGACGGGATGGCAGATCGTGGGAGGACTGTTCTTGCTGCAATGAAACAATGATAATCTGAAACTGCACACACCATACAGTATTTTGTATAATATACAATGGGTCATCTTTTTAAAATATAACTTCCACCACATTTTTTGACCTATTACTGCAGACGCATTTAAAAAGTTCCAAACATCCAAAGTGTTCAGCAGCCGTCATAAAACTGAACCTGAATAGAAAACTATCTCTCTCTTTCAACCCAAACTCGCGGCACTGAGGGCATCGGTGCCTTTCACACCCCCACACGGGTCACAGCGAGCACCCTCGGTCTGTCCTCTGCATGTTCATCTTGAACATAATTAATCAGGGAGACGGCAAGCCAAAGATAAAAACAACATTAGTCCAAAATTACTCGTGACCTTTTCTCAGTCGCACAATAAGCCTCCCTTCTGGTTTTCAGTAAATCACCTCCAAACGAGAACGCAGTGGGAAAGTTTCTCCCCACACATGATGGACCTTGTTAACACCGCAGAGCATCCTCCAGGATCTACTCCGTTTTAAGGGCCAGTGTGTAGCAATTATGGGGAAATATTGGCAGAAATGGAATTTAATGGAAATAACAATGGTTGAGTATTTTGTTACCTTAGAGTGAGTCGTTTGTACCCACATGCAGAACTGGCTGCCAGGCTTCTGTTGCCCTGAACGCTCACTCGCCGTAGTCGTCCTGCACACGTCGTATAGACCTTTATATAGATCCTACACAATGCACCTTTTTTAAATGTGTTTTGATTTCAACTTTCTATTTTTAAGATTTCAAAGAAACCTTTTCTTTGGATTCCTGAGAGTCCGGAGACTTTGAAGGTGTTTCAAAAGCTGTTTGACGGGAGGTTCTTTAGCCACAGTTGAACTCTTATTGGTGCCCTCAGTGTGTGTTTAAGGGCAGATTATTCCAATTGATAGTGATATCATGATTTTACACGTTATTTCACATTTTAATAATTTCCTGCCAATGCTTAAAACATCACATACGTACATAGAAATATTTTATTAGGTGTCATCTCATAGACCGAGGTTGATTGTTCACCATTCATGCATCTCTCTCCAAGCTTTAGAAAAGTGGAGTATCAAGTCAGCAAAGAGGAAGTTTAATAATACAAGATCAGACAATAAGTCTCAATAAACACGTCTGAATAATAACTAATTCCCAGGAAATGTCAGGACAATAAGGCAGCAGCTGTTTGAGAAGGCTGGCTAAATAGGAACGTGTCATCCTGAGGGATTATTTCCAAAGGCCTTAATATACGGTGGAGCTATTGGGACCAACAATGTGCCGCCTGTACTTTAGATACGTCGCGTATAATACTGACAGTACACTGTGAACGTGAAGGATGGGAACAATCCTGTAAACGGTGACAGTGCATTGACAACAGCATTTTGGGAGAGAAAGAGTCTCAACTTGTCAAACGTCTCGCAGACGTCCTCATATTATATTTAGCTCCAAATCCTCAGCGAACACACGCGTCTGTCTCCTTACACCCGGAAAACAAGAAAGACAATTTTGTCCCGTGCTATAATGTGGAACGTCAGCCTGAGCAGATCCATTGAGAAGGAATTGTAAATGATGGAAAATGTGACTTTGACAGTAATCCGGGATGATTTTCCGAAGCATCAGGATGCATTTATGGCTCCGAGTTTTGCAGCGCCGGCGGGATATTAAACTCAATCAAATGGAAAAAGTTTAGACGGGAGTTGTTGAAATGGTTTTTAAAAAAATACATTTTATTGCACAAAGTCTATTAATTATAGCTGGCGCAGGTGTAAGGTGTTCATCGGGACACCATCTGGAGTTATAATGAATCTTTTGTAGCTGTTCGCACATTGCGACTGACTGAATTAATTAAACATTGTTTCCTGCAATAACCTCACATTGTTTAAATTACCCTTTAACGTGATGAGCAGTTTGAATATGACGCTAATGCCAACATCCGTTTAGCTTAGCGTTAAGGCTGGAAACAGGGAAACCACCGATAACCTGATCCCTGTATAAACTTCATGAAATCCATTTCCTCTTACGGGAAATGCTGAGAGAAAAAACAACAACAGGTCACATGACAACAACAACTGCCATGTGCAGGGGGGGGGGGGGGGGGGGGGGGGGGGGGGGGGGAGCACGAGTCACACGCATTGACTCCGCTATCGCCACCATTTTAATGTTTTATCTCAGAGGTGTCTTCATCAACATATTGAATAACAGGTGTTGTCTGTAATGGATTAATTAAAATTCTCCACGGAGGAGGGGGGGGGGGGGGGGGGGGGGGGGGGGGGGGGATTGCGAGGCAAGAAACCCTATTACCATAATTAAGTCGTCATTTTTCAAATCGATATTAAAGCAGGGAATTACCTGGTGCTGACGACTGTGTATATCCAAGTGTGATGAACTCTCCTGCTGCCATGCGAATCAGTAGCTCGTCACATGATGATGATGGAGTCTTTATATACATTATATATCTGTGATTGTGTTTTCTACTTCATGTGTTCCACGTTATTCGTTCATTTGCGACGTATACGTAATTTAATAGTTTTTATTTTATCATTTCTTTTGTTCAGTAAGTGGTACGAGTACAATAACCTGGAGGCAAAACTAACTTCTATCGCATACAGTTTTTATTTTATTTTTTTTTAATTAAAAAAAAGACAGCGACCGAGGTGTTGCCCCTGGTGATGTGTTGATTCTGTTTCATCCGATCTGAACATATTGAGCTTCCTGTGGGAACTCTGCACAACAGGTGCTCTGACAGCACCCCCCCCCACACACACACACAGTTTTTACAACAGCACATCTCCATCTTTCATCACTTGGTCTTCTCTCACTACATCTCTTACACACACACACACACACACACACGATGAACTCCAGGCATCCACATCTTTCACTCACTTGAGTGAGATCTAATACTGAAATCTCTGCGCGGCTCTGCAGCAGCTAATCAGAGCAGCATCAGACAACTGGAGCTGCGCATGTCATCAGTGCTATAGCTGTGTTTACATGCAATGATCTCATCATTGTCCTCACCCTGATTATGTACATACACCTATTGTGTTGTTTACAAGTGCTGTGTGGAGAGTCGCCCCTTAATAATGCCATCTTTATCCAATCTGGCATCTAGAAATTGATTAAATGCAGTAATTGCCTTTCTGCTGCAGGACATAAGTGATGCCAGTCATCCCCCTTTTGTTCTTACCTTCAGGCCTACTGATTGCACTTTCTACATATTATCTGCTTCACCCACATACCAAAAAGTAACACATGTTTATCCAATAATAAACCATTTCATAATATTTTGTTTTTATCTACTGAGGTATAGAGATCCCCCCCCCCGGAGCTTTTTTCTGCCAATTTATTACAAAACAATGTGGAAGAAATGTTGCTTGCGGTGCTCGAAATGAAAAGAAATACCATTAATATGTACATATATGCACAATTTAATGTCCCCGGTGCGCGGCCTGCATGCCACCTTTGTTTCACGTCTCTTCCTGTCACCTCTCTACTTTCTGCCAGAGGCATAAATATAGACATGCAGTCCGGTTGCCATGGGGCCCGAGGAGCCGCAAAGAGATCTCAAATTCAAAACATTGTCGGTAGAATATATATACGCCAAATGTGTGTGTGTGTGTGTGCCCAGCTTAACTACTTTATTCCACCTCTTCCTGCCATCAAATAAAAAGGTACACAATAATAAAAAAGAGCTTAGTGGTTAAACTGTAATAACATTTGAACAACTCAACAGGTCTTTAAATGAGGATCTTATTCTGTTTAACACACTTCAACTATAAGATCTCACTCGGCCTTCTAAGCAGTCGCAGTGAAGACAGTCGAAAGGGAGGTTTGTTCAAACAATTGGAAAAAGAATACGTAGTTAAATGTCTTCTGTTTCTCTCTAAAGTCTGAGAAAATGAACTTGATTGGATTTGAAAGGAATCCCGTGTTCAAAGAGGGTTGAAGACACTATCAAACAGGTTGGTTTCATTCAGCTTTTTGTAGCTTCACCAAATACAAATAATGGGCCATAATCCGTAGTTCTCACCGAAAATGATTTTCTATATTATCCACGTAATGATAAATGAAGTATAAAGACTGCCAAACCTCTTACTGCGGGATGGGGACACTGATGTTTGAGCCAGGAAAGCGATGTCAATGTTGATTTATTTATCATCTAACTTTTAGCTAAGCTTTGTTTGAAGCTAACCAGGATATCTCAGCCTCTGCGTCCATTATGATTATTGTTTTTCTTCTTCTTCAGTTTTAGTGCCGTGCAATACTAAATTAGAGGAATAATATCCCTTTAAACGACCCTGGTTGTGTTTATTCTAGTCACCAAAATGTGGTTTGTATGCCTCACTGTTACATCTAGAGACCTTTTTATTAAGTACATCAATGGAAGTCCTTCTCAGGCGATTGCAATCGGATAACAAATAACAAATAATGAATAAAACATGGAATTGAATGAATTAATATCACACGTAACGTAAATGTTACGTAACGGCATTATAAAAACTCTGAGGCGAAAAAAAAAAGAAAGTCTCCCGAGTGAGGCAGAGATTTGTGTGATATAATGTATCAGGAGACATATTACCTCAGGGACTGTCGCCCTACCAGGCCAGCCATGATAAATAATGCAACAAAAATACATCACCGTGATGTTTTCTCTTTATCCAACATGTGTAGCTGTCAACTTTGATCAATACGAACGCACTAAAAGCCAATGGTATATAAACACAGCACTTTTAAAAAAAAAATGTTTATGCATGCCGTTGATCTCGGGGGAACGCTGCAAATGAGACATTTCCGCGCGACATTTTTCAGCCCTTAAGGCCCCACGCAATCCCTCAGGTTGACCGCGGGGGGCGTGTCGCACGGCAGGAGAAGATGGAAGTATTGAGAAGGAGAGGCGTGGTTATTGTTTAAAAAAAAAAAAAAGGCTTTAAAAAAAAACACCAACTTACACATCACACGCTCCAACTCTTGTGTCCACTGTCGGCGGCGTAATAAGACGGATCATTTGAAATTCAAATTTCTCCCCTCTCATCTCTCATCACACGGGTGTAGCGATCTGAAGGACCGAACCCCCCCCACTGTCAGATCAAAAAGGTCTTCATTTGCATCGGCTCGTGCGAATTCTCATCTCACCTATTGCGTTTTCATTGTCTGCGAGACGTCTGAATAATTAAAAACAATTTGACTGAAAAGGCATGCATCGCTTTCTTAGCTCTAAAGCGTGCGTGTGATTCACGTGAATATTCTGTTTGCTTCCTCTCCAACGTCACCGTTCTCATTTTATGGGTCTGTTCGTGAACAGAAAATGACTCAAAACCTGTTTTGTGTCTCAGCTGTAAAAACGGGTTAAATAAACTGTATTTTTCATCTGCTTTATGTCTTTGGTGTTCACAGTGTAGTCTTTATGAATCTATTTGGAGTTGTTATACCAGCGCAGGCCTGAGAGATATGACATCTCTGGGGTCGAATCGAAGCCAAACATAATGTTACTATATACGATAAAATTCTGTGTTTCTTCGACTTTTTTGGCAAATACAAGAGGTATACGGTACTTTTGTTTGCATAGACCATATGAAGTCAGAAATATGTCCTCATTTGGTGTAATAACAATGCTGTATGGTAATTTCAGTATTTGGTTACATACATCAAATGTGCAATAAGCGTTGCAGTTTGTGAGACCGCAAACAATAAGTGCATTTCCATCATCCTGTTTTATTATTACGCTCAATTTGTACATTCGAAAAAAACTAAACAAAAAGTTTTCATGCTTAGCTAATGAAAAATGGCGTATCGACAACAATATATTTATATTGTATAATTCATAACATATACATGAAGCATGCGCCTTGAAGCGGACGAAAAACATCAGATCTGAGAAGAATGACGGGGACACTGTAACTCTCTAATTAATACGTTAACACGCATCAAATTTCCACATTTTAATGGCACCTGACTGGAGAGTTACAGCCACCAACTGTACCCAATATTTGACAGTAATACACGTGTAACAGATATGGGGGCAAGGCACGCAAAGAGATTGTTTTCCAGTATTTATTTGCTCCTGCAGAACACAATATTTAACTCATTAGTTGCCCTCTGGTCCCTTTTCCTCTCGTGTCCCTCACCGATGCAAAACAGCTCAATTTGAGCGTAAACCTGTCCGACGAGTTAAGCGACGCCAGTCTTAACAAAGTGTGGGTTAAAGGGGAAGTCCACCAATCAACGGCTTCCGATATCAAACATTCTCTCAGTGATAATGAAAAAGATTTGACGCGGCGTTATAGCTTCTCAAACACGCGTGATCAGCATCAGCTGCAACCCTCTGAATTAGAATCCTGCCGCCATTAATAAAGGCGAGAGACGAGGGGGGGGATGAAACCGGAGACTACCTCCTCATGCGGTCCGGCCCCAGAGATCCACGTGGGGGCCCGGGGCTCCCGGGGGTCTAACGCTGAAGCATCTTTTTGATGTAAAAGTCAAGGAGGGCTCTCTGTAGTCCACGGGCAGCACTCGCCCCGGCCTGTAATAGCCTGTGATCAGAGATCTATTACTCACCTCTTAGAGACGGGCTCAGGAAAGCACACTCATTTGCCATTTTTTGGGGGGTTTCTGGTCCTGTGAGACAAAAATCTCAAAAATCTCTCATTTTCAATTTCATATCACAAGGGGGGGGTAATCTCTGGACTCTGATTTGCATATCGGTATTTGGATTTCATTGCAGCTGGGCAAAGGTTTTTTTCTCCAAAAATGCAGCACACACAGATTGCGCAACGGGTCGGAGAGCAAGAGAGAGAGAGAGAGAGAGGACCGCCGTGGGATAGTGTTGAACTTCCTCTGGGGGCGAGCGCTCTCTCCCAGTTGTGTCCCTTTCCTGCCCAAACATTTTAACATCATCCGCCGTGAGCCGGGGACAGAGCGGCACAGAGGAGGTTTTCGGAATACATTTGGCTGAGGTAACAAATTAGATTAGTCTATTTATCTACCAGCCACTCTCTCTTTTCTCAGCGGGAGGCCGCGGTCGTGTCACTCCCGTCTCCTCTCCTGCTCCCCCCCCCTCAAGAGGCAAACTGTCCACGCTGATCAGCCTCACCTTTACCGCAAGACGGAGAGGATGTAAGGAATCAGAAAGAGGGGAGAGCTGAGCATCTTGTGGCCAGATCATGAATATATTCAACACGCTGCGAACAAAAAAAGAAAAAAGACTGCGACCCCAGCTGTCGTAGGGATATTTCATATTACCGTCGTGTGAGGCAATAATTGTGCGAATGAAAGCAATGCATATTATATTTTCATTTCCCGTTTCTCCATTTCTACACAGGCAGCTGTGGGCTTTTATTTGACTTAGCTAAAAAAAAAGAATAAAAGAAACGCTGTAATAATCCAACAGTTTGCTGCATGAAGGTAATGTTCTCATTCGGTGCGGAGCTCTCTGTCAATATTCTCCGACAACCGTTGTTATGGTGTACAATAACTGAGTAGCAGGTGTGTATTACAGGGGGGAAAACACACACATTCCAGTATTATTTCACAGCTGAGATGCTCGCTGAACCGTCTCAAAGTCATGGAAACGGCATGAATGTTTTAGTTATGCAGTCGGGGTCGTGTTATCGTAATATGGGTATGATTGTGTGGAGAACGTTCGGCGCGGGGGGGGAAATAAACGTTTTCATCTACGCCGCGCGGTGCTAAACCGAGCTGTCGGGCTACAACAGGCAATTCAAGCTCCATAAAAAAAAAATGTAAAAAAACGCATAAAAGTGCATATATTCATACCGTGAGCCTCACACGGTGATTACCGTAAAGTGTGCAGAATGCTGTAAAACAAGGCTGTAAGTAAAAGGCGAAACATGCCAAACATCTCGTGTCCTCCCTCAGGGCGTCGCGGTCCGGACAGTATTCCTCCGCCTCATCGCAGACCCATGCAGCTCACGGCCGTTTCCATTGCACTTAAAACGTCCTGCGGCTATGCGTCAGCAAAACGGCTTAAATCGAGTAAACAAGTGACTTCAAAGCCACAAAAAGGTGTCGCGGTAAATTAATTAATTGATTTTGTTATCTGGTAATTGCATCGCGTGTCATTAGAGATGTTTACGAGTGAATCGTGGCTCACTGCGCCGTTTGCCCGCCAACATATTCTGGGTGGCATTGTATTCATGTGAAGTGTTAAAATTAATATTTAAGTCTTGAACTCATTTAGCACCACTTCAGCGCGTGTGCACTCGGATGGGAAATGCATTGTTTATTATATACGCCACTGGTGAGCAGATTTCTACAGTTCCGGTTTTTGTCCGTAATAAGTAACTGTCAACAATTACATTACTTATGCTGCACAATAAATGAAGGCCAGATAAAACCAATTTAAACACTCTAATATGAAATAATATAAGAACATAGCTTCCATTTGCAGACTATAGAGCCGTGGAGTAATAACTAGACAACGTGACCCTGGACACCCAGACTGCGTCTTTTGCGGTTGTTTAGTCTTTGTGATTCTTTTGCGTCTTCTTTGTCGTCGTTTTGCATCTTTTTGTGTCTTTTTCGTCATTTGTGTCTCTTAGTTTTAGTTTTGGAGGCCTTTTCCAGTCATTTTGTGTCACCGTGGCTGCTTTACAACCCGTATTGTCTTTTTGTGTTTTCTGTCTCTTTGTGGTCGTTTTGCATCTCTTTGTGTTGGTTTTCTGTCTCTTTGTGGTCGTTTTGCATCTCTTTGTGTTGGTTTTATGTCTCTTTGTGGTCATTTTGCATCTCTTTGTGTTGGTTTTATGTCTCTTTGTGGTCATTTTGCATCTCTTTGTGTTGGTTCTATGTCTCTTTGTGGTCATTTTGCATCTCTTTGCGTTGGTTTTATGTCTCTTTGTGGTCATTTTGCATCTCTTTGTGTTGGTTCAATGTCTCTTTGTGGTCATTTTGCATCTCTTTGTGTTGGTTTTATGTCTCTTTGTGGTCGTTTTGCATCTCTTTGCGTTGGTTCTATGTCTCTTTGTGGTCGTTTTGCATCTCTTTGTGTTGGTTTTATGTCTCTTTTTGGTCATTTTGTATCTCTTTGTGTTGGTTTTATGTCTCTTTGTGGTCATTTTGCATCTCTTTGTGTTGGTTTTCTGTCTCTTTGTGGTCATTTTGCATCTCTTTGTGTTGGTTCAATGTCTCTTTGTGGTCATTTTGCATCTCTTTGTGTTGGTTCAATGTCTTTTTGTGGTCATTTTGCATCTCTTTGCGTTGGTTCTATGTCTCTTTGTGGTCGTTTTGCATCTCTTTGTGTTGGTTTTATGTCTCTTTTTGGTCATTTTGTATCTCTTTGTGTTGGTTTTATGTCTCTTTGTGGTCATTTTGCATCTCTTTGTGTTGGTTTTCTGTCTCTTTGTGGTCATTTTGCATCTCTTTGTGTTGGTTCAATGTCTTTTTGTGGTCATTTTGCATCTCTTTGCGTTGGTTCTATGTCTCTTTGTGGTCGTTTTGCATCTCTTTGTGTTGGTTTTATGTCTCTTTTTGGTCATTTTGCATCTCTTTGTGTTGGTTCAATGTCTTTTTGTGGTCATTTTGCATCTCTTTGCGTTGGTTCTATGTCTCTTTGTGGTCGTTTTGCATCTCTTTGTGTTGGTTTTATGTCTCTTTTTGGTCATTTTGTATCTCTTTGTGTTGGTTTTATGTCTCTTTGTGGTCATTTTGCATCTCTTTGTGTTGGTTTTCTGTCTCTTTGTGGTCATTTTGCATCTCTTTGTGTTGGTTCAATGTCTTTTTGTGGTCATTTTGCATCTCTTTGCGTTGGTTCTATGTCTCTTTGTGGTCGTTTTGCATCTCTTTGTGTTGGTTTTATGTCTCTTTTTGGTCATTTTGTATCTCTTTGTGTTGGTTTTATGTCTCTTTGTGGTCATTTTGCATCTCTTTGTGTTGGTTTTCTGTCTCTTTGTGGTCATTTTGCATCTCTTTGTGTTGGTTCAATGTCTCTTTGTGGTCATTTTGCATCTCTTTGTGTTGGTTCAATGTCTCTTTGTGGTCATTTTGCATCTCTTTGTGTTGGTTCTATGTCTCTTTGTGGTCGTTTTGCATCTCTTTGTGTTGGTTTTATGTCTCTTTGTGGTCATTTTGCATATCTTTGTGTGCTCCGGGCCTGGAATCGGTAGACTTGTTCAATAATACATCCATGATACTAACAAGCCAACTACCTCTCTCTCACCTTCCAACTCTGCTAGGGGGAGCACCTTGGCTGGCCAATCAGATTCCGGAGGGGAGCACCTGGCCACCCCTCTGGCCCCTGTCATGATGTTAGTATACGCCACGACAGTTCACGGACTATCCACCTCCCACTGAAATACCGCCACGCGGCAAGAGAGGGAGGACTCGAGAGATAAGGTCTTATCTCGTTTCATACAACGAGACAACTCGTAGGAAACCTTATCAGTGCCACAGTGCGTGTATCACAATAGGTTGAGCCACATTTCCAATGGGTGTTAAGTCTAAATGAAATATGGCGATAATTATCTAGTGGCCTGATATTACAATTGGCAACGAGATACTTAATGGGGCCAGTGCGGCAGAAAGATGTTCCAGTTGTAAAGCCTTGGTGTGACATCCAATGACTGTCACTGCCTCTGTTGACCTAATTCAATTTTCTTTTCAATTACCTGTAGTGTATTACCATCACAGCCATTGGTATTGTGGTATAAATCACCCAACCCGGACCCTGTGGCTAGAGCTGACAGGCACCCCACTGGGTGATGTAGAGCTGTGTCCTGTCTGGCCCCTGACTCCCTTAGATATATTTTAGATTAAAGAAAAGAGCACAAAACACTCACGACCCACATTTCAGCAGCCAGACTACGCCGCCGGGGCCCTTCGTAGGAACGTAATGTGTAATTATAGCGACTCAAGGTTAGACACAGACACAACTGATGGCGGAGAACAAAGCTCAATGAGTTCTGGGATCTGAGGATTATTATTTGGGGATGTGTAATTAAAAGGGCCCGGGTGAAATGTAGTCCCAGTCTTGCGTCTTTGTTTCAATCTTCACATCTTGAGAGCTGGTGGCAGGTTCAATGAGGTGGATGGTGGTGAGCGAGTGGTGGTTCCCATTGACTGGGTTGTGTTACCAGTGGCACCTCGGTGTCCTGCTGGGGTGAGAGCATTGATTCATTCCAAGAGGGAAGAACCCGAGAGCAACCGTGTTTGAAAACACCCTTTAATCAGTATGGACGGTTTATCCAATGTGCTTAATGTGCGAGAAGAATTAGCCATGCTGGCATGTGATGCGGGTTGCAGACCAAAACCAATACTGTGTGTGGATGCTAAATGAAATGCCATGCAGAAGTGAGGGCTTCTGAAAGGTCATGTGCATCAGTGCTGAAGGTGTTTGCATGTTTTATTGACAGTTCAAGTCAAGGTTAACAGGCTGTGTCTTTTGAGCAACGGAACCAGTATATCAGCCACGTTCCCAGTTCATTTATACATTAATACACTTTTAGTCACGATAGTGGCGGTCCGTTTGTCTGTTGTTCCAGATTTAAAATGCCTCAGTGAATCCTCGATGGACATTCGTGGTTCCCAGGGGATGAATCCTAATGACTCCGGTGATCCCCTGACGAAACGTGAGGTTGACATTTAGGATTTTGAGTGAAATAGCTCAATTACTATTGTATGGATTAGCATGCAATTTGTTATTAAAGTAATTATCAGGCTGAATATATAACAACTTTATAGAGATCCCTTAATTGTTCCTCTCGCGTCATCATCGGGTCAAAATTGAATGTGTCCATCTGACTTTCCAAACTTCAGCCTCGGATGCCTTTTGTGTTAATTACTAATTGGCAAATATTTGCATGCTAACGCACTAAACGTGAATATTATTAGCGTTGTGGTAATCATCAGCCACGTTAGCATTGCCTACGTTAGCTCTACGTGTCACTGCGCCTAAACGCACGTTCACGTCGTAGCATTCAGATCGTGAGCAACCAAGGGAATTTTCTGACAGCATCAATATCTCTCCGGCTCCCACTAGTGTCAACCAAACTGTGACAAATAAAGCCTGTGTTGCTGGCAGTTGCAGCTAAATAAAATCCAATATTACACTAATACAAATGATTTAGCTTGAAGCAGCTGCACACGGTTTTATTTTTCTATCTGGTTTCACGTATCAACTCCAAAGTAGACAACACAGCAAACGTCGACCAATTCAGTCCATTTAAATTATGGGACCATAAGGCGAACAAATTCAGATTAACGGGAGGTTTCCATTTTTTCTCCCATGCTGCCAACATTATTCAGCCTCGAAGAGTCTTTGAGGGCGACTGAGGACTCTCAGTCTTCCGATTGGATACGTACGAGTTCATCGTAGCTGATTGCATAACGCATAAAGTTAAGATCACCTGAACTTATGACGCTAAGAACCAGAAATAGAGGTGTTATGTGTGTTTTTGTGGCAGGAGATTCACTTTTGGGCAGTGCTGAGTGGCTTTGTAAAGGCTAGTTAATTAAATGAGATGCCGAAGTCGACTTGTCTAAATTTGCGGCCTTAATGAGGTTGATAACTGTGTTATTTTTTTAATTAAGCTCTATTGTCTCTGACAACCTGTAAATAGGAGGTACAGCCGATGGAAAAAAAAAACATCACACGTTGCTTGTGAAGTCCTTCAGCTCTTTGTTGAGAGATGTTTGCACCGAAGGAGAGTCTGTTGCATCTCGATAATGAGCTGCGAGGTGCAGGACGAGCAAATATCGTGCAACACGTGAGAACTTCAGACTTTAGTGATAATTACCTGTGAGTTTGTCACTACACGTGACACCTTTCATGAAGCTGTTTGGTGCTAATAGAAGAATAAATATGATTATAACAGCCTTAAGTTAAACAATCAACATGACCATATAAAGTGCTTTGAGTACCTCGCAATGCGCCATAGAAATAACATGCATTAATATTATTACTGTGGGTGGGATTTAAATATTCTCGATTATCAGTGCAACATTTTCTTAAAAATTAGGGTGTGGCAGCGATACCCTGCAACATATCTGCAGAACTTAGAGGCATACATTCATCTCTTTATGACATCTGAACTATTGATTTGCATGATCAAGGGGCAGAAGAGCAGGGCGATGCATCCAGAGCCCGAAGAGACACTGTGCAGTGCTTTATTTGCATTAAGCAAATTGGAGTTTTAGTAGTTGAAGCATTTCTCAGAGCTGCTCCAGAGGCTCAAGTAATCTTATTAGTTTAGTTAAACCTGGCAGAGCTAAATGACCAAAGTTTGTCTCTGCCCAGTTAGGCCAAGTTTCTTCTTTAGGATTTTCCTTTTAAAGGCCGTGCACTTGAATATGAAATATTTAATACTAAGGACTATTACATTAGAAGATGCAGTTTGTATGTTGTGTATAAACATAAACAGCATCACATATATTGTGTTAAATAAGTTGGTGTGAGATGTTATTGTAATATTACATTTTAAATAAAGAAATATTTCAAATTTTAGAGCAGTTTAATATGATTTATTAAATGTAATAAAGGGACAACAATGATATACTTTCCCACAAATAACTTCCAATGTTAATACCAGCAGGGACTTTTTATTAGACTTAGTTAATTACTACATATTATATTATTAGCAGTATCATTATATTCCTTGATCACCTTGAAATAACAGTTCTATATTCCTAATTTAAGCCACGAGAAGACGTTTGACTTTGTTGGAACTATGGATCTACTCGTGTTTGTTTCAGTGGAATAACAGATATTTATAATTATATAGATTTAAGACACTTTATTATTTACACTTTATTTTGACCTTGCTGGTGGCGCATATTCTAATTCTAAAATTAAGATGCTCCATCGTGACTCATGCGTCACTGTTGATGATAAGAAGCGTCGTATAGCTTAGCGAATCCGTCGGAGTCACTCGACGTGCACCCACATCAATGTTCAGTCAGACAATCACATTTACACGCTCATAAGTAATGAAAAGATGAACTGCAGAGCCCAGCTGTGGGAAGAGTTGGACAAATCACAGTAGAGTTCAATAAAGATAGTAATGTACAGGAACCAGGGTTCCCAGTATACAGAAGCTGCATTATTTCAGGGTGCCTGGTACCATTTCTGGTCACATGACAGACGTGAACCAGTCATGGATAGCTTTCTGTAATGACAGCATCTATTAAAGCAAATTGACATTACTCACAGAATGATAAAAGGAGCAGTAGCTGTTTCCGCCCCGACGCCGGACGCCTATTTTAGGGAGAAAAGAAGCCGGCTATTAAGTCACAATAACATCCTCTTTAATAAGATTGGGCTTAAAGCTCAATTTAGGCTTGATTGTTCATGTTGTACCTTTTATTTGGGGTGTTTTTTCTAAAGAAAACAGAAAAAAACTGTCTGTTGGTCAAATTTTGAAAAAATAAGAAACAGGAAGTATACATATTTAATAGCATTGGCTTGTTCATCTTTTAATTTGTTTACCCTTCCTGTGGTTTTGTTTTTCAACCATGAGTGGGAAGGTGGAGAGTTTTCCATTTGATATTGAACTCCGTCCACCTTGTTATGTTATTAACGGACGATTAAC
This sequence comes from Cyclopterus lumpus, assembly GCF_009769545.1. NCBI lineage: Eukaryota > Metazoa > Chordata > Actinopteri > Perciformes > Cyclopteridae > Cyclopterus > Cyclopterus lumpus. The sequence continues at coordinate 5,264,788 of NC_046985.1, read as the reverse complement.
GAGCCCATACTAAAGGGGGTGCTGTCAGACCTGAGTGGTCCTTATTTCATTTTTTAAATAAAATATAAAACCTCAGACACCGCTCACCCACACAAAACCCAAAGAATAAAGACAAAGTAAAGTTTTCGTACCTGTCAATTGAAGACCCGCCCCCATTCCGAATAAGCAATTGCAAGTCAAGTCAATCAAACAGCAATAAGAACCGAACACACACACGACGTGGCTGGCGTGTAACACTGACATAGCTTTGGTTTGTTTACAATAAAAACTCCACAGGGGGCCCCCCCCCCCCCCTTCACGTTTTGCATTATCGTCCCGGTAACCAACTCAGCCTCGTGCTGTAGATACAAAAGGTTTATCCTCAGCGTGTCAATCAAACCCGGGTGGGGAACAAACACGCTTGAAAAGGTTAACTCTCCGCCCACTTCCAAGTGGAGCCCGGTGCAGCCGGTTTAGTGGCGTGAAAAGCACCTAGTTTACCCACAATACAATGCAGCAGCAACACAGCAAAAAAAAAATCACCTTAAAGTTGAACCAACCCCTCTCTTCTCTGAAATCGGAGCATTATAACCTTCACGAAGGCTGGATTTATTGCAGGACTGTTTTATTATATTGCGTTATTGTCCGCTGGGTGTACCTAATAGGATAGGCTACATGCATTCTCCCCAATGTCACAGTGCACCTGTGTGATTTGACTCATGGTGCGGCCAGATTGACACTGACCAGGGAGCAGGAATGTGTTTTTTAATTAGCAATAAAACCTTCTCCGGTTAAACTATCCTAACTATACTAACACCGTGTTCCTCGCAAAGAACTTCTACAACAATTATGTAAATGTGCTTGATTATTTTTGATCTCTTTAATTAGTTTCTCCACCGAGTAATTGTGTCTCCAGGTGATTTTTATGTTTATCTAACCGGCAGTATTAATACTATGTGAGAGGAGTTGATTTTTTTTTTATTATCAGTTGTTTTTTCTTTGTGGGAACCAAAAAAGAACCAAAAACCCACTTGACACGAAGAGGAGTTCAGGCTCCAAGTGGTCTGAGCCCACTTTACGGCGTGTTTACATCTCTGCATCCCACCAGGCCGCCGCGGCGTGTGTGTGTGTGTGTGTGTGTGTGTGTGTAAAAGAAGTGTGTTTGCGACCAAAAAAAAAAAGCGCCGCCGCTGCAGTTCCACTATATTAGTTTTGTCCTCGCCGGTGCCGGGCGACACAGACGCCGTGGCCGCCGTGTATCTGCTGACAGATCAGTCTCTTGGCATGAGGGGGGGGGGGGGGGGGGGGGGGGGGGGGGGGGGGGGGTGGGGGCAGAAAGAAAGCCTTGTGTCAACTCGAGGAGACTGCACGGCTCACCCTCCCAGCAGAACAAATGAGATCCCGGTCAAAATGAAAAGCATTATTACTGCTGACATCTTCATCTGCGGTCTACCTTATTTAATAACCAATTTCTTTCCAGGCTTTCCTGGAGGAGTTTATCCTTTGGGCGAGCGTCTCCCTGCAGCTGTTTAGTTATGTACACTATGTTTCCAGAAGGGGGAGAAGATGTTTCATAGCTGTTAGCCTTACGGGATAGTTGCGCAATGTCTGTCACGCTGTCTAATATTATGGTTATTCCAATAAAGCTCTGGGGGGGGGGTTCTTTGAACGAGGCTGCTAAGAATACAGAACATGTAGCTGAGGGAGAAAGTAAAAAAGAAATCTTGAACGTTTTTTGCATAATGTGGCATTCCATTTGTCTTTGAAAGCAAGAAAATGAGTCGTATGATTAATGGTTTATTTAAACTCTGGGCCATACATAAGATGAATATAATGTCTATTCACTTAATGCAAAACGTTTGTTTTCCAAAATCAAGGGACAGAAAATGTGTGTGCAGAGGATCTTGGGTGTTTATGAGCGCGGAGGAAACACACTTTCATCTTTAAAAGAACAAAGGACTTTCTCAATTGAATGTGAAGCATCCTAAACATTGGAACAGTTGCAGGTGATGGGCAAATATAGAAAATTGGTCAAATATAGAATTTTAACCCGATGATAACGCTAAATAAAAAGTAAAATTCTTGACTTGTGAATGTCTGTACATCATTTCATGGTAATCCAACAAATTTTGGTTATAACTAAAAGGCAAATCAACAGTAGTTGTTCCGTGTTGCCGGTTCGACCAGAAAAGAACAAAAGCATCCATTTTTTTCCTTCACGACATTTGTTTGTTCTTATTATTGTTTTTCGACACTTTGATGAGAGTGAAGCTCAACTCTCTCCCGTCCCTCAGCTCCGGTTCTGCCTCGCACAGCACTCCCGTATTGAAAACCGATGCCCCGGCTGATGAATTACGTTTTTTTTTTTGGGGGGTGGGGGGTTTAGAGCACAACATGTGAAGTAGTGTGAAGTTTGTAATTGAGAGAGGATTTACAATTAATGGTACAGCAAAGGGGATCAATTGCAATTAGGTGTCCCGTATAACACACCGTGGCTGATAAGCATCCCCGCCATCGATCAAAGTGCCAACGCCGCGGTCTCGTGAACCCCGAGGCGTCTCCCGCCGTCTCCTCGCAGCAAACGTAATTGACCCCCGCAGGGTCAATGAACAAAGCTCGGGATTTGTCACGGCGCCGGGATGATCCCTTGTGCGAGCGGGGTGGGGTGTGGAGGTGTGGGGGAATAGCAGGCTTTGCATATGCAATCATGTTTATTTTTTATGCAAATGCTCAATAATCTACGAAAGAAAAAAAAACACACACACACACACTGGCTGGGACAACATGGCATCGCGCTGTAAGCGAATGCTGCTGCGCGCTTCTTCTGCACACTACAACGATCAGCTTGTGGAATAGATTTCAGAAAACAGAGCCCGCATGGTCTTTTTTTTTACGGTTTCTCGAGGTTGCGGCCACAGCTGGATATTTAATAACATAACCGAACTGGTTATTGTCTACGCTTTGGTTTACTTTCTCTGCGGCGCTGTAAACGGTTCAAAGGGTTCCAGCCGTCTCAACCTGCGTACGCACTGAGCCGAATGCCTCTGTGCTTTGATCCGTCTGTTGCTGTGCATTGATGATTTGGAAGTATACGCAGTGAGCGGATTTGCATATATATACGGTAAATGTACACGTTTCTTTCACAAAATACTCCCAACAATTCCATGTCCTTGGGCTCAATGACAATCGAATGTTAAAAGTACAAACTTTTAACACGAATAGATGCGCATTTGGGAAATCGTACCTTTTTTAAACGTGTCCCCGCAGTTGATTTTTATGTTCACAATATACAGAAAACAACATCTCGCTCTCCTCGCTTCATTTTTCATTTTTAAAATTTAAAGAATTCCTCACACGGTATGGAAAATGAAACACAAATGCATGGTGTACGCATGAAAAGGTATTTTCGCCATTCGCAACATCATAATTTCCCATCAATTCTTGTCACCGGTCCTCATCACCGGTTAGCCTTCACAGACACACAATCATAGCTTTTATAATGCGATTAAGAAGATGCTTACAAAAATGTATTTGAGTCGAAAGACCGGCGGTGATTTCAATTCACATATTTTAACAATGGCGGCAATCACAGGAGAGAGAGAGAGGAGGAGGAAGAGGAGGAGAGCGCCGTGCCCGGAGGGACGATGACCCTGTCATGAGCAGGCAGTGGTGAGAGGACAAGAGAGAGAGAGAGAGAGAGAGAGAGAGAGGCAGGATAGATTAAGTGAGGAGAAAAAAAAGAGCGTTCAAGAACTCAGTGAAAGAGAGCAGAGGCTAAAGGGAAGGAGATAAGAGAACGGCTCGGCAGAAGTAGAGGCCGGAGACAAATGTCACCGTGTGTCAAAATGTATACATTTTATATTAGACACAACGTCAGAATGTTAACATGGTAACCACGACAACGGTCTGGCAATGGTATCTGGTGTCTACGCTCAAAGTGGCTTATATGCAGATACAATATATATCTATATACATATAACAAAGTATTACCTAAAACTTCAACTATAATTGTGGAGGATCAGAAAACATTCATCTGAATCATCATCAGTGGTGGACTGTACTCTACATTCACAATACAATGATGTATCTTCACCTCATTGGTAAGAAAGATTTAAGAATAGCAAAGTCGTTTTTTGATAACATTGTTTTAGATTCCCTGGAGTTTATATAAATAATAATTATGTGCACAATTAATGTCCTATTTGGTCTCGACGTTGCAGAGGGTCGAGCTTACTCTGGTCACGGCCTTGTTGGCGTCGCTTCCATGCAATGAGATCTGTTCTCAGGAATTCATGCGAATTCGGAAAAAGTTGGACCAACGCCCGCGTAGAGCTCCGACTCTATAAAGTCTATTCTGTGGACGCCGGACGGGTTTCATACAGATTTATTTGGGCAACTGTTTCCTGGAGCAGTCACAGTGCCCATTTAGGATTTTGAGATGTTTCTCTGCAGATGCGCACGCATAAGAGACTCTTCATAAGAGTATTAATAAATTAATAAAGTGCAGTTTAATTATAAATTTTTGGTATTTAAACAATTATATATCAAAATACCTGAAATTAAGAGAAATAACCACACGGTCAGTGTTGCAAAAGAAAGAAGAATTAAATGAAACAAAAACAAATTAAAACCAAGGCCTTGACATTTTGTGCATTTACCCATTTTATCAACAATAAAATTAAGAGATCAGTGACGTGACCTCTAGGGTGCCCTTCCAGTGGAGAAAGTGGGATTAAGTGACCTCTAGGGTGCCCTTCCAGTGGAGAAAGGGGGATTAATTGATCAATTAATTATGTATGTTAGTGCAACAATCCACAATATGCAACTAATTATCATTCTGTGCATAAATGCAAAACATTTCTTCTTCTCCCTCATTATACTTTTATTATTTAGACAAATATGCTTTAAACTTCTGTACTCCTGCAACAGCTGAGACCACACAAAGCTACCAACATGCACGGGCGTGTCCTACTGGCATTGGACCTGAAGTCAAACCGTAGCATCAAATGCTAGCAGCGACATGTTTGGGTTTACGTATCACCATATATTAACATTCATTAGATCCATTTGATCCGATATTTGATCCTGTGCAAATTGAATATTTGTTCATTTTCAAACAGTAGTCAGAGAACAACTAATCTAAATCCGTGTTTTCTCCTGGTTACAAAGCTCTTAACACCCCTCTAATGCAATATGCATACTGTAGCAATTCACAGCTTAAAACCAGCTTCTCTCGGGCCGAATGTTGAGTTGCATTCACTTTTTTCCCCCGAAGCTAAATACATAAAAGGCAAACAAAAACCTTCCAGCCAGCGATCAATGTGCTTTTAGTTTTTAGAGGGAAATCTCACCCCTATTGGAACCTGTGTGTTTGTCTGAGTGCCAAGAGGATTACGCAGCGAACACAGGCATCATCATTTCCTTTCTCGTGCATTAAAAGCAACGGCATGACTCAGGCGATGAAGGTTAATACCTTGAGTGCAAACAGGAACGCTTCCGTCAATGTAAACGTTCGCTTTCTGGTTCAGATTGCTGCGTGACGCATGTTTCACTTGGATGGTTTTCAATCCGTCAATGTTTCTTTGCTCCAGACGTATATGTGTATTAATTGATATTCTACCGCTGTAAACAATGATGGCCGTTGAAAAAAATGTTGTCAATTGAGTGGTTCGCCAAGCACCGACCCCGAGTTGCTGTTGATATGCCTGTCAGGCTGTTCATTCTAACACTAAGAGTTAAATATAGCTTCTCCTTTGTCGTTCACAACGATGCATTTTAGTCGGCTAATATATATCGACTGCGCGGCTGGCAGTCTTTTGCCAGCTGCAGCTAGCTTAGCATAAGCTAAGGCAAACACAGTTGAGTGGCGTTTGTGAAATTATTTTTAAATAGTAAGGTTTTTGCAAAGAGAAAAAGAGCATACGACTGGATAAATGGAAACTTGGCTCCCATTGACTTCAATTCATACATTTTGTAAACCCTAACTAAAGACTCTAAAGAACACATCCTTTTTTTGGGATTCTTGGTTCACCAAGACAACGTTTTCTTCAAGCAATCAGATAAAAATGGTTATCTCCGGGGTGAAATATTCCCTCGAAGTTGTTTTTGCAAATACTTTGTGGCTTAATTCTTACAGCAGCTCTGTGCACAGGCAGTTAGCGCATCAACATTTCATTTTGCCTCAGATTAGTCCTCCACTTGAAGGATGTTATGGGATGTGCCGGTATTTGTTATCGCTCCTTGTCATCTTCGGGTGGCTGTGAGGAAGTGAGACATGACGTATGCTTCTGTCTCTTGTCCTCGTGAAATTACCAGAGGCAGTGCAACTATTGCAATTATTCAATGTATTCTGATGACACTGATGTTTCCGCACTATTCTTTGTAATCTATGATGCAATGGTTACACAAGGGGCATCAATAAAACATTACGCAAACGTAAAAGCCGACAAGCTGTGTGACATATGAATATGCTGATAGCTTGATTTACATTTTTTAAATGGTTTGAAAAAAAACTTTACTAAAGACGCCCCCCTTTCGCAAATCAGACACATCGTGAGACTGACACAATTGGGTGAACGATATTTGAGGTGGCACTCGGCAACCCCCGAAGAGACCGGCTCAGCTCCGGTCTTAACGTGTCGAAGACGAGTTCAACCCCCGCCGATGACGAGACGCGAAAAACCAAAGACGCCGTCGCTCAGATCAAAAGGAAAGTTAGGAGAGGCGGAGATTTGCAAAGTCAATCCCCACCAAACCCCGTTAGCTTCAGATACGCCGCTTGATGTGGTCTTTGGGTCGATGCGCTGATGGACACGGTGACAGAGGCAGGCTGGTTTTGTACTCCCGACCACCGGCGTCGTGTCACGCGTTGCGTCGTCGAGTGACCTTGAGTGACCCGCGAACGTCTTCCTGGAAGTAGTGTGCGCTTCTTAGAATTTCCCTGTGCTGGACAGTAATGAGGTACATTAAAGTACAATTTGGAGGTATTTTCAAATATACCCCTGTGTGCAAAGCCAGGCCCACAAAGACATTTCCTCAGTTCGGTGAGTAAGATCTCTCTTGGCCTGCACAGAGCCCTTATCTTGACCCCTTCCATCACCTTCAGTATGAACCTGGAATGCCGGCGGCAAGTCGGGCCTTATCGCTAACATCAGTTTTGGACCTCACTAATGCTCTGAATGTGAGTAAATCCGCGTAGCCGTCTACCAAAATCTTGTAGAAAGCTTTCCTCGGGGAGTGGAGGCTGTTATAGGAGCTGATATAATGCCCTTGGCTTTTGAGTGAGATGTTGTAATCGCACTGGGGTGTAACGTTCTGGTGCTCGCATACTTTTCCCCATGTTTGCAGTTTTATGAAAGGGTCCGTTCTGCAAATTGAGTTCTTTAATTTCGATATGTAAATAGGTTTTACTGATAATCAGTAAAACAGTTTGAATGCAGGACTCGTGGCTGTATCAATGTATTTTAACATGGTATTGCTACTTTTCATTAAGGGATGACGCCACAGATTCATACAGGTGGTGGACAAGATATCCCTCCTTCGTATTGGGCGTAGCTCATAAATACAATGGATCCTACACCTCTCACAATGCATCTTATTAGCAGACAAACCCTCAGTTTGTAACACAGCCTTCATGATATAAATGTGTAGTCTCCAAACCCAAGCTACGATAGCCGAGGGATTATACAACTGTTTGCACAGGCTAACTACTGTAATACTCCCTGGGATTTAGGTGGAGTGCCTTTTTAATTTGCATAGTATCCATCTATCCATGTATCCTTATCCTAAGTCATTTGTCAGCACCTTTTCAACTGCGTACATAAGACCAAGCAGTCTTTACAAAAAAACACAACTGTCCACAAAGGTTTCCTCTCTTCAACCTTCCTCTAAAAACCGAAACCATATTACCGTGCAAACGTATTGAGCCGAGCTGCAGGAGACGAGCTCCCCAATGTTGTTTTCCTTCGCCGGTCTAATGGTGATTTTGCTGTTACTGACACCAGGCTGCCAAGAGAAGACAGTCCCCCTCTTCCTTCCCCCTCGCGGACTCCTTCTGTTCTTATCAGGCGGAAGGAGATTGAAAGTTTCAATTGGGTTTATCGTATCAATTGTCCAGAATGACATTCAAGGTTCGGACTGGCAGCTTTGTCATGGTCAGGGGAAAAAAAAATCACTCCAAACAAAGTTGTGCTCTTCACGTGGCCGCAATGTCAAAGTGCTGCAATAACGTGTCAGCGGTGTTGTAATGTTATTTTATATAATCTAGTTACTCTATATTACAACATCTGTTCTTCTAAAGTGCATTCATGACAAATAATTAAGTGAGTGTGGCCCGACAAGTCTTTTTTATTATTATTGCTAATCTTTTTCAGGGTTGCAGGGAGCTGGTGTCCCAGCATGCATTGTGAGAGAGTCGAGGCACACCGTGGACAGGTTGTCTATCAAAGGGCAAACACACTGAGCCACCGTGCTACCCACTCTTATCTTTCGAGGCGTCATATCCCTTTGTGCCTTTTACCTTTTGGTTTTGTTATTCTATCGTGAATAAGCATGTTGGTTTATTTATTTCCATGAAAATATGAAAACATGCTGGTTTTTAAAGTCCGGGGTGAGTAAAATCTGAGATTTGTTTCTAAGCACATTATAAATGCTGGATATTCATTGCTGAAAACTTGTTACAGCACATTCCTCTCATAACACAATATAAAAACCAGAGCACATTGTATCAGTACTTCTGCTGCCGAATTACGTGCAGCATGCATTTTACAATAAGAAATGTGCTTATCTCATAGGCTATACTGTTGCTAATTTTAAACGGTAGATAGATTGTTTTTAGCATCACAACGCACGTGATATTATTCATTTATATTATCGGAATTTGATAAATATGCTCGGATAACATTTGGAAAAGTCATTATTTTATCTTTTATAAGTTAGCAAAGGGCTATACAGGAAGTTAGCCAGCTCAACCAGTGGAAGTCTCTGGTGCTAACATGTCCTATAAACTGGAACTGTACCTGTGTCATCAACCCTCCCCCACCATTGAGCCTTCAGTTGACATTACCCCCGAATTTCAGCCAAATTTCATAAACTTTACTGTTTTTTATATCATTAAAATGTGTTAATTGGTACAAACAGTTAAGTTGAGGCTGATCAGGGAGTTGTAAAGACATCTTTTCAAAATAAATTACAAATGTCAAATTAATGGAGAAAAAAAGACAAGGAATAACCAACATCAGAGGGATTCGTCGCTCTGGGGACCAGCACTCCTGCACCTAAGTGGGGATCGACCAACATTTTCCATCCCCAGAGTCACGCTGATTGCATGGCTTAAAACATAATATTTGTGTACTCATGACAAAATACTCCCAAAGAATATAGATCCGAGAGCAAAGATAAAACCTGGAGCTCCGAGCAATTAAATATAATCCATCGGAGGCTGAGTCTGTGCTGAACATTTGTTTGAGCGATCGCACCCAAATTATCTTTTGCAGTCATAGTGCTGAGAGGTCTGAAGCAGGAGATCAGAGTCCGTCTTATCTCACGAGTCCAGCATGGAATTCAGTTCTGTCATATCGTCTCGTGTTTGTTTGAGGATGTCCTGAAGTTAAGGGAAGTTACCGAGGGGGTTGAAGGTTAGCACGGTCTTACTTTTCGGACAGCGAATAATTAAAAACCTGTGCAAGCGTCTTTATATATTTCTGACTTTTTACCTTTTTCACATGTATCTACAATTCAAATGGTTTTGTGATGTGAAATACATTCACAAGCCTCGATGGACTGGCGGCCTGTCCAGGGTGTCCCCTGCCTTCGCTCTATGTCAGCTGGGATAGGCTCCAGCGCCCCCGCGACCCTAATGAGGATAAGCGGTATTGAAAATGGATGGATGGATGGAATACATTCACAAGACCTGCCCCACGTGAGAAAGTGTGCTTTGTTGTCAGTGTTGATGGCTGCTGGAGCTTCTTGTCCTATTAGTTTTAAAGGTTTCTCATTCTTGTCAACTTGTGGGGTTAAAAAAAAAACATGTACTGTTATTCCATTAGCACGAAGTTGACTTTCCAACATGTGTCAAAGAAGATTATTCAAATTCCATCCACCACCTACTGTCAGAAACTTTGCTGCTTGTATTTTTATTTTTACAATTTAGAGATACTTCTCAATGCAGTAATTAGTTTTAAAAATAGCTCCTTGTGTAATTTCTTTCTGACAGATTTAGGTTTTGTTTATTTCTCTCTTGTTCTAAGTTGACTGACACCTTTCTGGGTGATGTGATATTACCATGATGGGTGATGCATTTATTATATAGCATGAAGTATATTTGTAGCACTTTTTCATCTGGTAGTTGCTTAAAAAAAAAGAAGTAAATGTCCCAGTTCAGCTATCACTCTCACCTGCCCACTCTGCTGCACTCACCTAATCAGCTCACTCAGTGCACCTGGTAATAGAGTAAAGTTTGTCTGGTGTGAGAGGTGTACAGATTTAACAAGAGCATTTTGATTCCATTTCTTGTTCTCTAAGAAGAAAAGCGACAACACAAAGTCTGACATTCCGCCCGTGATTCAATTTTAAATGATTTATAACGATGCTTACAAAGTGTAACGGCTCTATGAATGCAGAAAAGCAACAAACACCTGAAGGCGAGCAGGTTTGCGATGGAATGATTAGTGGGGCTCGAAACAGAGAAACAGATACGGAGTGTTTTGGTGATGATCACATTTTACAGGTGCAAATTAGCAACTGGCACAATGTCAGAACTCCTAAGATTTACAATGATATACAACATAATTACTTTCGAGGATTAAAGGTGTGGATGGATTTAGTTTTCACTTGTGATCTCCTGCTTAAAAAGCAGGTTTTCTAAGTTCGATTTATTAAATGATCCAACTGAAAACCGGGCCTCGGTGTTTCCAAATTGAAGAAGCTAGCAGCGCTAGTTCCAAATGTCGCTAGATATCTAGAAAAAAAGTTGCCAAGTCAGCAACGGTGACAGTCCTTCAAGCCTCTCCAAAACCGCATGCTAATATTATCATAATGAATGTAAATAATGAACGTGGCTACCGTTAGCACTCACAACTGTCAAGCTAGCTGGTAGCCCGACCAAACACATTGGTGTCCTATGAAATGATTGGGTGGGTTCATTACAGTCCGGCTACAGCCACAAATATCAGATTGTGTTGTGTTTTTGGTCCGAGCATTTTAATTATTTGTTTTCTCTCAAGATGTAACAATATGAAAGGCTAGTGTACATTGTGTTTGTTTCACTGACGAGAGGAAACAAAACGAATAAGATAGCATGCTAACTCTGCATAATTACATGTGTTTGTTCTAATGAATTAAGTCTTTAATATGTATATGTTTTGCATTAATACATCTCTTCTAAATTGCTTGTTGGTGATGCAGAAATGGATGGACAAATATAAAATGACCCTTTTTTGTAAATTGGGTCATGCTGGTTTGTCATTTTTAAAGAGTTTGGGAAACACTGTTTTACTGCATAAATCACATACATAATTTTAGCAGCAGTTTTGGGGGGCTCATCATTTTTCTTAAAAAATCCAGGATGAAGTGACAGCGCAGCCTTCCAGCCGGAGAGAGAGACACAAGTGTCCAATAAATCCCCACGAAACTATTATAAAATATTAGCTAATCTTTTTACAATTTAGAATGACATGGATGGGGATTTTTTAACAGGTGCATTACTGCTGAAGTGCCTTTGGGGAAGAGATTAGCTACTGCGCCAATGCATGACTGCAGCACTGAATGAATAATGCCACGAGTGGAGTATTACTGCGTACCGGCTACTGCGAAGACGGATTCTGCTGCAATCTGAATGTCAATATTTAAGCTCATACTGTATACGACTGACTTTTTGTTAACCTCACAGATATGTTTGCAGCTTATAAAAATAATGTCAGAGTCTGTAGCAATTTGTCTACTGCATCTATTATTTATCCAATAAACTTCTCGCCGTACCGACATATCTCCACATTAGCTGCAAAACACATTTTGTGCTCATTTGGTTTCTATACAGTGTCAAATTAAATGCTGTCTTGCCATGACAGGGTGGTTGCAAGATTAGGTGCAAAAATCAGTGTGGCAAAAGTTAACAAGACATGCTGTTCTCACCGCTTGTCAGCTTGTGTCAAGATACCCCTTGGCAAGCACTTTAATATCCAATATCTTCAGATGGGCTGCTTGTGGCTGTAATAAGGGCTTTCTAGTTTGGAGAAAGTACCTGCGTTTAGCTTCGTAGTGTTATTTGCTTTATAAACACAATATATTTAAGTAAAACTAGGTAAGACTTTATGATACAGCTCCTCAGTGTAATTACCCGTCACTTACCGGGAAAGTCCCCTTAATTCACGGTGTACTATCATGTATGTATCATGTACAAATAAATACTTTAATGTAGGTACAGCGGAGGAAGGGAATGACAATTGGGAATTTTAGAGGAAATAACAGATTAGTTGTACTGGAAGTATTTTAGTAAGTACTTGGTACAAACAAGTTATTTGGAGGAAAGAAGAAAAGACTTATACTGGAAGTATTTGGTAGTCATCAGAACGGGTAAAATGTATTGTATCCACATGAGTATTTAGTAGTAAATAGTGTCTCTTACCAACGCTGGTCTCTGATGTCAGTCTGTTACCAGGGAACACTCACACAGAGGGTTGAAGCTTAAAGCTGCTTCCACAAATATGTCCAAAAACAGATTTATCCCGACCTAGAATTTTTTTTTTCGCAAACCACGAGATATGTTTAATATCGACTTATCCGAACCAAAAATACATTTTATAAATATCTTTCTTATCAACCAGAATGTCACATTTATGTTGTGAAAACGATTAGTTAGGTATGGGCAGCAAAAGTTCTCAAAATCATGGTTTGTGTTAATAACGGAACAATGTAAAGCAGCAACGCGACTACTGTAAATACACAACTGCCCATCGCTCACTTCCTTATGTGACGTTGCGTAACAAGCAGAACTTCACGTCACAAGTGTTTAATTTCACACGGGACATACCGGTCCATCCTTATACTACGTTGGCAGTTTATCTTCTAATAAATAATGAAAAAATGTATCGCGCCTGGACACAAAGAAAGGATAATTAGCGTGTGGCTATTGGGTATTTGTGTAGTCACCTCATTCAACGTTAGCTTGAACCGCTAACGCTGTGGTCGATAGTCAAGTGATGCAGAGGAGAGGAGAACGAGTTGACCTCAGTGTGAACTAGTGTGCTGGTTATGGCACAGTACGCTTCACCGGTATCTTAGCAGCCTGCAGTACATGCAGAGTGTATATGTGTGTGTACTATGCAGTACGTTAGTGTGCGAAACTCTCGCACAACACGTTAGCCATTTTCCCAGTAACGGATCTCAGAGGCACCTTGTCTTGGAGAAAGACCTTGACGAACATCGCTGCAATGAGGAACAGCTGTCTACCAGCAATACCAGCACAAATCCCTCATTAATCACCTTGTTTGTCCTAAATACTGCAGCACAGAGGCGGCCAAAAAGGGTGCCAGCAATGTTATGCTTTCATTAGCGGCTAACAGCGATGATTACCCCGGAGGGCACTTGAAGGTGATATTCAAGTTTTGTACAATTCAGAGATTATTCTTATTAATAATAATAACTGGTTAGGAATGGTTTGCAGGGATAGCAGCAGCTTCATGATGAATATATATATATATATATTTTTGGGTGGGATAGAAAGATTACGAGCCTGCATCGGAGACAAGATCACAAAAGAAGCTGAGATGTTAACATCGTTCCTGTTGTCCTTATGTAATGCTTTCCTGTCGCAGGTTTTAGACTTACCACTTTTTGCTCGTGTCCCCAGAGGTGCCTGCTTTCCCACCGACTCAAGGTAGAGGACATTGTCGGGACACGGCAGCTTATACATGTTAATGTCCCCTTTTTCCTATTCCGCTCCCGTTAGATTGATGGCTCGGCAGTGGTTCTCATTGATCAATCAGACACAATCTGCGTCTCAAATGAACCCAGGCCAGGGGGATTGTGCATTCTTCCAGGGGAACCACATCCCAAAGGGTATGACAGCGCGCCGCACTGGATCGATTGTTTTCAACTTATTTGTGTAAATACTTTGTAACCTTGCCGATTCATCATCTTCATTTCTTTCGACACCCGTGTGAGAAAACTACGATAGATATCAAGCCAGCCAGGCTCGTAATTTCCATCTTTGCGGTCAAGACCGGAGAAGGATTACAGGAATGATGAGAATTAATTATGCATTTCATGAGCATGATGGATACCGCACGTTAAACTCAAAACTATATTTCCCCCGAGAACAGAGAGGAGTCGGCTCGCTCCTTTGAGTGTCTCCTTTGAGAAATCCTGTCAGTTCTCACTCTCAGAAGATGAAACTTCACTAACAATATAAAAAATAAAATAAAAACATTGATGACTTTCTTACCACGGTGAAAAATGTAATGAGTTTTTACTTCTTGTCAACTTCACACCGTGTGGACAAGTCTTCAGAATACTGCATTATAGTTGCATCGATGTAAGTAAATGGACTGCAGAGGACACTTAGACACTAAACTTTTATGACACTCGTCTTGAGATGTGCGTTGAAGTTTTCGGCCACATTCGTCATGTTTAAATCTTTAAAGTCCAACTCGGTTCCACCTAACTCCTCAGACCTCTTGTGGCTTTGGTCCATCATCTCTAATCTTGATATTGGCAGTTTAGAATGTTATATTATGAGTAAAAGCTGGGTAGCAAACTTACAAATTATTATTTTTATTGAATGCAAAACAACAAACCGAACCCTTCTGATTTGGTGTGGACGTGGCGTCCTTTTTGTGTGTCTTTAGGGGTTAATAACAATCCAGCGTCGTCGGCCCCCCAGTCTCTTCTTGCTCATACACAATGGCCACTTTCCGAGGGGGAAAACAATGGAATCAAATTTATTCAAAAGCACAGTAGGATTTTCCTTAAAAAAAAACAATGACTCCGACAACAATAACCCCATTCGATCGTCACTTATGACCCACGAGAAGTGTAGAGACTCCGCCCTCTGCCTGCATCGTCTGTTTTCTTTTCATCTTGCTGTGACCGGGTCCTTTCTGAGCTCTCCATCCTCCCCCCCGGGGCTCTGCTCTTCCAGCTCTCCATCCTCCATCCCCCCCTTCCCCCCCCGGGGCTCTGCTTGGCTGAAGATCGCTGGTGTTGTTGAGCCAACTTTGAATGTTGTGTGTTTGCAAACCTCAAAACGGACACGTCCTACTTATCCTGTTAAGTGCTATGGTGTTTTTCAACCAATGATTATGGTTTCAGGTCACCGCATGGCAGCATATGGCATGAGTGTTGTTGCCATGGTTATCTTTTATCTTGATTAAGCTGTGAAATTGAGGTGGCTGACAGGAAGTGCCACTCTAAATGTACCTTTTCATATTCTCATTATTACAGATTCATGATGATAATATCCAATATGTTTACTCTAAATACTAGTAAACCCATAATCACCTCGTCTCCGTTGCTATGGGGAAGACTCACAAATCAGAGCAAATTCAAAATACTTTGCTTGGGTATTCTAAGAAATGCTACTTTATACTTCTACTCGGATTACTTTTGTGTATTCTGTTTGTTAATAGTTGTTGTTTTATCAAACTGAAGACTGTAAATGTTGCAGGACCTTCACTTGTAACAAGCTTTAAAATGCTCAGGAGTACCTCAACACTGTATTTATCAAATCCACCTTGTTACTTCCCACCTTGAGCTACATATTTTATGGACAAACCGCTTTATGTAAACAAAACATTGCGTTCTGGTTCCAGGAGATTTCCCTCGCTGCCCAGGCGTGCAGTTAGTGCTCATTTGTGGCAGATTCCTGGAGGATTTCGGATACCTGAGATGTCTCACAAGTAGTCAGCGAGCAGCTGGTTGAGAGTTGGCCGCCGGCCATTAGTCGGCTGTATACGCCGGTTCAAACATTACTTGAAACCACAACAGTGTTTATAGATAAACAGCGATGTGTGAATTTCAGCTTTAGTTGAGCGGTTGCAGAGAAAGTGACCATGGATTTATATATTATTTATCAGATGAAAAGATTGTGTTTTTTTTTTTTTCCTCTCCGATTTTTGTTTAGAAGTCTTTGCAACTTTTCAATTGCGACCCAATTTCTTTTCCCCTCCATCAGCCCAGGCGGCTGACAAATGCACAGTCTCATGTGGAGGAGGCCGACACCGAGAGGAGATGCCGATGTTTCCTTGTCGAAGAGCGAGAGATCCACCTCGGGCGGCGTCGGCCTCCGTCCTTATTTGTCACAAGTGTCCGCCGTTCCCCCGTGGCTAAAGACAAAAAAAGGCCAGAGAACGTATGAGGAACATGCATTTTTAATGTGACATTCTCATCAAATCCACCACAGTGGACGCAGCAGAATGCCAATGACGCTTTATTCTTCTTCCAATTACAAGCGAAGACGCTGCCGCAATACGAATGTAAATCCGCGAAGGGGCGCGAAACCGCTCGGCTCTTCGTCTCCCGCCGGTCTGAACTCGTGAACTTCGTATTGATGTTTCTGTCGCGTTGGATTAGGCATTAACTTGTTTTTCAAAGAAAATATTCTGAAATCATTAATCAAGAGGGGAGCGCACAACAGTGGAGAATAAAAAACAAGTGGAAAAACAACAACGCGCGGTTTGATGTCGCAGCCTCGATGTCGCAGCCTCGATGTCTTCTCTCCGTGCCTACTGTGAGGAGAACGATGTCTTCGCTGATAGTGAAATATACAGAATATAAACATGCAGTTTGTCACCATTACGGTTTACATTATTTAAATATGGCATTCCCCTGTGATATCCCCCCCCCCCGAAATGTTACCGGAGACTGAGAGATAGTTTGGTTGGTTCGTGGCGTTCGGAGAGAAGAAGAATGTAAATATTCGTCGCTGGCACCAAACCGCAGCTTTCATATCCGATGTTCTTTTTCTTTTTTTTTGTTGCAGTGGTCGGTCCACGCTCCATCATTATAATGAGGGAGGTTCAATTAGACAAGGTCTACAATGGGGGTTTTAAATGTCACAGTGCAGGTCCTGACATTTCTCTGTTTGATATGGAATCAGAATGGGAGGCGGAGGAGTTCACGGGGAGAACTAATCTCAACTACCGGAATAACAAATTCCACCCTGTCACAAAGCTCTGAGGGAAGGACGGCGCGTCCACTTAGGAGACATTTACACCCCGGCGGTGCGAGCGCGCTCCTGTTAGAGCATCCTAATGATTGAATCTATTAGCATTGTTCAGGTTTGTAATTAGCCCTCGGAGGTTAGCATGTGTACGAGAAGCATGTAATGAATGCTCTTTGGCTCTTTCTATTTTAACCAAAAGGTTATTTGGTTGACAAAGAAGAAAAAGGACTTGATTAAATGCCAAACTTTTAACTCGTGGAAATTGGAGTGACCACCGTGAGCGAGGCTGAATTGAAGGGGTCAACGACGTCCAAGCGTCGCTCGCCTGAAATCATTGAACAAAAGATGCTCTATGACCAAGAAGATGCATTACAAGCTCCGGCACTGTTTTGAAACCACTTCAATTCATCCACCTTGTTTGGGAGTGTTGTGACGGTTGTGTGGATGGATGAAAGTAGATTAAGTTGTATTAACATAGTGTTTAAATATTTTCCTTTGCGAATATTTTTACAATATAATATATATATATATATTCTTTTTTTTTATCTATGTCTCATCTTTATCTTTGTCATAATGCTGATTGATTCAACTTAATGACTTTTAAAATTAGCATGAATTTAACTCCCACAACATTACTTTAATCCACTTTTGTAGCAATTAACACTTGTCAAAAGAAGCCGTTTTATATTTAGGGATATTTAGTGAGGAGACCGGATTTTTTTAGTGGAGGCAAAGAAACATGGAGAAAGTAAAGAAAGTGTAACTGAGTCATGATATAAAAACATAGTTCTTAAAGTACAATTTAAATTGAACCCGTCAAAAACACAAGCTACATTTAAATTAGTGTGTTATTGTGCTCTCAAAAGCTTTATTCCAGGTATGATCGGTTGAGAATCACAACATTCAGATTTTCCATCTATAAGTGTCCACAAGACCTCATAAATAGTTTATCAAGATAGTTTTTTGTTGTTGTTGAGATTCCATCCAGTGTAGCTGAGGGGGTTTGACCCCGCCCTTCATTTCACAAACAACGTCTCAAGTGATTGTGCAACGCGTGAAATATTAAAACGCGAACATGCTAAGTGACGGCACGGTTTGAATGTCAGAAAACAGACCGTGGCCTTCCTGTCACGAGCAGAAATGCTTGTCATACAAGTGGAGGCATTGCAGTCCCCAAGCATGCTCCATCTCGACTGCAATAAGCGGGCGGATTGTTCACGGGAAAAAACAGAGGAGAAAAAAAAGAAAGAAGGAAGACAGAAATCCATTTGTAAAGCCTGGCTGTGACTATTTGCATGGCGATGAAGGCCCCGAGTGTTCTGCAGCGTCTCAGACAATAGAGCCAGTGTTTGTTCTTCCCCGGGAAGTTTGAGAAGGGCAGATACGGGGGAGAGGAGGAGGAGAAGAAGAAGAAGAAGAAGAAAAGGGGAGGGGGATTAGGCATTGTGGAAAAACCAGTCGCGTTCGGCTTCTGCTATTGTGGTGACAGAATTGCTTTCCAGTACCAGGGCGTTTAGTTAAGCAGATTGTGTTCCTTCACACCCCATGCGATGATCTCTCTCGGCGGCGGTTGGTGACGAGTGGCTCGTGGGGGGGAGGAGGAGGAATCGGGCAGAAGCAGACAGACAGGTGGGTGTGGGTGGTGGACATCCTGTCAAGAGATTTAGTTTTTCTCAGAAGTAAATTTTTAAAAAAAAAATTTTATGCAATTTCATGAGATTTTTTTCCAGGAAAGGACGTACAGAGAAAACAAAGCGTAAATATACTTTTTGGTTCTCTTTGTGTTTGTCACAGCGAGAAATAAGCATCTTTTGTTGTTGTTGTTGTTGTTGTTGTTGTTGTCATCAGACCTTCAGGAATAGCTTTGTGGAGGAAGTGTTGAGGGAAGAACGTAAAAAAAATAAATGGAATCTTAGTTTCCAAAAGTGATCATTCAGAGTTGATCATTTGAAGCTGCTGCATTGATACGCTAACATTTTAACGTTCCCATATTGACTAACTGACCTCTGTGTAGTAGTCGATATTATGTACTAGTTTTTATTACGTAGCACCAAAATACTATCCTTCAAGTGGTGCGGTTGAATAATAAGTTTACAGTTTCCGTGACCTTTCCGTTCAGGATGTCTAATAGTTTGCTCCACTTACTCAAAAGGCAGCAGGCAGCGTTAATTGCCTGTAGTTTAAAATCACCACTCTCGGGCATCAGTTAATTGTTTGTGAAGGAGGAAAAAAATAATAATAATGTGAGGAAGTCCTGATAATTGTCAGTGAACACTTTGCTTAAAAAAACGTAACGATTTCCACTTGTGCGCGTAATACAAATAACAAACAAACGACTTCCCGGCGAGTACGCGACGGCTCGACGTTCCCCCGTCGCACGGTCTCTGGACTCATTTGAGGTCCTGATTTAGGAAACGTGAACCGTGGTCTCACAGAGCCGAACAGCAAACAGCAGGTCCCACGAGAGGCTCCCGAAGGACCAATTAGGTGCACGTCGTCTTGGAAGGGCGAACTTAAAAGAAGCGAGGCTTAACAGATGGATTTGCCTTTCGAGGCTGCAGCTCGCTATAGAGACTGAATTCAGAGCCGTTGTCAAAATAAAATGTACACTTTTCCTTTTTTTTTTTTTTTTTAAATATTTCGCCGAGATTGCCGGAAAAAAAACGACATCGTTAATGCTCAAATAGTTAGCATTACTTGGCGGCGGCGTATGCATAGTGATGTTGTCGTAAAGCAGAAGTTCATTTTCCTTTTATTGCCACGTGTGAACCGTTTCTACAACAGAGCGACATTTTATTAACTAGAACACGTCGCCGTTATAATAATAATAATAATAATAATGCGACGGTCTGAGCACATCTGGTGCTCGACACTGAGGCCACACGAATGTGAGGAAGGCCTATCGGAGCTAATGAATGGCTGTCAACCACAGGGCGAAGGAAAGGAGAAAATTGATCATGTCGAGCTAAGTGTTTCTTGGGGGTATTATTAGTTTCTCATGACTCTTCTCCGGGCATATACTCCTGTTCGTGGCACCTGATTGATTTGTGTTTTTTGGGGCTTTTCACTATATGGATTTGTCTTGTACTTTATTTATTTTTTGACAGAGCCGCAATTATGATCAAGTTCTATCTAGTTAGCTGTCACACATGGACATGTGTTTCTCCAACTCCATAATACCGTTGCTATTTACAGACCAGGAGCGGGACGTTTTTATTTTTTTGTATTTTATTTTTTTCGGATCTTCTCATTATTTTTCGCCCAGAATGTCATCACTTATTTCTAGAAAGGGCCATCTTGTTAAATTGGCACCCAACCATCTGTTGACCTGCGCACTATTCTACCATCAGTAGAGGCTGACACCTTTTTTTATTTTGTTAAGCAGCCTCCCTGGCAGCCGAAAAAACCCGTTGCTCAGAGTAACATCATCGAGGGCCGTTGTCTAGTTTTTGGGGCTCAATGCGTTCGGTTTGGGCGCGTGCTTGGCAGCCCCATGAAAGACCGTAACGGCTCACGATTCACTGGCTACTAATTGGACTGTCACTCCGCGGTGACGCTCGGGAGATTTGAATCTGGCCCTCCGCGAAGACGTACGTATGAGCACAAACGCGTACTCCCTCACTCACGGTCTGTATCGAAATTGAATTTCAGAAATGGAGAAAAAAAAGAATCCTGCGTCAGTAATTGATTTTTTTTTTTTTTTTTTTTCACCAGCCCCCATTACAAATGGATCTTGGCAGCTAATTTCGGTTTACAAGATTAAACATGAACATTATGAGCTGTTAAGCATTAACGCCGCAACTAACTGCTGACACGACGTCCTGATACACTCCATATTCTAAATTTCCGCCGGGACCAGCCATGCTAAAAATGCAGCACTTTGGATTAAAGCGTCCACAAATGCGACTCGATATGTTACGCGCTGACATAACAGTGTCGAAAAAACTCTATTAGAAGGGTTTAGAATTACGGCCGTTGTGACTCCTCGGCCCTTAATAACGTCTGATCCCCCCCGACGGGTGATGTATGGTTTGCTGCTCCACTGGAGAGCAGTAAAGTCGGGTTCAGGGTTTTTTTTTCCGTGTCTAGACAAATAATGTGAAGCCAACAACCGACAAGATAAAAGTCTGAAACGGTCGGAAAGCAAAAGGAACGTCCGTAGCTTCCAGGCAAAAGAATACTCACTCAAATTAATTGCTAATTTACTGAAGGGGGAAAAAAAAATAATTAAAAGGCGAGGTTGACGCCAGTAATCACATCAGTTGATATTTGGGTCTTGAGGTTCAACTCTGTTAACGTTGACGGGGGGGGTCAAGATATCGTATTTGTGTTGCCGTGACTAATTTGCTGTCCGGGTCTGACTTTCGTTGTCCTTTCACTCTTGACCCCCCCCCCCCCCCCCCCCCCCCCATTGTAATTGCATCGATTCCACTCGTAAGTTTGTAGGTTTTTTTTTTTTTTTTTTCGTGTCCGGGGAGACACTGATCTAATTAGAAATCTTCATTAGTCAGCTGCAGAGTGCAGTGTCATGCTTTAGGAATGATGTTCACCCCCCCCCCCCAGTGAAACACAAGGCCTTGTGTGGATCCAAAACAGAGGGGCTGTTTTCAAACTGGACAGCAGGATGCGAAAGAAAAGGGAGTGTGGACAAAGGGTTTGCCTTTCTCCTGTCAAATGTGTCCTTTTATCAAATACGTATAGCTACTACACTATATATAGTATTTCAAACATTTAGTGAACAACTCTAGAATCTTTGCTCATAACTCCCAAGCAACTGCAGATATACCCTCTGAGGTACAAGTACGCCTTGTTTTCTAATCACTGCTATAGAATACTGTCATTTATTTAAACTGCATTTAAATTCATTCGAGTTAGATTGGACTTCCATACGCACAGCTTTTTTTTTAATACGAAATACACAATACATTACCTGTATGTAAATGTCCTCATTTAGCAAAACTCTTCTCACCGCCGCCGTTAATTAAATTGTTAACTTTTATTTCAGAGACATGAGCGTGCATACAAAGCGCATCTCGACAATGATGGGACGCGGCACCGCCGGGATCGTGAATCACTGCGCCGCCGAATGAGGCGGTGGTTATACTGGAACCAGTGAACAACCACCATCCTCTGTCCCACTCGCCATGGGAGGTGCAGAGGAAAGGCACGGACGGACCGTAAACATGAGGATGCCGAGTGTTCTGGCCGTGGTCACGGTCTTTTCTCTGATTCCTGGCGGGGTGCTCAGCGATACGAGAGGCGCTCAGGGTCTGGAAGCCCAACAATTGGCCCAAGGGTCTACTCATCTGCACCGTCGCCTGAAGAGAGGCTGGATCTGGAAACAGCTGTTTGTCCCCGAGGAAGATCCCACTCCTCGCGTTATTGGCCAGGTACCATTTCGGATTGAACGTCCTCCATGTCCTCGACACGCTACTTCTGGTTTTCTGGGTTACCTCTGAATTTCATTATATATATTTTTGACATCGAGCTCTTTCTTATTCCGCAGCTCAAATCCGACTACGACCGAGGTGAGTTTTCCATCAAGTACATACTATCAGGAGAAGGGGCCGGGGACGCGTTCGAGATCGACGAGTACTCCGGTGAGATCCGGACTCTGAAGAAGCTCGACCGAGAGGAAAAGGCCTTCTACGTCCTTCAGGCCCAGGCTATCAACAGGAGGTCCAATGAACCCGAGGAACCCGAGTCGGAGTTCATCATCAAGGTGCAGGACATCAATGACAATGCCCCGCAGTTCCAGAACGAACCGTATGTGTCCAGCGTCCCTGAGATGTGTCCAACTGGTATGTTTTTTGTCAGATGAAAGGAACGTTTTAACAGTAAAAAAAAAAAAAGAAAGAAAGAAAGTTAAATGATGTTTAAAGAATGGATATGGATTTATTTATTTTTTACAGCAACATCTGTTTCTTAAATTCCCTTCCGAATGTCCCTATTACTTGGGATAATCCACAGAGCCCAGACTGAAATATATTGCTTATTAGAGGAGTGGAACATTTGTACAGATATTACTCGTCTCCAAGTTGACCCCCTTACTTTTCATCTAAATGTGTACGAAATTAGTTTTGTGCTAATTAGCAAATCTAGCTTATTAATTAATACCTGGTTTTGGTAAGACCTGTTTAATAATTACAACGTGGTCGGGGGAATTCTGTATTTTAAAATATCATTCGCACAAACTATCATTTGTCTGTTTACGCGTAAAAAAATATATAATATTAAATATTTGCTATTTAACAGATAGAAACTCGCAATTGGCTTTATTGTTTCGAAGCTTATATACTTTAAAATGAATTTTCTTAACTTAAATCTTGACTGAAGACAATGAACAAAAGGTTATATGAATGTCTGTCATCTGTCCCCCCATTCAGGAAGTTAAAAGTATTAAGATTCTGAATTGTAGCTTGGATGCCTTTATGGATACATTTCTTATATGATGTTATTATAACCACTGCCCTTTCATACCACAAACATTACCATTTCAATTTATATGTAATCTGCTCTTGCAGCATAATATCTCACTCGTAATAAATCATAATGCATTTGACTCGGAGAAAGAAAGCGAGAGGGGAAGGCTGAAATGCCGTGGTACAGCCCTGTGGAGAAAAGAAAAAAACAGAGTGCTTTCTGGGGTCGGGGGGGGGGGGGGCGGGCACAAGATGGACGAGGACTGTGGGAGAGGATATGGTCAGTGGAGAAAAGGGTAGTAAGTGTGAAAGATAGAGAGGAGAAAGTGAACGAGAATGCGATGGAGAGAAAACGAGCAGCAGGTGGACGGCGAGCGAGATGTCGCTACCGGGCACACACACCTGCACAGCCTCCCCCCCCCCACCCTCCCCATTGTCAACATCTCTCCCTGAACCCTACCTCAACCTCCATTTCCTGTGCCCCCCCCCCCCCCCCCCCCCCCCTAGCCAGACCCCGCAGGATTGTGGCATAATCACTTTATTTCCCCATCGACTGGAACTGCTGCCCGAGCTAACCCTGACTGTGTGATCCCCCCCCCCCCCCACAGGGACCACAGTGGCCCAGGTGACGGCCACAGATGCCGATGACCCCATGTTCGGAAACAACGCCAAGCTCATCTACTCCGTCCTGCAGGGGGAGCCCTACTTCTCCGTGGAACCAAAGACGGGTACCACTTTCAGTTTGAGCTTGCGCTGGACTTCCGTCGTTATCAGCGGACGCTGCACCGAGCGGCGGCGCGCGCCAGAGACTCGGCTGTGCAGAAAATAATGTTTGACTTCGTACCGAAGTGGGCTTTAAAAAAAACAGACGGGACAGAAATGTTTTCAATCTCAAGACTCCTGAGACTGAAATCCGTTTTGTCTCTGGCTTTCTCCCTCTGGTCCTCGTCACTCACCACTCAGCACTTTGAAATTGTGTAAATTCCCCATGGCAACGTGCTTTCTTTTTAAACAACTATTCGCAGATTGAGCTACTGTTTTGAAGCCGTTGGGGAATGCGTGAGTGTTTACACCCCGACGAGGAGTCTGGTTCCATTCAAGCCAACGCATGTACATTTACACTCCTTGTGTGTGTGGTACAGAGGTCGGCTGCAGCACTTCCCACACACATTGTTGACCCCAACTGTGAAGGGTTGGGGAAGGGCATTATTGATGTCGCAAAAATGTTAACATGCAAATGTGAAAAAGGGTAAATCTAACTTTTTTTGGGGGGGAACCAACTGTTCATTAAAGAGTGGGCAGCAGTCAATATAAGTTAGTTCTGCTCATGGCTTCAGTTAACCTCTGAGGATGAGCCTGGAGAGATTTCTTATTTTTACTTATTTAGATTCTATGAAAAGACCAAAACCACTAACAAATTGATACTTGGAGCAAATACTGTCTGTGTTTCCAAAGTTCGATGTATATCATTCTTCTGTGTAATAGAGCTCCATTGTTCGGCAACATGTGCTAAACCCTCAATGAGGCGCATTGTTGCTCCAATGGACTTCACACCGAATGCTAAATATGACATTTTTTAAATATGCAAACATTTTAAGGGGGCAAACAAAGGGTTTCAATCAACATCCATGAACTGAAAAACACAGTGAAAGGGTTAAAGTTGTAGGATGAAAGCAAGGACAACTCCCAGACCGGGAGATCTGTCAATCACAAGGTAGCCCCGCCCTAAAGAATACCCTGTCTTATGGTGTATTCTCTAAATGGGACCATAATTTACAAAATGAACATCACGCTGTGCTGAATAAGACTTGGAACTATCGATTCATAAACTCATATTCGTAATGTTTACTGAGTAAACAAATCAAGTGAGAAGTCGAGTCATTTTCTGATTTCTATTACAACCAGACTTCTTTTTTGACTATTTTAAGTTTAAGGCTCCTCCCCTTTGGCATCACTTTTCAGACCAGAAGGTGTTATGCACTCGCACTGCTGTTCTTTCATTGCAAAGAACACTGGCACTTCTCAGCCCTGATAATGTTAAATATTTATCAAATATTTAATAATCCGCTGCTAAAACTAGCCCCCCAAAAAAATACACTATTTAGTCCTTTTTGTGTCACATGTTCTAAAAAAGGTGTCCAGCTGTAAAAAGAAACTTTTAACCCTCTTTAAAAAAATCTTTTATGTCGGAATTAATAGACAAATATATTTGTTTGCTCTTTACGTGAGGAAAAATAAAGATTCATACAAAAAAAGCATTTGTATGCTTAAAAAAAGGAAGCCTGGCGTGTACAACTAATGACCCACTATATTGCAGATATTTAATGGCTGCTGCAAAACGTACGTCTTCTGAACACACAATTAGACCAACCAGTTGTTTAAATGCCGACTTCTCGGTCAAATATAACGTCTAATCCTCTGCATTCAAATAATGTGTTTACTTTCGCCCACAGCCAGACAGAGGAAGCATGAGTCACTTTAAAGCCCTCTTGATAATACCGCGTATCAATCCGGTTTGCAGACTTTAAATGTATTGTGGTGCCGACGCCCTCCAAGACTACTCGAGGCCAAGTTTACTCTACATTTAATTTTTTTTAAACCACCCACAGACGCGCTCTCGACGGCCTCCCGTGAACCTCTCGTCTCCTCCAACCCCCTGCAGGGATCATCGTAACATCGTGGCCGAACATGGACCGCGAGGCCAGAGAGCAGTACCTGGTGGTGGTGCAGGTGAAGGACATGCTGGGCCTCAGCGGCGGTTACTCCGCCTCCACCACCGTCACCGTCACCCTGACGGATGTCAACGACAACGGGCCCACCTTCCAGCACCGTGAGTCGCTCCCACGAGTTCGCGGATGATGCGAACACCAGGGCACCAACAACAAACAAACAAAAAAGCGTCGCAGAATGCCGGGACACGTTTAATATTGCACCTAAGAGGCAATTTATGTGATCACACTGCTCCGGGTACGCGTCTTGTTATTCAGCCGGCAGCTAAAATTAAAAAGGAGACAGTCGAAGAATGAGAGAGAGAGAGAGAGAGGGATGCTCCTCTACGCGTCGCCCACTGGATGAATTTAATCATTCACACATGAAAGGACATTTGTCATGACCTTTAGAAACAAACCTGGGCTTCTCAGTGATAAACCTCACTAAATGAATGCCCCCGGGAAGAAATCAATTCTGTGGAAATGAGACAGCAAGGATGATACCTTTAACTATTAATGTCACATTCACATTCATCGGCCGTGCTATACTGTATCCCTAGGATTCAACGGCAGAGTCAAAAGGCCTTATAAATATTGCATGACCACACTTCACTCCTGAACTGCGCCCTCTGTTTTGCAACATAATTGGTAATTATTATCAGGAGCAGCTGGTTGCTGCTTGGCTCCTCCCACTTTAGGCAGCCATCCAAATAGAGTCCCTCAAAGACACAATCGCATTTCCTCATCTTCTTATTAGAGAGTGGATTATGTGGAGTCGCCACAACTTATCTGTGACTCACACAAATTGACCCTCCACCACAATGTTCTCCCTCCTTATCACGTTACACACTAGCCGACTCTCTTGACTAGCCATTAACAACTTTCAGACAAGCTCTGCAGGCGATGTTTTAGTAAAGAGGGAGCTTGCATTGCATGCTGCAAAAGTATCCATTCGGTATCATCAAGATTTGTAAAAAAAAATCAATTTTCCAACGTTCTCCGGGCTAATTTTATTTTATTTTTTAAACGTCCTTGTTTCTTCAGACCTGTACACGTTTTCCGTCCCTGAAAATGCGGCAGTGGGCACCACGGTGGGCAGGATCATGGCGCGGGATGGAGACACTGGTATCAACGCCAGGATGACCTACAGTCTGGAGGATGACCTGGAGGAAAGCTCCACCTTCATCATCGAAACAGACCCGGTGACGCAGGAGGGACTGGTTCTGCTCGCCAAGGTGAGTACACGCACCGCGATATCGCTTCGGTCTAATATATCAATTTGATGTGGTCTTATTTTAATCTGATGTCTCAAGGGCAGCAGTGTAGACGGAGCTCAAAGCGGTGGGCTCGGGGGCCGTTAGGTTCTGAGATATATTATTTCTCACCAAAATCTCCTTTCTAATCTCCGGCGTTAGGGATTTAATTAACATTACAGACACCAACGCAAACTAAATTTAAATCATTAAAGCTGATGGAGGAGAGGGCATGGCGACACATCCTGGCACTTTGCACACACACACACACACACACACACACACAGACAGACGGCGTCAAAGCCGACCAGACGCAACAGTGTAAGAGCCTTGGCACGGGGACCCGGCCGTCACACACAGTCACACACCTGGCAGGTTTGTGACTGTGGACTTCCAGGTCACGAACGTAGAGCAGCATCATCTGAGCCCGCGTGCCCAATAAACCACTGAGAGCCGGGCTTCAACTCTGGGGAACGGCTCGCTTTGATCACTGCATATCGGCACTGAAATTATCAAGTGCGTATCCAATCGACACCTCGGGTGAGTGATCACGGTACATTTGGTAAGGAGCGAAATGTCACTAAACTCTGTGTCGGGCGGATACAAGCAGCCACACTCACTGGGGCACTGGTTGCATAGAGCTGTGGGAGCATGTCTACTCACTGGGACACTGGTTGCATAGAGCTGTGGGAGCATGTCTACTTACTGGGGCACTGGTTGCATAGAGCTGTGGGAGCATGTCTACTTACTGGGGCACTGGTTGCATAGAGCTGTGGGAGCATGTCTACTCACTGGGACACTGGTTGCATAGAGCTGTGGGAGCATGTCTACTCACTGGGGCACTGGTTGCATAGAGCTGTGGGAGCATGTCTACTCACTGGGACACTGGTTGCATAGAGCTGTGGGAGCATGTCTACTCACTGGGACACTGGTTGCATAGAGCTGTGGGAGCATGTCTACTTACTGGGGCACTGGTTGCATAGAGCTGTGGGAGCATGTCTACTCACTGGGACACTGGTTGCATAGAGCTGTGGGAGCATGTCTACTCACTGGGGCACTGGTTGCATAGAGCTGTGGGAGCATGTCTACTCACTGGGGCACTGGTTGCATAGAGCTGTGGGAGCATGTCTACTCACTGGGACACTGGTTGCATAGAGCTGTGGGAGCATGTCTACTCACTGGGGCACTGGTTGCATAGAGCTGTGGGAGCATGTCTACTCACTGGGGCACTGGTTGCATAGAGCTGTGGGAGCATGTCTACTCACTGGGGCACTGGTTGCATAGAGCTGTGGGAGCATGTCTACTCACTGGGGCACTGGTTGCATAGAGCTGTGGGAGCATGTCTACTTACTGGGACACTGGTTGCATAGAGCTGTGGGAGCATGTCTACTTACTGGGACACTGGTTGCATAGAGCTGTGGGAGCATGTCTACTTACTGGGACACTGGTTGCATAGAGCTGTGGGAGTAGCTGTCTGAAGTATAACTTTTAAACACTTAAAGCAAGCTTTGGACATTTTGGGAAAAACATTTCAACATTTGTTGCAACAATGTTGCAGCTGGTAAAGGTGGGGCTAAATGTAATACTTTATATACTGTTGGGTGATTTAATCCCTAATAATGCATTATTTTCTTATTTATATATATATTTATTACTGAAGTACAGGTTAATGTACTTTGTTACGTTCTATCACCTGACGCTCCTAAATATATTACGTGTGCCCACATTATTCTTCATAGCACAGGAGAATTCAATTTAGATGTCGTGATAATGAAATAAAAATAAAGAAACAGACATTATTGACTCCGTCTCTGAATCATTTTTGGAAATGCAATAATGGTTTGCGTGCTGTTTTTCTTATTACTGGGATCGCGACGTAAAATTACAAAACAAAATTATTTAGGCGCAGACTCACAGCTGGGAACTTATTGACATTGACGAAACAATTCTAACATCTCGTTAGGATCGGAGTCGTGTCCAATTCCAGTTGGCAAAGCATATTTAAAAGCCTGCTTAACGATGATGGACCAGGTGTTCCCTGCTTATAAGAGCCACCGTATTAATATGAATCGTTTAAAAAAAAAAAAAAGGTATTTTGTTTTTCGTCACGCAGCCTTTGGACTACGAAACCAAAAGGCGGTTCGTCATGGCCGCCGAGGCGGTCAACGATCACGTGGACACTCGTTTTCTGCCTCTGGACGAGTTCAGGGACCGGACGACGCTCAAGATCGTGGTGGAGGACGTGGACGAGCCGCCCGTCTTCCTGCCGGCGGCCCGCGAGTGGAAAGTCCCCGAAAACGCCGCCGTGGGAACCGTGGTCGGCAGCGTCAGCGCCAGAGACACCGACGCCGTCAACAACCCCGTCAGGTACAGGGATGTGAACCTGTCTTGAAAAGCAGGAAGAATGGCACCTGCCACCCCCCCCACCCACACACACACACACACACACACACAAGCACGATAATGACGAGGCGGATGCCCGGGCTGGCGGGGGCGTGACGTCCCCCAGACAGCTGTGAAAAGAATCTTTCCATTTAAAAAAAGTGCGACTGGCTCGGTGCATCCGTTTTTTTTTTTTTTTTTTATATACCCTTGATCTCTGGATACCCCGTACACGGTCATATTTATTTCACATTACTTTAGTAGGAAAATGAGCCCCCCCTCCTCCCACACCCGCTGAATATATCACGGCGATTTATTTTTATTTATTTTTTTCAAACCTCACAGGCTTTTTTTTCCCCTATCTATCGCCGTGGTATTATCACAAAGCGACGTGGCTGGGACACGGGGGTGGGGGTGGGGTGGGGGTGTGTGTAATAAAGCGCCATACGCTGCAGCATATGGAGCTTGAGATTTGCAGTCATTTGCAACTGGGGCACGTTGCAGAGGAGACATCAGCAGCGCCGGTGCCTGTAGTCCATCTCAGCAGAGCTTAAGAGTGGCAGGTGCTGCACATCATGCTCAGCCTGCCGCGTGTTACCGTCCCTTTGGAAACAGTGTCATCCGTTGATTAATAACATCGGGCGGAACATTTTAGGTTGTTTTTTTTC
Organism: Cyclopterus lumpus; assembly: GCF_009769545.1. NCBI lineage: Eukaryota > Metazoa > Chordata > Actinopteri > Perciformes > Cyclopteridae > Cyclopterus > Cyclopterus lumpus. The sequence goes on along the minus strand of NC_046985.1, from coordinate 5,234,218 downwards.
CACAGCGCTGCTAAATATGATGAAGTTTGCTTTTTTTGGTCAAATTGGCTTATTTTATTTTTTTTTCCCCGTGTTGTTTGTTAGAAAAGTGGCTCACAGAAAATGATTCATTATAGTGTGTTTCTCTCCTTGTTAGCCTAATTCAGCACGGCGCTACAATTACTTATATTAATGAGTCTTAAAGGTATGGCCGTGCAGGATGTCTTGCATGAACAATTCTGTTCGCTTGCTCTGCGGATGATAAATGTATGGTTACGTTTTTTTTTTTTTACATAACATAAAAATAATCGCCGGCCCTAACTAAGTCGTCGCCCACAATCAGAAAACAATACATGATCCGTGTTTTTGCCACCTGTAACATTCTCTTTTATTCATTCCCCACAATTCAGACCCCCCCACCCTCCCCCGTCTCACGGGTTTTTAAATCCCATTTCCCCTCACTGAAGCCAAACATAAACGCGCTCCGTGGTCACGTTTGAAACAATATAAAATTGGAATAACTGAAAGAAATACATCAGATTGTGTCCACGCCATCTGTGTGAGATGCTTTGTTTTCACAGTGTTGTTGTCACACACTCGCTCGTGTTGCACGCTCTCTTTTGTTGGATATCTGTCAACAGATTTTCTTCTTCTTCTTTTTTTTTGTAAATGAGCAGTTTGCCTAATTAATCTCCCTGTGGTCTCACCGTGTTTTGTTGGCCCAGAAAGCAACCTCGGCTGCTAAATGTGCGTCTCTGTGAGTTTTTCTTGTGTTTTTTTTCTTCCAGATATTCGATCGACAAAAGGAGCGATGCCACAAAAGCTTTCAGAATAGACCCAAACAATGGAACTATAACTGTCGCTAAAGCTTTGGATCGGGAGGCTGCCGCCTGGCACAATGTGACGGTTGAAGCCGAGGAGACGAGTAAGGAGAACGTCCGTGTTCTGGCTCAACGGCATCTCGTTGATGTGGCCAACTTAGGGCTTTATTTATCTTCCCTGTTCAGAATATATTAACAGCAATGTGTTGATCTTTGTCTCGAGCCAGAAAGGGGGGGGGGGGGGGTACAGCGGTTGTCTGATGTAATGTGGAAAGATTATGCAGTTAATGAACAGATAAAAAGGTAAAGTCACAAATTAATAAGGCACAAATCGTACACAAGGCAATTCAAAGTGCAGCTACATAAACTTACAAAAAGGCAAATGAAATCATTCCATAAAAACATTAAAAAAATAATCATTCATTAATTCTATTAAAAGCGAAGAGTGCAGATAAAATACTTTCAGTTGTCAAATAGATCTGTTTTCAGCCGGGATTTAAACAAATATAAACGGTCCAAATAGTTTCAACGCCCTTCAAATGCGCCGCAACACACGAGCGACCGGTGAGCCCGCGCAAGCAGCTGGATTCAACCCACCGGGTTAGGTTTAGGAGAGTCTCCTAATCGTAGTTCAAATAACAACGCAATTTACGGAGCGAAAGTTCGTTAAAATAAGATTTGGCTTTTGGTTTCCGAGGGACAGGAGCATCGTTCTCCTGGGTGAAAGTCCTGTGTGTGTTCCACCCGGTGCCCTTGTAGGCGGTCAGTTGTTACGCCACGGCACCTGATTTATATTTATATATACGAATTATGGGGGATTACAGCAACAAAATCGAATGCCTTGTTTGGGGCACTTCAAAAAGGGCAAATAAATTTGACATTAATCATTTTATGCAACATGCGGAGCCATGCTCTAATCATAGAATTAAAGTAACACGTTATTTTAGGTATAAGTACGAACAGTGAATGAGAACAGCCTGAATTATTAGCTAAACAGTAACGAGTAAACAATTGAAATAGTTGTGCATAAGTGTTGGATAAATAATAAGAGTAATAAATAAATAAATGGGTGAAACGTTCAGCTTCGGCCGCTTGAAGTGATGCTACAAACGCATCTAAACATCGAGCGATCCATTGTATGTACGACATTATCGTATGCTAACAAATGTCCAATTTTAGAAAGCAAAAAGTGCGATGATAACATCCGGTTTGAAATAATAAGGAAATATCAAGAAGAGGGATCTCTAGAGTAAATAAATGTAGTTTCCACTTTCTTCGTTCGGTGGAGGCGATAAAACATCTTTAAAAAAAAAAAGGAGAAGCATTCATCAGTGTTAAGTATGATTTTGACAACTTTTAGAAAGCTTTCATGACACATTGGACTCCAGCACATGTCTATCTTCACTCCTGCAGCGGCGAACCATTTATCCTCGTCGGCGGTGGTGTTCGTCAAAGTGCTGGACATAAACGACAATGTGCCGCGGCTGGCGAGAGATTACCGGCCATTTATCTGCGAGGGAACACAGGCGGGAGAAGTACGTATATTACGACGCACCGATGTTCATGATTTACTAAACGGGAGCACGGAGAATTCACACGAAAGCGGACGGTTAACGTTTTCACATTGCCTTAAATGACTCACAAGGAGCCGACTCAGTATTCGACAGCTCAGAACCACAACACGTTGTCGGATGATATGCTGAGTGTCTTTCTGAGAAAAGGAAATACAAATCAAATTTCTTCGCTTATATATTCCCTCAGAAATGTGTCTCTTGTGTCTCTCAGCTCATTCAGCTGCTCAGCGTCGTTGACCCCGACGACCCCGTCGAGGGACACCACTTCTACTTTTCCATGGTCTCCGAGGAGCACATCAATCCAAACTTCACCATCAGAGACAATCAAGGTTGGGTTCAAACGCTCGAGTCCTGAATTTAAATTAAATCACAGTAAGAGTAGAAACGTTTTGGCATCAAAATATACTTTAAGTACCATTTCAGCATATCATTGTGTTACAATTAATGGATGCATTCGCACGCAAGCATCATTAATGTTGCAGCTGATTAATCTGGGGCCTAGTGTTTGTCTTTGTGCTAAGCTAACAGCACTCAGCGTGTACTAAACGTGTCGCACCTTTTCATCCTGCAAATGATTATTTTCTGTGTTGGGAGGCATTAGGCTGTGGGACACACGTGAAACCAGTCCAAGCTACACTTATATATATATATATATATATATATATATATATATATATATATATATAGTCCCATTTGGTGTCTGGAGGACTGAGCTGTGCGTGAGCTGTGTCATCACTGTGTGACAAAGGCAGAATGAAGGCATACTGTTATGATTGCAAGAATTTGAATTTAAATGAACACTATGTACCCGCAAGTGTTTTAGTTTTTTTTGTTCATTTTGGAGGTCGGTTGTTTTTTTCTGTGTGTTTGACAGCCCCTCGAGTATGTAAATTGGAAGAGTGTTTGCCTTGTGGGTGGTCAACCTTTCCTCGGTTTATAATGAAAATGGGCAGCAGATATCAAAACAGAGGAGGATATTTGATTGTATCGAAGACGTTGGGGTGAAATGCGTGCAGCTGAGCCGTGCTGGTGGGTGGCCGTGCAACCAGGAAAACAATAACCAATCGGCCATTAAATAAAGGCTTATTTGACTTCCGAAACACTTATTGTGAGGCGACTTGATATTCTTATTGTCTTACGAGCGAACCAGAAACTGACGAGGTGAAGGAATTGAAAATCGCTTCATTTTTCAGACAACACGGCCGGTATCGTGGCGCGCAGGAGCAGCTTCACGCGCAGGGATCGAACCCGCTACCTCCTGCCCGTCGTGGTGACGGACAGCGGCTCGCCGGCGCTCTCCGGTACCAGCACGTTGACCATCAGCGTGTGCAGCTGCCAGCCCGCTGGACATTGTCCCACGGGGGGGGTGGAGGCCCTCGCCCTGCCTATGGGGGTCAGCATGCAAACCTTGTTGGGGCTCCTGGTCTGCCTCGTCACACTCACAGGTGAGGAAGCACAGATTTATTCTGGATTCGCAAGTCCAGAATATCCATCTATGATATATAATAAGGATGGATATGAAGGAAGACACCGTTTTGTTTTGGGTGAGTGGGCTGCTGGGAAGCACCCGGAGGACCACCTTGGGGGGTTTAGGGCTTCACTCTAGGACACTTTGACAGACAGGAGGAGCTGGATGGGGTTACCCACACATGAGAAACACAAAGAGAAGAACAATGTGTTCACTTTAATGAAAGTCCAAATGTAGAGCCCCAAAACCAATGAAATCGAGCTTCATGGTTTCCCTTCAACTTCCAATCAGTTTCATTTAATATTATATCCGGTACAAGACAATACAACTCCACTAGGGTAAAGAATGAACAAAAGTTTTATTTAGAGAAAATCATCCAGAGGTGCCGTTTTTCTGGAGTTTTTGGCATCTTGGAACAAAAAATTTAAAAAAAGGCCGCTGCAGAATCAGCGAAGATCTCGTTCTGACAAATTGTTTTTGGCCGAGAGTTTCTAAAGACCTCCGAGAGACGCGAGAGGCAATTTTGCAAGTTTGTTTTGTTTACACAAATGAAGAGAAGTGTACGAGCCCATTGTTTGTTTGTTTTTTGCACCGTGGCCTCACAAAGGATTTCACTAACAATGTAGACTGAGAGTTTCAGACGGTAGAAAACAATCTTGAATAATGCCAGACATTTTGTCTTAATTTATAATCCTCAGAGATTAAAGCAACCGGGGTTCAACTTCTTAAAAAGTCTGTATATTTTTGATTTATTAATCGATTGATTGGCGGGTGCATTGATGTCGATGCCACTGATATTTTGTTGTAATTAAAAGTCGTTCTTTTTCAGCGGATCTGTTGAGCTAGAGCAGCTCCACCTCACATAATGTTGGCAAGTACATAAACGTGTGTTAAACAGCAGGAATTTTTTCATTAACAAATTCGCTCTTTCATTTGATTCCCTATTTTTTTATTTTATTTCTTTTACTCACCAGCGTGCCTTTAACACTGACTTTTAAAACGCTGAAAGCTTGCAGAGCAATGATGTCAGGTAATGAGCACACGGGTTGCAATGCATCAGCAGCAATGCCACCCGGGGACATTGATGGGTTTGCATAGTGAAGAGCTTCATTATGACCTCGGCTGCTTTGTGTCCCCTCTGTGCCCATCACATGAAAGATTAATGACGCCTTGCCATGCTAACATTCTGTCGGATGAGCACAATAAAATAAAGAATAAAATAAACACTCTTTTAGCATTCTGTGCCGCGTGGAGCAAATAAAGAAGTCTTCTTTATGTGTGAGCCGGAATAAAAAAAAAATGTTAGCGCCTAATTTTGCGTTTCATTCCCGCACGTTCCAGAAAAACTAAGCCGGCTGCCATTATTTTCGGCGCACACCTATAGATGCTGCGCTCCACCAGGCACCCGAGATGCTTCTTCTTCTTCTTTTTTTGTGTCCTGGTGTTTAACGGTAATGGTCTCCCGCTGCGTCGTGTCTGCAGCGCTGTCGGTTCTCTTGCTGGTGGTGAGGAGGCACCGGCGGAAGCAGCAGGAGGCACCGCAGGCGGAGGATCTGGGGCTGCCGGAGACGGTGTCGCAGAAGGTGCTGTATTACGGGGAGCCGGCGGGCGGGCGGGCGCACCTGGACTTCTGCCAGCCCGCCGTCGTCCCGTTGCGCCACCACCCGAGGAGGAGGGAGCGCAGGCTGCGGAGGGAGGACGTCAGGGCGAGCATACGGATGTCCCTCAGAGAATCGCACCTCATCGGGCCGGACGACGACGTCTTCCGACAGTTCATCCTGGACCGGCTGGCAGAGGCGGATCGGGACGCTTGCGTTGCTCCTTTCGACTGCGTGAGAACCTACGCCTACGAGGGGTCGGGGTCTCCCACGGGGTCCCTGAGCTCACTGGAGTCCTCCTCCGCTTTGGAGCTGGAACCCGAGCAACCCGGTTGTAATCCCAGACCCTTCGTGGTTAAACTCACCCCGTGGTATGGGGGAGGAGAGGAAGACACCATCTTCTGAGGGTGCTCTTCTTCTCCTTGAATGGTTTATCTAATCTTACCTGTATATTACTGTAATATGACCTCTAGGCGCTGCACTTGACTCGGCACCTGCTCCCCGGAGACCGAGCGAGTCCAATTCGCCTTGTTTGTTCTTTTGTCGGCTTTAAATCCAAAATGGTGCCACATTGGCATGTTTTTAGCTTTTCTTTGAGACGAACTCTGCCAGGTCTCGTCTCAGCACCCCCAAAAAACACACAAACTTTCTACTGAACAAACACGACTTCCACTGAGATCCGATCTGTTGTTGCCAGCCTCGGCTCGTCTGTGGCTCCATCAGTCCGTTTCTAAGCAAACATAATATTATGTTGATCAAGTTGTCATATTGCTTATTGCTAATGCCGTATTGGTATGTTGCTGATGTTGGCTTTTAAAATGAAGAATGCCGGTTCAGCCAGTTTACACACAATCAAAACCGGTTGAAGCTTGTAGACCGGACACAATTGACCCAACTCTATGATGGACCAATTAAAATGAGCACTCTTCAGTGACATGAAGTTCTACTTGAAGGAAAGTTTCAACAATTTTAGAAATGTGTTTTTTTTCTTCCCCTTTCTGGCCCAGAGTGAGACGAGGTGAGTGATACCACTCTTATGTAGGTACGGCGGTATGAGGCGATAGCAGCCTGTTGGCTTAGCTTAGCTTAGCATAAAGAAACAGTTAGCCCGACTCCTCCTTCAGAAGCTCAAGAGGCGTTGCGATGTTTAGCTGCTGGCTGTAGCTCCATATTTATCACATTAGACATGAGATTGGTATCTCATTCTCAAATTACTCTTTCTTTCAAGGTTATATAAATCCGTAATATTAATAATTTCACTGATGCCGTACGTATTGGGACCCGTTTTTTGTTCACTCTATTTTTATTGTGTTTTTCCTGACAAGCGACTTTTTTTTTATGGTTGTGCAAATATTGTCTGGGCTTAACACGACCTGACAACATGTTGAGGGTACACACATGTTCGTTACGCTCCAGAAACTGCAGTTTTTAAGTGTTTGTGTTATGCATGAGATGACTGAGAAGAATATAAGAATGACTTATAAGTCAGAGTCCAATACTAGCTCTCCTCTAGCTCTGGACTGTTCCTCACCGACCCCTGAGAAGAGTTACACAGCGTCTTAGCTGGAAGCGTCTGAACACAGCTGAAAGAAACTCTGTTGAAAGCCGTCTTTGTTGGCTGGAGAACCAAAACAATGAGTTTTTTTTTTTTTTTAAAGTGCTCCTCAAGACCATGGTGACAAGTCTTTGTTGGTTCATCGCTACGAGAGGCATCTTAACACTGCACATCCTCATTTGATCCACTCTGATTAAAGCAGCCTTTACCGAGTACTTCTGGACTAAATTTAATCAAACTCTAATCAAAAGGTGGATTGTTTTTAATCTGTCACATGGGTTGATCTTCAGGGCATTGACAAACAAACAACCTATTGTGTTGTTTAGGTACTTGTTGCATGAGCAGCATCAATAGCCTATGATGAGACACCCCCCCCCCCCCTAGACTTCCTCTGATCCACCTCTACTGTACGCTGCTTCCTTGCTACACCCACTCCTGTCTTCACTTCTGAGTGCACAGATGAGTCTACGCCCAGTCGTTGAGTCAGAGTATAAAGTCACTTTGGCAGATGTGTGTGCGTCGCAATGTGAAATACAACTCGGGGGAAAATCATCTTAGAAGTAAATCAGACCGTCGTGAAAAGAAAAAGCATTGACTTGAGTACAGTGTGCAATGGGGGGTTGGTGGGGAGGGGGTCTCAGAGTGCAACAATGTGATTCATGCTTTAGTTATTACAGTTATTACAGAGTGATATTACATTTATTGTATAATACCTACAGTATTGCTGACCTGCGAAATGCACAATTCTGATACTATTTGTAATATTTCTTACTTTTTTTTTAATCTGTGTTTTATATTTTGTATTTCTGCTCAGTTTGTACTGTACAGTTTGTGTATTTGTATTTTACATACTGAAATTATATAAATTAACGCATCTCTTCCTCTGGTATATGTACGGCAACATGTTTTTTTTTTTTTAAATAAATGGGTTTTTCATTAAATATGAACTCTTTAACATATATAATTCTGCATGATAAGACTTTCTACTTTTTGTTGAGTCACGAGAGAAGAGAGAGAGAAAGAGAGAGAGAGAGAGGCAGCAAAACTCCAGTGAAGTAAAGAGCGAGAGAAGAGAAAAAGACTCGATTTGAAATGTTTAAAGAGTGAAACTCGAGAAACACAACAGCTGTAACGCTGTGAAGAAAATAATGTATACAGCGTCTGGCCTCTCTTCTTCTTTCTCTCTCTCGGCCATTTACAGTACTATTGTCAAACACGATGGCGTTTGTTGTGTGGGCGGCTGCTCGCGGGCTGACTCGAGGTAATTGCATGGGGCTCGGGTCCAGCCCCCTTCACCTTCCAGTCCACTAATTGGGCCGTCTGCAAAGGTCGGCTTTTTAGACCAGAGAGAGTATGTAGTTCTCACTGAAGGAAAAACTGAACACAAATATATTAATACAGCCTCGAGCGAAGAGACAATATGAAGGAAACGACTAATCGCTTGAATCTAGTCCGCTCTCCCTTACCTGCCACTTGGATGATGACAACAATGTCCAGACTCAAAGAGGGAGATGTTACAACCTGGAGACCGGACGAGTTAAACACAATAGAAAGACGTTTATTTAAAGAACAACACAACGAGCTTAAACACACAAAACCAATAAGCTGTAGTGTCTGCCACAGGAGAGCAGACCGCCAGTCAAGGGAGCGACCTCTGTCTTCAGGTGTTTTTATAGCAGCCTCCAGGCGCAGGTGTGGCTCATCAGCTGAGCAACAGCCTGAAAGACCAAACACACAAACGGGAAGGAAGGCCAGAGAGATGACACTGTAATATGGAACAGCACCAGATTGAAGAGAAAGGTTCTTCAGGAGGGGAAAGTTCATGCATAGAGATGCAGGAACGAGCGGTGAACACACATAACTGAAAAATCCATAATTAGCAGCTAGCAAACAGAAGTAGCATCCAGAAGGTTCCTCGGACAGAACGGCTCACTAGCCAACCAAGTCGTCCACAGACGCACAAAGAGGCAACCAGACTACAACACCGCCCACATCAACCAAGGCATGAACTGTAGTGCTTATGGTCACAGTAACAGATCACCACATCCCTCCTTTAACTACCAAACATGCTCACCATATGAACCATTACCTACTGCAGCAGGAGTCTTCAGGTTCTCAAGGTTAATACCCTCAAGGTAACTGGGTCCAACTACCCAGACACCCAACGGGCTGTGCAATACTCTTATTACCGAGTCAAGAATCATCTAAAAAATTACCACAAACACAAGAACGGGAATACAAAACATGCAGTTAGCAGGAAACAGTCAGTAAACCGAGGAGCAGTAAAGGCTTCCAGTTTCGGACCAACAGCATCCAATCCAAACCTGACAAACAACCAGCACTTCAGTAACTCCTCCAGAGCTCTCAAGACTGTCTCCAGAGAAGCCATCACAGCCATCACTGCTGTGCTGTCGCTGTAACTACCTAACCAGACCTAAGTAAGCTCCCCCGTAGTCTTCAGGTGTTACTTGTGGTGGGTACTCATGCACTGAAACCCACAGGCCTGGTAATCTCCCACCGGCAAAGAAAAAGCATCTCCCGCTGTTGGGAACAATCTATTCGACCATTTCTTTTTAGACTTAAATCATTGTCCCGCCGCCGGATTCTAAAGACACAGGTGCTCTCAAAGAAAAAAAAGTATTTTTAAAAGTCCGTCCAAGCCAAATTTCCACAGTCCAACATGGAGGGTATTGGATGTGGCCACAAATGCTCTGTTATTATTCCCTTTTCAAAAAGTACCTTAATGTCAAAAGTCATTCAGCTCCTGGTGTCATTTAACCTTCTGGATTTCTGTCATTACCCATGGTGAATATCACGGGTAATTTAACCTAACAGCTCCTTTCTTTGTGTAATTATACCCATTACAGCAACGTGAAGGATTTCGCTCCGTCAACTGTCTCCGTCCTCTGCACAGGTTATAGATTCAGCTCTTCTTTTCAAACCCGGTGCCAAACTCATCACAAAAGCAGCACAATGCTCACTGGAGGGTCTTTTGAGAGGAGACTCTCATTTGGCAGACGGCGAGTTGATTTGAAAAGATGCCTGAAAGGATTTTTGAGACATGTTTTTTTTTATATTTAAAAAAAAGAGATAGGAAAATTAAAATAATTAACAACATGTGCGCCTCGAGGTTCGTCTGATCAGATCACTCATGTGCGAGTTTGGTAATGTGAATGTAATTAAAGGATATGAAGATAAAGACAGGACGTGATTCTGAACATCACAATACTTTTAACAATGTCTTTTAATAGTTTTTCGTCCAACAAAACTCAATGAGTTGAATTGTTGATGTTACAACCTCGGTGCGTATGGCCAATATGTGTAGTATTGATTTTTGACATAACATATATGATCCATATTGCCAGCATTTTAAATTAACGATATGACCCTGAACAATGTGAGTCCGAGTGAGGAGGGGGGGGGGGGGATTAGAGCGCTCCATAAATTAGGCCCCTATGTCTTATATCTGATCCCTGCTCGTACAGCACGATGCTTGGGAAGATGAAGATAAGTCGACCGGTTGAGTAGAACGATATGTGAATACCGCGTATGTTTATATATTAAAATCCTTTGTTGATTAGCCACCGTTCCCAGTAATGTCAAATTGCAAACAGTCGAGGAGCAGGAACAGGGCAGAGACTTAACGACACTCACCACCCCATAATATTCACCAGCGGAGACGAGTTCAAGGCATGAGCCCCGTACACACGAGGCTGTTCTCGTCCCAGCATGTGTGCCGGTGTCGAAAAATCCGACAGCAAACGTGTCAAAAGATTATCCAAACTTTAATATTTGGGGGATTTACAGAATACATTTCCTGCAAGTTGCTTCATGTGAGCCTTCGCCACTCCGGTCCTTTAATGAGCTCATTGTGACGAGACTTGGGGATTGTCACACTTTGAACAGAAATTAATAATGCTGTGCTGAAAAACTTTAGAAAACTTGTTTAGCTGCTCACCAGAGGCCAATTGGTGGCTGTTTGGGGGGAGAGGGGTGTACACGACAGTTGACAGTTTCATATCATGCCTGAGGCAACGCCATTATTGTAAGACTATTTGGGCTCAAGCTGAATGTTGTTTTGGGCTGATGGATCTGGCCGAAGGAACCGTTTACATTGAAAAATGTCCATTTGCTAAAAGGATGCTAACTCTTAGCCTGGGACATGCACCTTTTAATCTTGAATATTTTAGCATGTGTGGTATTTATTTTTACAGGGTTCTTGTATCAAAAAGAGTCAGCTGGAAACATTAGAAAAATCAGCCACATCTAATTTAACTAGAATCCATAAAATGGTGACTAGCGTTGCCAGATTGGGCTGGTTTCTGCCCTATAGGGATACTTTTGATTAATTTTGGTTGTGAAAAATAGCTGGTGGAAGAAATTGGTGGTGCTTTTGTCAACATTTGACAGGGATTTGAAAATATTCCGAAAACAATGTTAACAAGCTGTCACTTTATGGTCAAACACAGAGATTCATTAAACCTCATTGTGTCCACGTACTCATATTATTGTCTCATTTCATTTGAGAAACGTTTGATTGACAAGAGTTGTATTCATTCGTCAGATTGACCTATGACCTTGACGTCATCGTCGTCGACATTGCAATTTGTGTATACGTAGCCTGTTTATCTAACGTTTCATCTTTGTTTTTTGATCCAGATATGAAGTTGTGGATGCTCATGATGTCTTTTCTATTGCAAATGTATTGATTTTTACTATTTTACGAGGGGTTTCTGACAAAGTTACGATTCCGGCTGTTTTTCTTTTTATTGAATTGGCGATTAGGTTGGAACCAGGAAGTCGGATCTGGCAACACTCTGTGTGTGTGCTGTTTCTGTTTTTAGATATGAAGTCTCTTTTGTTCCGTAAAGCCGAACTTTGCGGAACAATTGAATCATAATTGACATAACTTTTCCAAGTTTCCATCCGATTTAGAAGTTATGTCTGTATTTATCACCAAGACCCTCGTACAATCTAAACTAAATGTGAATATCCAAATACTGCACAGTCATTAGATAAACTGTGTGAATTACAGCAGTGACCTTGTTAGCCTTGATTGAATACACCACAATGCCACACACGCTTAAGGTTAGGCATTACCAGCTTTAAAATATAATACTCCTCACAATGTTAATTTAGGAAGCAGCCATTTTGCAAGCACCGGCCCGTATAATGTGACTTCCGAGCAGAACAGACTTTGAGTCCGTGGTTGTGGAGTTAGTGAGCCTGTTGCTAATCAGCAATCATCATTTCCACTGCAGCATAAAATGAACATAACAAAAAAAAAAAGCATGTCCTGCCATTTCCTATGACAAATCAGATTGCCCTGTCTCATAAAAGCTGCACAAGAGGCAATAGAGTGGCGTTATGAATGGCAGAGAGGTCATCCTTCAACTACAAAGACTCGGCTTCGAGCCCCATCACAGCCGTCGTTATCGCTGACAGAGTGCGCTTGGCACTTGTGTGGTTCTGTAATTTCCTGTTTGACTTTTATTGGTTGAGATGCACTTTCTGGTAGCAGCTAACTAACCTTGCAGTAAAAGATACAGATAAATGAGCTGTCTCAGCCGGTTTTTGGATAATTAAAGGTCATGTGATCTCAAACGGTTTCGGACTATTAAGAGATGATTTCCTACGTTGAACACACAATTTACTGCCAAGTTTGAAACATCTTTTGGTTATTTTTTACATTCAAGATTTTTGTATTTCTTGATTTTTCCTCTGTAGTCTTTTCCCTGGATTGAAGTGGGTGGGACCGTTGGTGGGTTGTGTGGTTACTGTCCATCAAATCTGAGCAACAAACACCCACACACACCTGACTAAGCAGATTAACTGAGTTCTTAAATGTTTACCTCTCCATAAGAATACCTCAGACCCCTGTCTGTTTCTATTTTTGACAATGCTTATTATCATCAATGTTCAATTTTATAAAGACATCCTTATAATAACACATTTTCTGTGGAAACAAGCTATAAACACAACTTTCACATCCCACCTTTTCAATAATGTTTTTTCACAAACTGGTCTCCAACTATCCGTCTTGAGATCTGAGAGAAATTATAGTAACTGGTTACAAATTTCAGTTTGAGCAATATTATTCATGTCATTTTGACCCAGTGTTATTATGACACGTTGACAACGGGAGCTTTAAAAAGGTGCTTCATTACAAATTCAAAGCAAATCTAGGATTGTGAGATTGACTCCACACGGCTCTCAACATGGAGGACGACCCCTGTCTTGTGCAGTTGGGTCTATTTGCTGGTGTTGGTGGATAGAAGGGCTGTCCATTGCTACCGTGTATGCAGCAGCATACACAAGGCTTTTGGTGACCTTTGACGAGCATCACCAACATCCAGTGATGCATGCCGTGCATTGTCATTCCAGACAGCCCCTACTGTACCCCTAGAGTCCAGTAGAGGGCGGAGTGTGTGAGTTAGGACAAAGGTTACGTTATTGTAACCCTAGTTCTAGAAGCATGTGGCTCTCTACTAAGGAGGTGCTGCCGCTCCCACGACGCTTGCTTGAGAGAATGTCAGACAGTGGTGCATGCTTGTGATTGGAGGAGAGCATCACCCATAGAATCCAATACAGGCCGCCACATCGTAACCTTCGTCCTCTGAAAAGAAGGAAGGCACGATTATTGAATGAGTCCAACTGACCCAAAACACAAATTAAATAGATTTTTAACAATTTTTTCCTTTATCCCTGCTCATCTCAAGAAAGGGTTTCCCTCTCCACACGTGCTATATCGGACCTTTTGTTCTTAATTTAATCAAAATACACAATAAGCTATTTTCAGAGATTGTCTTCCTCCGTCTCGTCATTTTTTCGTCTTCTTCTTCTTCTTCTGATTCTTGAGAAGGAAATACTTTCCACTTATCACACGTAACACATCCACTTGTTCATATTGGTCTATCCTCAGGTATTGTACTATGAAACTACTATTATGGAATACCAAAGGCCTCGGGTCCAAAGTGAGAAGTCCCATTAATAAAGAAGAGATTACTTTCACTAGTTGTCAAGGCCCCGCGCAGCAAAGGGATTGATGCTCTCACATTAAATCAGACCCTTGAAAGGTCCTCCCAGAACTGTATGAGTGCCAACTGTATAGGGGATTTCTTTCTTCTATATTTTGTTTCACTTCCAGGTCCATGTTCTGTTGTATTATCAAGGCATTGATATCGGGATTTTGCTTTGTAAGTTTGTTGGGTCATTTTTTTTGTATTTGTCATTGAAGTTTGGCCACTTTTCTTTCTTTCTTCCTCTCTTTCTTCTTCTTCCTCCATCGCTCTCCTCGGGAGCCACAGGGTTTGTTGTTCACTTTTTTGTTGTTGTCTGAGCCATCATTCAAAATGCTTTTCTTCTGACAGGCACTGAAGCAAGGAAATGAGAAATGACTTACACAGTTTAGCTCCTCTTCATTTTCACTTCGCTTTATTATTATCAAACACATGCACACGTTCACATGTCACACGTTCACACACACACACACACACACACACACACACACACACACACACACAAACTGCACTCGCACTTCTCACAGATGATTAGTGAAGTCTCCTCGGCAAAAAGACACCCAAATCTGTAAAATGGTGAGAGGTTTTTTGTCAATGTCCATACATGACACACAGTACATTTAGTAGACTTTGACACCGCAGAGAGCGATGGCCCCATGCACACCACTAATTAGCTGTCATTCATAATTGATTAAAGTCCGAATGGGAATAATAAATGAAAATTGGATTTTATTTGGGGGTGTCTCGTCAACTACATTTACCGAGTGCACCGTGGAGACTGGATGTAAACGTGGAGGCATAATTGCTAAACAATTTGCCAGTCAAATTGTTCTAATTGTGTTAAAGGGCAAAGCGATTCCAATTCATTTAGGTCTTTCTTTAATTCTTTTTGTTTATTGTTTTTTTCTGATTTAATAAACAATTCAGAATATTCGCAACGGATGGTACGGGTGTTTGCTAAAATCTGACACTTATTTTGGAGGATCTTTAACTTCTTCCTGAGAAGAATGCAAAAACAGACTTATTATAATTTTCTCTTTTCCTTTTTCATGCATGAGTTACATGAAATTGTAGTTTTGGGTGGTAAAATGATCCAATCAATCAATCAATCAATCAGTCAATCAGTCACAGAGATGGCCTACTCTGAAGATAACTCTGTTATGTTTATAATGTAGAAACAGGAGACTGGATATTATGAAACAATTAATAAGCTAATTAATAAACTATGAAGATATTATGACCAAAAACAGCATTGCACTTGACAGGAATGCAATCTGAAACAATTTGGATTATTGATTAATCATTTAAGTGACATTGTAAAATAATGGAAATGACGTATTTTCAGCTGTTTTATGCTAAGTTAAATAAAACCCTTTTTGTTAACTACTTGCTTGTGTGTACCCTTTGTTGTGATCCGGCTCGTGACACTGGGAAAGAGAAAGTGGACTTGTTGGTGGGACAGATAGCTGGGTGGACTGGTGGTTTTACTGGTCCTGAGTGGTCTGGTGGTTTAATGGTTCTGAGTGGTCTGGTGGTTTAACTGGTCCTGAGTGGACTGGTGGTTTAATGGTCCTGAGTGGACTGGTGGTTTAACTGGTCCTGAGTGGACTGGTGGTTTTACTGGTCCTGAGTGGTCTGGTGGTTTAATGGTTCTGAGTGGTCTGGTGGTTTAACTGGTCCTGAGTGGACTGGTGGTTTAATGGTCCTGAGTGGACTGGTGGTTTAACTGGTCCTGAGTGGACTGGTGGTTTTACTGGTCCTGAGTGGTCTGGTGGTTTAATGGTCCTGAGTGGACTGGTGGTTTAACTGGTCCTGAGTGGACTGGTGGTTTAATGGTCCTGAGTGGACTGGTGGTTTAACTGGTCCTGAGTGGACTGGTGGTTTAACTGGTCCTGAGTGGACTGGTGGTTTTACTGGTCCTGAGTGGTCTGGTGGTTTAATGGTCCTGAGTGGTCTGGTGGTTTAATGGTCCTGAGTGGACTGGTGGTTTAACTGGTCCTGAGTGGACTGGTGGTTTTACTGGTCCTGAGTGGTCTGGTGGTTTAATGGTCCTGAGTGGTCTGGTGGTTTAATGGTCCTGAGTGGACTGGTGGTTTAATGGTCCTGAGTGGACTGGTGGTTTAACTGGTCCTGAGTGGACTGGTGGTTTAACTGGTCTTGAGAGGCAGAGTGGACTTGTGCAGTCTCTCACTTTTTACTTACTTTTTTTGTATTTTACTCGTATTATTATTATTTACATCCCTACTGTGTACTCAAGAACTGTAACACACTTTTGAAGTATTTGCACTTTATTTAAATATATTCATGTTCTGCAACTTCACACTTATACAACTATAGTTAGTGTGTCTTGTTGCACAACACAATGACTAGTGCACACAATTGTTATTTGTCATTCTGCACAACAAGTACTTCTACTATACTTTCAGTCCATCTTGCCGGTAATACTTGAGTACATTTACTCAGCTATACTTTCACTTAAATAAAATATATGAAGTAAACTTCAGTTGTGGCTCTAAATTGTAAACAATTATTGTGTTGTATCTGTTGTTCTCTTTGTGAAGCTAAACACACCACTAATGCATTTATTTTGAAGACTTTATTACTTTTATTAGTTACTTCCTGTTGCTTGTCGGACAGCCTTTCTTCGGTGTATTTGACCCTGTTTTAAACCTTTATTATGATAAAATAATGTGTACAGTGTGAGTGCACTTATGTTTTATACTCCACGCGAGCAATTTTAGTAATCACTACCAGCCAGCCAACTGGCTCTAATTCTCTTCTTCATGTTGGATGTCTGTGTGTCTTTATTGTGTATGTGCATATTGTGAGGCACTCTACAAGTCAGAAAAAAAGCCATCGATGCAGTCTTCAGAAGAGGCACATCATTAATAACGGAGGGACCTTTGAAGATCCTGCATAAATGTCTAATTAGGTTTGGTAACCTTTAGGAAACTCAAGTGGATGAATACTAAACAGGCCTGGGGATCTTGTACTGCATGGCAAACTAAGCCCTCAACATGTGGGACAGAGCGCTGACATTGAGGAGGTTTGTTCTCTTCCCCCCCCCCCCCCCCCCTGAAAGGGCATGCAATTTAAGCCACATTACTAGCGCGTCTAAACTCGTTGGCCAATTTCTAGCCAATTCATCGTAAGTAACCGTCCCGTGTGCTCACGTCATCGAGGAGACGGAACCAAAATATGTGCTGTTTTTTTTCTCCGTGGATCATTGTTCTGCATAACTGTGACAGGCCCGCGTGGCATTTAGCGGGCCCTGAAGTCTGAGCCACCAGCCATGTTCCTGCTGATAGTGTCAGAAGGATGTGACCCGGGGCTGGTTTCCGCTGCGCTGACCTCGTCTCCGTCTCATAACGCCCGTATTAAACGTTGCCAGATAAAGCATATTGCCATGTTCCTCCCGCTGCTCGTTAGGCTTCGACCTTGAACTGCAGGTTTGAACGCGGCTGTCGAACTGTGACTTTGTAGTCTGGTTAGCAGCAGATTTAATGCAGAATTAACAAAGAAATGACTCTCAAATGTGTGGAAGCATTTAGAGAGAGACACTCTGCTTTTGTGCACTAAATGAGCATTTAAAAAAACATGAAAAGCTGCGACCCCGAGATTCGATTACGATTCACCTGTCAACGATTCTCGATGCATCGCAATTATCGGCACCCTCGGTTGTCCGTACCACTGTTTCCATATCTACTATTTCCTCTGTGTTCATCTGAAATGAAATGAAACCAAAACTCATAATTATGTTCCGTCAAAATCGTCCACGTCTCCATTGCGATGCATTTGAGAGCCGAGAAATTGACTATTCATTTTCTAGTGTTACCGTGTTCATTAAAATCAACTAATTACAGTGTGATATGATTTAATTGAAATGCAGTGACTTGTTGGTTAATTGGTCTTCTGTACGCGAATTACAAGTATCCAATAATATATATGTTATTGACAAATAAATAAACATATTTAATGCTAGGGTGAGACATCATTTGATTACAAACCTGGAAATACAGCCTCTGATTCAAGAGAAAACAGATATGATAAACTGCATTGGCATAATAACACATGACTTGTGTATCTTTATTAATTATGTGTATTACCACTAAACGTACATTACTCTACACGACTGCTTTATGCATGTTTGTTGTGTGTAGCGAGACGTAGCCGTACGTGCATGTACTCTACTGCTACAATGTCAGTTCAAAGAGATTTTATTGCAAATTGGGAAGAGTTACAGCCGGTAATGTAAAGCAACATTTCTTTTTCTTTCTTTTTTTTTTACATCTCCGAGCAGATTTCAAGCTGTCCCGATCTTCTGTAAATAAACACAGATTGTGACCCGGTCATGATACCCTGAAGCTGCCTGCTATAAAGCAATATACACGTACACAAACATATGTATTATATGCACTAACACACACACACACACACAGTTGTCAGAGCGCAGTTTAAAATCAGAGGGGCTGTTAATGGAGGCGGACAGCTCGGCTGCTGTTTCCTCAAAGTGCAGGAAATGCAGATCTGTGTCCAGGAAGCAGGGAGTTGGATCGGCTTCCTTCAGTCTGCTGGATTTGAAATACGTACCAACATGAGACCTTCTTTGCCACTTTTTTTTAATGGCCGTCCACAGGAAATATTTACTCTGTCTCTCTCACGTGTTGCCCCCCCCACCCCCCACCCCACCAAGGGCTGATGGCTTTATTTAGCTGTCAGCTGTGTCACAACCCGCAGGATACTTTCCGTATTTGATTGATACGAGAGGCTGAAAACTTTTCTTTATGATCGTGTTTGGTATCTGGTTCATAATAATAAACAATACAAGGTGTGTGAGGATGTGAGGACACAGACGAGATTGGGTCGCCACATTATTATTCTGTGCATTATGTTATTGTAGGAAAAGTAGCAGAACTACTTTACGGATATATAGAATAACGTAATGTAAACTGTCTCGCGTCACGATAAACAAACATCAGTGGTAAACGACATAAACTCAAATTGTATTTCTTGTATTGTTAAAGATCCAAGGATTTATTTGTCTCACACTCTTATAGATGTAGTCATAGTAGTGTTTTCTTCTTCTTCCACTCCTCCGTATGATAAATGCACAGGAGAGATGAGAGAAAAAGATGAAATGGACATTAACTTATTCACCTTGACGTTGACGCGTCAACATCCCGAGCCACCGTCCTCTTATTAGACCGTGAGAGTTATTTGTTCCCTGTTTTGTATTTCAACGTTAACCTCTGAGAAGAACGGCTCCACTTTAAAGCAGTTATTTAGTGCGTGAGACAACAACAAAAACAAGTTAGATTTCAATCCGTTATCGGTGTCAAAACAAGGTATTTACTGAGACTAAATGCGGGGAGCTGCAGCGATTCCATCGGAGCGTAGGAACCATCCACCAGATGTTTTGTCGTTAGGTATCAAGGCAGCGCCGTTCATCTCCGCCGTTCAACAAGGACAGGCTTTTTACAATAGCATTTAAAACAAATCACTTTAAGGCCGAGGCTATTTCAGGAGAACCCACGTCGGCCCTCGGGAACCTTATGTGTAATTTTATCACGTCGCACAATCTGTCTGCGGTCTTTACTTCAAGGTGAAGGTCGGGGAGGGGGGGGAGGGGGGGGGAGTGTGTCAATTACCTGCTTTGTTGTATTCCTTTGAACACAAAGTGCAAATACAAAAGTTTTACAGATGAACGTAATCACCTGAAATCCACTCCAACACGCCCACGCCACTCCCTTCATCCTGCATTCTCCAGAGAGCGACAGAGGGGAGGTGTCAACTGGTTTTTTTGCCCTATTGATGGAGCTTTTGGGGGGGGGGGGGGGAGGGGGTCCATGGAGACCATCTGAGTTTCTGAGTGAACGGTCCCAGAGAGAGATAATGATATGTTAATGCTGAATGGCAGACATTGGGGAGGCCCAAGTGACGGGCAATCCCAATTACCTCTGAGGGACGGGGGCCTTGTGTGGTTTTGTTGTCACGCAAACAAACTCGGTAAATATAAATAAACTGGCGGCTGAACGTTGGCTGAAAGGACTCGGCGGCGGGGCTGACAAAATGTCACGGATCTGAGGGGGGAAAAGAGTCGGGGAAGCGGAGCTCGTCGCTCAAAACGACGATTACGCCTCCGCACGGAAAAAAAAGACGTGCGAGATTTACATCGGTGCATTTCTTACTTAAGGAAAATGCCACAGAAAAAAAAAAAAAAAACTTTCTTTTGAAAAATAGTGCAGAAAAACTTTTAGCCCCCCCCCCCGCCCTTTTGTTCATAACTTTTCCAGCGCTCGGGTTTGGCAGGAATATGGGAATATCGCCATGTTTACTCGGGGAAGCTGTGGGAGGAGGTTAGATTTGAATGGCACAAGATTGAAATATGCCACAGCGGATTTTTTTTTTTTTGCATTCCCAAGCTCCTTCCCTCCCTTGTACATATCCCCTTGTGTGGGTTTACCGGTGGATGTATCTGTTAGTGTGTTCCTGTTTGGCTGGGCTTAGCTGGAGATTGCTTCCCCCCCCCCCCCCCCGCCCCCATCCCACCTCTAGTGTGTGCAGCATATGGCCATTGTGATGGAGGGTAAAAGGAAATGACAGGCCATTTGAAGATGCTCTAGTCCCTGCATCATGAATAATGCAGCGGGGGTGCAGTGAGCAGGTTCTCGGCAGCGAGCTTCAAAGTTTATCGGCCTCCCCCTCCGTCTCCCTGGGAGAGAGACTACAGTGCTGCGGGGGAGATTAGACCGACACTGAGCAGGGACCTGGTCAAACTCAATTAAATGCAACGCGGATAATTCCATCCTCTCATTGTGCCCGTTCGGTTTTATTAGAAAATAAACCCGGCACCGCTCCCCACCTTGAAGTGACAATAGAAAAAAACAAAACAGCCAGTGAATTATTAAGCAGGGTGTCGACTGTGTGCTTAGTTGCCTCATGTAAAAATATGTAAATGAGTGGATGGATGGAAGACATGATTGATGAATATTTTTCCTTAATTATGTCAGACAAACAAACCTGAGATCCCGCAGGGAGAGAGAGAGAGAGAGAGAGAGAGAGAGAGACATCTTCCGCAGTGGATTCAGATTTTTTTTTTCTTTCCCAAAGACGTCGGCGTGATAGATTTGAACACGGCGGCGCCACAAAGCACAGAAGTGGTGTTAAACCTTTGTCGATGGGCCGTAATAGTCCAATTGATGGATGATTTATGAATCGTCCTGATTCGAATGTGTAATTCATCTGGAGATGACCCCCGGAAAAAAAAACACACCTGCACCAACTCGCTCCCATACTTTCCAGAGTCTTTCGAGATCTAATTAGCCCTGAAGCCCCTCCCCCCCCCCCCCCCCCCCCCCCCCCCTCCACCGAGGCCATCGTAGCATGTAACTATTTTCCGTGTCTACATGATAAACAAACACTTACGCCACCCACACATTCGGTGCCGTATCAAGCCAGGCTTGGCTAATGATGATAAACCTACGTAAAAGTACAAAGTGCTGCTAATTAGGCCGACGTCGATTATGGCTCATTAATGCTGATGTTGCCCTGACATGTTTTTGCCAATCATCACTGAAGAGGGCTCCAGTGCATCATTTTCTAATTACTTTAATTCATCATTGTACTGACGCTCTAAGCATGTTTGTGTCTGCGGTCACGTATTTAAATGAGAATTATATTCATTTAAATACACCCCCCCCGCCCTCTCTAACAAAATATGAAATCAAACTGGGATTGTGTTGTTTTTTTTTGGACGGTCCACTCGCTGCTATTGTATTTTGTATGAGACGTTGGGTCCAAAAGATTTTTTTTCTTTCAACTATCCAAGGCAAAGACATTGGATGATGTAATAAGATTTTCTTCCAGGGCGAGTTTTTCAAAGCGCACGTGAAAAAAAAAAAAAAAAAAAAAAAAGTGTGGAGAACTTAGGATCAAATACAATCTGGATGTACGAGTCCAGGCCAGCCATTTGGATTTATGGAAAAAAAAAAAATAAAAAAATGTTCCCAAATTGGACCACAAATCCACTTCAGCACCACCTGCACCCAACGAGCTCCACCTCCCGGCTCCTCACCTCTTCAGTGCTCAGCGTCCGTCGCCTGTGGTGCTTCTTCACGCTTTATTTCTTTTTGGGCCACAGATTTTCTTGTTTTCTCTGAACTTTGTCATTTATTTATTTTATTTTTTTTCAGTTTTGAGCCCCAGTTTCACATTTGGACTCAGCTGGTCGGGCTGCAGTTCAGTTGACATCTTTACGTGAGGGACACGTCCAAACCCTGCTGTTGACGAGAGGAATTGTGTTTTAAAGATCACAATACGTTTACTCATCATCTAAATACATATCATTTGTTAATGCGCATCATTTTGGCCAAGAAATAGCAGACAGGAAAGAGTATTACGCATGACATAAACAAGCGTATGTCTAAATTAGATGTGCAGATTACAGGTTGTGAAGTTGTATAAACCATCAACACTCGGAGGGAATTTTGAATGCTCTCACAACGATCTCGTCGTTTTATGACCTTTTTCTGAGAAGAAACAAAAATGGCAGCTTTTTGAAAAGCCCAAAAACCAATTTGCGCATCCCGACGTTCACATTTCATATAATTATCTCAACATTTTCCTCCACTGGCTACTTTAACACTCTTGCCACTTTCCTTGGACGTTAATGTCTCATTCGTGGATCCATTTGGGGTTATTTTCCAGTTTATTATACAACGTTTCTCAGTTTTTACACCCTATTACCCTAATCTTGCCACTTCGACCTACTTTCCCCACTCCTTGCAGTCCCCCAGGCGCCTCAGGAGCCGGCTGTTGCTCTCATATTCCCACACACATCTCAAGAGAATTATTTATACGGCCCAGGTCTGGGACCAGTCTAATTTGTGTGGAACTATAGAGTACACAAACCTGAGGTCTGACATGTCTCTTGCTGAAGGCGGGTCGACTGTGAGCGCCGCTGAGAGAGACAGAGAATAAAACATGCCGCTGCAACGCCGTTTGATCTTCCTCTCCCCCCCCCCCTGCGCCCCCCCGCCCCCCTTCTTTTCTTTATCAAAGGACCCCCGTGAGGAGTCGTCCGGCTGATGCCGGTGCAGGGGGTTCGCCATTCCTTCTGCCACCAGCACGCAACCACGGGATGGACGCGCAATCACATTTATTTATTTTAATTTTTTTTTTGTTCTGCGGTGTGAGAAGCGAGAAAGTGGAGGCAGAATTTTCTTCAGAGGTTTGGTTCACGCTGGGTAATCGCAGAAATAAATATTCACCCGCGCGCATTAATATGCGAGGCCTCGGTCCCCGCAGTTGGCTGAGAGTTCGTGTTGTATTTCAACGTCCGAGATCTAATACGTGCCTTTAATGTCTTAAACCCCTGCAGAAAGACATACCTGTGGCACATTTATTTGCCTTCATAACGTTAACAAATTCCTCTGCTGATGAAAATGCTTTATTGGGTTATTAATGAATTGTGTACACACGGCACACACATCCGAAATCTTCTGTCCCCCTTAAAGTTTGATGGAAAAAAAAAAAGAAAGAAGTTCGAGAAATTGGAGACTTTCTGAAAATGGACACCTCTTATCGTCGAGGGCAATTTGTTGACGGTGCACGGTTATGATAAGAAAGGAGTGAAGTGCCCCGAGGGGGGGGGGGTGGGGGGGGGGGGGGGGGGGGGGGGGGCGTTGGTGAGCCGAAGCCAACACGAGTAATCAACCGGAGTCCAGATTGAGCCCCTGATAGCAGGGGGTCCCTGATTGCTCATAAGTGCCCCCTCCCCCCAAGGCAGCCGCTATTTAAGACACATTCTAGCTGATTTTGATTGACAGTCAGTCAATCAAAAATCATCACCGCTATCGGTGCACGTCTGTGTTCAAGTCTATCTCATGAACTCCGCGTGGTATACCAGCCGTATTGGTATCATCACCAGTGATCCTTTTCTATCGAGCCCACGGTGTGTTGCTGAGTAACCACGATGACAATTATGGGATGACGCCCAATGCTAGGCTATTGTTCAGATGCTAAAGTGACTCTTAAAATGTTTAATGTGAGACGAACATACCTTGGTGATCTTCTCAGGTTTTATCTCAACGTTCAATTAAGTGAAAGCCGTTCGTTCTATAATGGAATTTTACCATTTGATTTTAATTATTTACAAGGCATCAGCAGAATATTCGGGAAATCTGAAGCTTTTTACGTGTCTTAGAATCGGGCCGAATGACACTTTGTGAAGTCGTCACGACGACCAGCCTTCGGCTCAGTGAACTCAAGTCTACGAAGTAAGTTTACGAAAAATCTCAAAAGTCGTGTTCGTTTGCGAAGATTATCTTGATGACCAAAAAAACGTGTACGTGTCATAAATGTTCGTTTGCAACAGACTTATAATAATAATAATAATAATAATGCATTTAATTTATATAGCGCTTTTCGTGGTACTCAAAGACACTTTACATAACATAATTATAACATCCTAAAAGCTAAAAAAAAATAAGAATAACTCAAATTACAGGTAAAAAACCAAATATTTTCTGCAATGATCCAAAAAAGCCAATGGAAAAATCCTATTGGCTTTTTTTTTTTAATGTAGTTTATAAATAACATGAGCAGCCATGAGCTGCTGGTCATAACCGACCAAGTAATTCTAGCAGTAAAGTGCATTTAATTGAGCAATCATGCGTTTTATTGCTCATGAATTAATCTGCAAGAGGAAGAAGTTTCTTCTCTCAAGTGAAACATATAGTCTTGAATTAAATTATATAAATGTAATAATGATTTACCTTTTTTTAATGTTTTCGTACACTCTGATTTATAAATGTCGTCCATTTCCACTGTAAGAGTTTCCACAAGGAGCCTCTATTTCCATAAGGAAATTTGTGTCCTTTTGTGTTTTATGAGTTATGTGAGAGGCAACGATGTCCGGTACCTGAATATGTCACGAAGAACACGCCCCACATCTCTTACTTTGAGCACACACACCGTGACCTCGCTTACTTCTGGCTCCTGAATCTCAGATGTGTTTTTAAGTTTTTTTTCCCCAGGTTCAAAGCTCTGGTCAACACCTGTACGGAGACGACATGTTTACCGAGCAAAGATGCATAACGAGTTCATTGCGAGCTCTTGCGTCACCGTGAATAATCCTGCCAGTTGTGTGTGTGTGAGCGTCTGAGTGCTGTTGGAGGCTATTGTTTAACTTGTGAATCACTTGCACATATTTATGACCTCCGTATTATGACATTTCTTATGAAATGCTATGATCTGACTAGGGCTGCACGGGGGTGTAAGTGACGAGCACTGTCACCTGACAGTCAGAGGGGCCCGGGATCGAACCCCCGGTCCTTCCGTGTGGAGTTCGCACGTTCAACACATGACAATTCTATGACTTTTTAATATATGTTTTCTTTTGGGATATAATATGACATACTATACTATTACTTTTTCATGCCTTTTTAAAAACTTTTTTATGACGACCTATACGTATAACAGTTTGACTGTTGACTGACTTCTTGTCGTACTATAGTCATTCTTTAAAAATACTCTACTGGGACTTTTTAATAATATTTTTCAAGATGACTTACTCAGACATACTTTATTATTTACTATTCTATGACATTTAATGCAATTCTTGTGGCATACTATATATGATATATAGTATATATATATGATATATATATATATATATATACTATATATACTCCACCATCTTTTTATATATTTACTATATATATATTCAGTATATCTGATAGATATGTATCATGTATATATATGACATATATATATCATATATATGTCATATATATGACATATATATGATATATATATATGACATGTATATATATATATGTATATCATATATATGTCATATTACATTACATTACATGTCATTTAGCTGACGCTTTTATCCAAAGCGACTTACAATAAGTGCATTAAACCATGAGTCCAAACTCAGAACAACAAGAATCAAGCGAGTACAATTTCTTCAATAAAGTAAAACTACAAAGTGCTATCAGTAAGAGACATTTAAGTGCTACCTTCTCTATTCAAGGTAATATATATATCTATGTATGATAGATATATATGATATATTAGACGCTTTGCTAAATTGCAAATTTATATATGATATATATATATATGATATATGTCATATATATATGTATGATATATATATATATGTATGATATATATATATATATATATATAGATATATCTATATCTATATATCATATATATATTAGACTCTTTGCTAAATTGCAAAGCTCCGCAGACATCTGTTCCTCATGGGTTCATAGACCCTGAACCCGGCTGCTCTCCGGCCGCTTCACGTTTAAGTTTCACGCGTCCTCTCTGGAGCGTTCGGGTCCGGCCTTTCAAGGATAAAAGCCTCATAAAAAATAAAAAAAATGAATGAACAAAATAATATATTTTCCCTCCAGTCTCTGGGTCTCTTTAGAGTAATGAAGCATTTTGTTTTTGAGTCACTGATTATTTCTTTTAGATTTTCGTTTGAAGTTTTCCTTTTTTAAATCATAAAGAACCGTTATTCAATATTTACTGAGACGAACTGAAAGAAATCCCGTTTAGTCTTTTAAGGAACTGAATGTCAATTTTATTTTCAGCAAAAAGGATAAAAACATCATTTGCACAATCCTGCCTCTTGGAAATAAATAATACATATCGGTTGTACACGACACCCAATTAATTTGTTCAAGCTGGAAAAAAACAAAACAAATGATCACACAGTGTCCTCTTGCCATCATTTAACAAACAACCCACGGACATTATTGATTTCATTTCTGAATGACATTATATGCGTAAATCTGCAAAAACTACAGAGGCAAATTTCATTTAATTACAAACTTCATCGAGTTAATGTCACTTCAGTAACAAATAATTTCTTCTAGAATATAGGAGGCGTGAATCTTGCCATCAAGCACAACAAGGACTGATCCTTCCACAAAGCCCCCCCCCCCCCCCACACACACACACACACACACACACACACACACCTTGTACAAAAGCAGAGCGACCAAATTCTGACACGTTATAGCTCATAAATCATACATTGGACGTGTCAATAGAAAGACTGAGACAAAAAACATCTGCAAAATGTATTGTTGGGAGAAAAAGAGAAATTATACTTTCCTGTTTCACCCAGTGGAGACATCAAAGATGTGTCGTATCTTTTTTATTTATTTATTATTATTCGCACACAGCATGTCGTCACATCACTTTTTCCTTTAGCACACCGACTACTTGTTTATGCTGCACTTTTCATATCGCGTTTGAGAGGTATGACGAGGCCATGAATAATGTGGGAACATGTTAATGAAAAACACCTTCTTGGATCCCCAATCACACACACACACACACACACACACACACACTAACAACAACAACAACAACAACAAAATTAAAATAAACCCCCGCAGAAACGCGTTGGCACATTTCATATGAACAGTCGAGTGACTGCTGATTAGCCGCCAGGGACACAGCATTTCATGAGAAACATTTTTTTTGTATTAATTTTTTACATTTTTTTTTTGTTGCACAAAGATAGCAAAGGAATGCTTCAAAGCGAGAGAGCTGGCCGGGTGCCCATCGCTGGGATGAGAGGACAGGTGCCTCCCCGTAGGAAGTTTACGTCTCTGGTTGGACTGGAGCCCACCACCCGAAACCGGACACATAACGTCTTTTTTTGCACGCGAGGTCCTCCTGCTCCTCCTGTCGAGCCACTTTTTGAAAATCGGTGTCAAAACTGAAAAAGAAAAATCTACACGAGGAGGTAAACAAACCAACAAAAAAAAAAAAAAAAAAAAAAAACCTTTGAAGTCAAAGTGTTCTTCTTTCAATCCCTCCCTTGTTGTCTTTGAATACGTTCCTTCCGGTTGCACTAAGGCAGACAAAATCATTTTTCTCCCGACAATAAATTACTCGTTTTTTTAATTATATTTTTGGGGTGTTTTCTTTTTCTTTTTTTTAAGTCCGAGAAATGTTAAAAGAGAGAGAGAGAGAGAGAGACATTTAGGGGCTATGAGAAGACGGTGGCGCCGTCGCTGTTGCCGTACATGTCGGCCAGCTTTTTGAAGCGCGGCCCCCAGTTGCTGAGGTAGTCATAGTTCTGATCCGAGTCTGTGCTCAGCGACTCCAAAGAGCTCAGGGACTCCGCGACGGAGCCGCTGCCCTCGAACGCGTACGTCTGCAGGGAGTCGTACGGGGGCGCCGACGGGTCCACGTCGGCGTCCTTAAGGCGCTCCCAGATGAACTCTCGAAACACCACGTTGTCCGGCAGGGATTTATAGGCCGGGCGGGCGCTCGACGAGTAGTGGAAGAAGGTGGGGGTGTCCGGCGTGACGTCTCGCCGCACGCCGGGGTCACGGATGACGTTCAGGTTGCGCAGGGTCACCATGTCGAAGGCCTCCGTGTCCTCCTCGCCGCCGCCCTCGTCGTCGTAGCGGACGATGTTCTCTCTGATGTCCCTCTCCTCCTCGAGAATCAGAGGCTCCTTCCTCCGCCGACGCATCGTCACAATCAGCAGGACCATCACTGCGGAGAGAAGAGACGTCGGAGTCAATATCAACTGGCAACGCGCGTGTCTCCGTGTGTCAGCTGGAAGGATGCAGGGAAAGGTGTCATTCATGGAGCCGAATACAGACGGCTGATTCCAAATAAGGGTGCGATGGTGGAGGGATTATATATATATATATTTAGATATATATAATAGGTGAAATAGAGGCCAAAGTAATGGGTGAAAAGTTGAAATTGATGAAAATGATTACTTAAAAGTAACAAATAAATGGTTTAAACATCCAATTTCAGTCTCACTAAACCACTCAAACATTGACAGTTAAATTGTAGAGAAATATGCAGGCTAACATTCCCTCATCTTTTTATGAAATTGTCAACGGTTAAATAACACCCCCCCTCCCGTCTAAAATCAATTCAAATGAACACATTTGACGCATGACAGTGGTGTCAATGACGGGGTGTTTGAGTTCATCTCGCGGGGAGGAACATCTGACTATAAAATGGTTTGGAAAAACCAGCGCGCTATGAATCCAATTACAGTTTACAAAAACTCCACCTGCAATGTAATTTATCGTGCCCCCCCCTCTGTGGTTTTCCACCACCCACATTTTTGCTTCCAGACTTGTACAAAAAACTCCAACCAGACTGGAACCGTCGACCCTCCTGAGCTCTTACCGGGAGCCGTCCCCCGTTCCCTCTGCCGTACATTATTGCTGAAAATAACTCTGCGCGCAAGCAAACTGGCAAACGTCTAATGATCCTCTATCCATCAACGTCGAGCCGGCGCCGGTGAAATATCGCTCCGTGGGCTCCATATTTCTTTTTCCTCCTCGACGTTCAGAGCTGCTTCCAAGGCGGCCGGAGGAAGAGGCCCCGGGAACCTCATTGAACCACCAATTCACACCCTCTAATAAGGGAGGAAAGAGTCGCCAAAGGAAAGGCTGCAGGAGATGAATGGGTAGCCCTCGGTTGGCTATTTGGCTTTTTTTTTGTGGAAATGGTTCCTCCAGTCTAGCACTCACTTTAAGACAGGACGGCAAACATTTACCATGAAGATTGTTTCCCTTAATTTTAAGGAAGTCGTTCTAAATCATGTTCCATTCAGCCAAGCGGCACATTGACATAGAATATTCTCAGTGTTTTCCAGCAAAAAGCTGTTGAGGGTTTAATGCCTGGAAGGCAGCCTTGATGCTCCACGGACTGGAAACGGGCCCACGGCCAATCACATCCCGCAGGTGGATGGCCGGGCATTCAAATAGTCTGCGTTCAGGTACCGAGGGTACGACTCGTCATAACACATTTACCGATGATGTACGCTATAATAAAAAATTAAAAAACGGAAGCAAAGGAGATCGATTTAGAGTCACAAAAGGCTTCTTTTTTTTTGGTGCTGAAATTGAATTGTTTAACCGATCTACTCGGCGCAATCGATACCGAACAAGGTGAGTTTTACCGCGCTGCCCTTTTCTTCCCAGCATGCATCATGGAATGCTCTCTCTCATTAGAGTGTGTTCTCTCTCCCGTGTGCTTCAGGTGAAACTGGGACTGATTATTTGGTGTCACTGTGCTGCGGTGCACTTTCTAAGAGACGTGTCAATCAGCCACTGTCTGCCAGGGAGAGCATGTTTGTAGTCGTGTCATTCTATTTATGTTTTATTCTTTGACAAAAACTTAACATTAAAAGGCCGTGAAAAGCTTTTACTCTGAGCTCTTTTAACTAGTTTGAAAAGGGACGGGACTCCCAAGATGGCACGTACCTCAATGCCCAATCAGCATTTAGCAACATTTGACACTGTCAATCAAGTTTTTTTTTCTTCTTTCTAATTATCATTTTGACTGTTGCCAACTCAGTTGAGAGTATTGTGCGTTCCAGTGGAGGCTTTAAAGAACAGGCGCTCGTGTTCCCTCGATAACCAAATGAATGAAGCTCCCTCGGCTAAATCGATGCTTTAAAGTCTTCCAAATCAAACACAATCAATACATATAATTTGTCAACTGCTTGTTATTGAAAAAGTGACCACGAGGCCATTTCATAACTCTTCACTGCTACAGTTTCGCTTCTGATTAACAGCGAGATTTGATTTAATTAACCAGCTGTTCAGATGTACATGTAAAAGCAGCATGGGGTGTTTTTCAAGTTATTCACAGAATATCTTTCACATACAGATCATAGTATACATAATACATAGAATCTATCTGCAATGTCGGTGCCTAGTTATGAAGATTAAAAGCAGTCTTTTCTCAACTAGTGTCTGACTTCGGCTAGACACATACAAGTTACATTACAAGCAACTAATGGGTGCTGCGAGGAAAAGTGACTATTTTCATTATTGTTTAGTCTTATGATAATTAACCAACAGATTGTTTGGTCTATAAAATGTCTGAGCATAGTGAAGCATGTCCGAGGTACATCGTTATTGATTAACATCAATTAATCTGGAGATAATCGTCTCAATTAATTGACTTAATTGTTCACACCAGACGACATTATATTCAATTTACAGAGACAGTCAGCAAATCCTCACCTGAAGAAGCACTACAATGTAAAATAAATGACTCCAATAAAGCATCGATTGCGAAGACGGTCGCATTACTTTAGTTCTGGTTGACATCGGATCTGACACTCCGAGAACAATATGACGCACGCGGAAGAGAGGAAATAGAGGTGTCTATACGAGGTCTCGTGGGACTTCGTGACAGATCTCACTCTTCGAATCGCACTCGGCTCTCTCGAAGGAGAAACACTCTCAACCTGCGGACACAAATGCTCCGTGTTATTGGCTTCTTCATCAGCGCCGCAGCTCTGTGCGTTTGCTGCACGATTCAAACGGCTTTTTATGGTTTCTTTGTTGTCGCCGGTGTTATCTGTCACACTTGCGTATCCGTGCGCTTCTTCACTTTATTTTTCTTTCCCCCCCCCCCCCCCCCCCCCACCTGTTTATTTTTTATTATTTTTTGTTCCATGCATCATTCTGCCAGCTGTTGTGCTTCACTAAGAGGGGAAAAAAAAAAGATGTCATTACGAAGACAAATGTGCTCTTGATTGACTCCTTCCTTTATTTGTGTAGCATGTTGACGGCACATCGGAAACGCACGACTCCTCCGTAGGTTACGACGTGCACAGCGGAGCTCAAAGTTCACATCTGGAAGGATGAATTAGCCCGAAGTCTGAATACGGACTCGCGAAAAAGAAAGATGGAGGGGCAAATATCCACGGGACACGGACAGTACAATAAGAGCAGGTTGAAGAGTGGTTACTTAAGAAGTTGGAGGTACTTGTACTATTCGCTGAGAATTTCTTGTTTAACGCTACTTTGTACTCCTACTTTGTACTCCTACTTTGTACTTTTTAAACAGCTTTAATTACTTTGCCAATTCTGATTAATAATACGAATAGAAATCGACTAATCATATATAATAATAATAATAATAATAAGCGCTTTTCTAGACACTCAAAGACGCTTAAGACGAAGCGTTTGCAGAAGAATTAAAAGAAGAACTTAAACTGTTAAATCAAATAAAAATAATTCAAATGTATGTTGAATTGTAAATAATGTAATAATAAAATAATCAAACAAAAAACTGTCCCAGACGGAGCTGCTATGCTCCCCGTTGCTATGTGACTATAAATAATATTCAGGATATATTATTATATGTTAAGCTACCCAGCAGCATCCATCCATCCATCCATCCATTTTCAATACCGCTTATCCTCATTAGGGTCGCGGGGGCGCTGGAGCCTATCCCAGCTGACATAGGGCGAAGGCAGGGGACACCCTGGACAGGCCGCCAGTCCATCGAGGGCACATGTAGGGACATACAACCATTCACTCTCACATTCACACCTATGGGACATTTAGAGATCAATTAACCTGCAGCATGTCTTTGGACTGTGGGAGGAAGCCGGAGAGCCCGGAGAGAACTCACGCTGCCACGGGGAGAACATGCACCCAGCAGCATATTAGTTGAAATCAGCTCAACCGTCACCAGCTTTAAAAGAGGTATTAATAATGAATTACTGATTAAAATTCTGTAATATTATATATACGAAGTGAACAATTTGGAGTAATGACTTTTCCTTTAATTCCGACGCTAATACGTTTGTACTTTTACTTAAGTAAGCTTGTAAATGCATAACTTTTTACTTAGACTATGTTATTCCTTGAATAACAGATGTGAATATTTATTCGAGAGCGGTTCGGGGAGCTCATCTCATCTCATCTCGCCTCGCGTCGCATCCGAAAAACGAGACAATCACACGCAATCACAGCACCGATTGCTACCTACGGATTGAAAGAGGTCTTGATGGAAGAAGAAGATCATAATAAAAGGATCACACATGGGCTGGTAATAAAAATGGAGGGGGGGGGGGGGTATGCACAAATGCACAAAAATCAAACAGAGAAAAGAAGGAAAGAGGCTGATCCAATTGAGCGAAGCAGACTGACGGGGACAGCCGAGGACACGGAGACAAGGCGACGTGGAGGTGTAATAAACTGGAGGCCGTTAGTTCTACTCTATGAGGTCATAACACACAACTCTCGTGCGTGGCTAACGTGCTTAGCTGGATAATTTTGCGGATGAGATTACTACACAAGTCAGGGTTTTCGGTTCCTCGAAGCAAGTTTGGAAAAATCACCATAGCAACACATCCAACAATGTGAACCTGCTCCAGCGCAGGCTCATTCAGTCTAGCTGGATAATCTGGCCACGCCCCCTGAAGAGAGTGGCAGCTCACTTCCTCATTGATGAAGGAGCGATATTATGAAGGAACGAGACACAGGTGTAGGGCATGAACAATCAGGGAGGCAGGGAGCAAATTACATTGCTATAAAAACAATCATATGTCTTTGATAATGGGGGTCATGGACTTTGCAATTGCCTGCTGCAACTTTTTTTCCTAAACCTGACTAAATGTTTTACATAACTGCGACCGTTTCACAATACTGACGTGGTGTTAAATTGACAAGTGTTAATATTATATAATATATCATGTAATAAAAATCATTTAAAAAATCTATAATAATAATAATAATAATAATAACTTTATTTATATAGCACCTTTAAAAACAGGGTTTACAAAGTGCTCTACATAGAAGCAAGGTAAAAACATAACGTCAATACAAGTAAACATTTCAGAAATATAGGAGGCAAAGGAGACCATGCCATATAGGCAATGAAGACAATAATGGAATAGAAAAATAGAAAAAAACAAAATAAAGCAGAACAGACAAATTAAAATAGGGGAAACAAAGAACTGCATAAAAGGACGACATCACTTAAAAGCAGTTCTATAATGGCAACAGGTTTTAAATAAGCAGCCAGGGGACCAAGTTGACTCTTGATGAGACTGGTGTTATTGTTTGGGGAACTGAATAATATGACTTCTGATTTGGAGTTATTGAGCTGAAGAAAATGTTGTGCCATCCAGCAGTTAACGTCAGAGACAATCTAAGACAGCAGCCAGGCTCTCTGGGTCACCGGGTCTCAGCGGAAGGTATATCTGTGTGTCGTCTGCATAGCAATGAAAAGATACGTTGTGTCGCTGGAGGATTTGGCCGAGTGGAAGCATGTAGGTAGAAAATAAAAGTGGACCTAAAATTGAACCTTGTGGTACACCACAGGTAAAGTGATTCGTGGAAGACGAGTGATTACCTATGGTGACCGAGTACGTTCTTTCTAAAAGGTAAGAATAAAACCAGCCAAGTGCAGTGTCCTTGATGCCAACCCAGGTTTTGAGGCGATCGATTAAAATGTCGTGATCTACAGTATCAAAAGCTGCACTAAGGTCTAAAAGAATTAAAACGGCGCTCTCCCCCCTGTCTCCTGCTAAAAGGAGGTCATTAGTTACCTTGAGGGCAGTTTCTGTGCTATGAAGTGCTCTAAAACCTGACTGAAATTTCACGAATATGTTGTTATGATTCATAAACTCTAGGAGTTGTGTTGTGACCACTTTTTCTAAAACTTTTGATAAAAATGGAAGTTTTGAAATTGGGTTAGGGTTGGGTCTAACCCCCCCCAAACGAAGCAAGCTTTAATTAGCGATGCCGGGGTGTCAGGGTTGCACCGCCACGCCGTTTCCCCCTGTTGCTCTTTTGAAGTTTTCATTCATCAAGAGGAGGTGGCAATGAAAAGGAAGACGAACATCAAGGGGCTACTGGAATAAAAAACGCAAAGTTGATCATCAAAGAAGTCCTTTCAGGTTATTGTGTTACGCCCGTTTCTGGATGCCACTCGGCTTTTTGTCGACGCAGATCACCTCGGCGTTAAGCGAGGACTCGGCCCCCCCGATGTGGCGACGCGGATTTTATGAGCAATAATGGAGACGACGGCTCGGTGCGGCGGCGTCTCTTCGCGGTTATGGTGATGAATTCTCATTTACAAAGCGTCGTTACTAATATCTTGGTGTTGCACCGGGAAACAGAAGCAGGGGAGTACCTGTCCTTGAGAATGCAGTACTTCATACAATACCTCTCTCCGTGACCTCCGTGAAACACGATAATGAAGTTTATAAAAACACACTGGAACGTATCTGGAGGAAAAAGAACCGCGAGAGCTCTTTTTTTTCGGAGGGGGGGGGGGGGGGGGGGGGGTGATTTAAAATCTCATCAGTGACTCAGGCTGCCTTCAGGCGCTGCTTTTCTCACAATGAAATTACAACCTCTTTTTTTTTTGTTCTTCTTTTCTCAGTGTCGTGCGTCTCAAGCTCAGGAGGAAGCGCACTGTCACATAAATGACACGTAATCATAACCGGCAATAGAAAAGGATTTCGTAAAAAAAAGCTGCCGGTGGACTTAACACATAAAGTATACATACTTACGGGACCCTTATGTTTAAGTGTCCAATCGAGTGAATGTATCCCTATAAAATAAGAATTTATAGAGCAATGCCGACACAGCTAATGCGTCTTTGGGAGAAATCTCTCACATTCCTCGAGGGTTGGACAAACATAATTAAACATCTTAAATATAATCACGGATTAAATCCTTGGCAGACCACATGGGCCATCAGACCCGCAGAATATATTTCATCGTCCGCTGGGTCCGGCTGAACACTAAAAACATACCCAAACTCTAGTTTACCGACTCCACTTAATTGATCCCGTTGGCAGGAATCCAGCTGCGTTTTTCTTTTTTTTTATACTTGTAAACACACATAATGCTATTCGGAGCCGGCTGACCCCGGGGTCACACGTATTTACCGAAAGAGGAAATGTGAGGGGAAGATATCTCCCTGCAGGTGTGACATGTGCCGAGACCTCAACGCTCAACCGGGCCTCGCACGCATGCAGCCGCCTCCGGAGAGGTCCGGATGGGTTGTAAAGACTGAGGTAAGCAGGGTTTTGTGGGGCGGCGCATATCTAACATTAACGCCACTTAGCGAATATGAACTCAAACCTACACCGCAAAGATTTAAATATATTCCCGGTGCGGCGAAGCCCGCCAGCTACTCCAGGAGTCGATATGAGCTATTAATGAGCCGCCCACTCTTTTGATTTGAGTCTGTGCAAACATTATCAGGGTGGGGGAGGGGCTGCCAGCCCAGATTCATTCCTCCCAATGTGGGATGTATTGCAAACATACTTGTACACGTGAGGCCATATCATCATTTGATTTCATTCGCAATTTGTTATATTTTTTTTTTAACCAAATTCCCAGAATGGTGAATGAAATATTTAAACATCCACCGTTTTGTTCATGTTTGTCATCAATACACCCTTCTGAGATATCGGGACGGAGGGTCTCGCTTGTTTGTTTTTAATTTGTTCTCTTTTTTTTTTTAAATTTAAAATCGAGGGTAAGGTCCAAATAAATATTAATAAGACTGGGGGGCTACTTACAAGAAATCAAATCAAAGATTCAGCCGCTTTCCCCCAATAATCTTTTGCACAGTCCCCAATGTGCTGCTGTAAAGTCCTTTTGCTTACGATCTATAACTCTGATGCAACAACTTTCTTCCATCCCCGCTGCTGCTGGTCATATTTCACATGCATAACACTGTTTATGTGTTGCTTTCTGGCTCCGTGATTTTAGCCGTTGGGCTAATCGACTTGGCAACAAGCACATCTCAAGCACAACGTATCGTTTTCATATCGCTTGAATGTAACGAAGAATATTCACTACAGCGTTGTACTCCAGCACAATGTCGAGGTACTTTGAGTATTACATCGTATACTACTTCATGCTTCTACTGGAATCTTGTACTTTGTCGTAGAATAAACTAACAAACTGCGTAGAACACACTTGACCTTCTAACTCAACCAAATACAACAGCAAAATGCTAAAGTTGTATTAATTACCATTAATATAAGATACATATTATTACATTGTGATAAGAAAAGGAGCAGGTGATATAACACCATGATGAGACAAACACCGTTATTTTGGTGAGCGACTACAATACTATATTTTTTAACATTAAATGTCTTCATATCTCCAGCGTCGCACGGGGTCTTACCCAGCAGCGTGATGATGCAGCCCAAAATAGCCACGAGGGCGCCGGTGCTCAGGCCGGTGGCGGTGTAGGCCACGGCTCCGCAGGACAGGGCCACGCTGTCGGAGTCGCAGTCGCACACTCGCACGAAGAGCGTGTTCGTGCTGCTGAGGGCGGGGCTTCCGCTGTCCACGATGAGCACCGGCAGCCGGTACACGGGCTGCTCGCGCCTACGGAAACCGCCTCGCTTCGTCAGCACCGAGGCCGTGTTGTCTGAAAGGTGGAAAGGGAAGAGCACAAGGAATACAAATTAATAACCTGAGAGCCGTGTGTTTAATTTGTTATGTGTTCAGTTATGAACTACGGGCGCTTCGGTGCAGTTTGGAATGATTTTAGATTTTTTTTTTTTAAAAAGGAACGCCAACAGATGGTGTCATTAACACAATTCATTACATGACACACTGTGGCGTCTCTCTCTGATTCTGACCACCTGTTGGCTAATAACAGCTTTGGTTTTGATGGTATGAAAAGAAATATACCCCAAAAAAAAACATTATATGAAAATCTCAGCGTATGAAGAGAGAAAGAGGCAGCCAGAGGAGAACAATATGCCATTACAGCAGCGGAGAGGGAAAAAAAAAGAAAAAGAAAACACACACTACTTCAATAGATTGAAATGCAATTTCAAATCGAGCAGTCGCACTTGAAATGTAGATTTTGCCTTGAAGGACAAATCCTTTTGTTTGTCGACGTTCGGCGATATTCAGATTGCTCTTTTTGAGTCGCAAGAACATGGGGAAAATTAATCTAGAGATGGGTTCTCTTGTAAATGTTGTCATCGGCGAAGATCAAACCAAGTCGGTTGGTAACAACAGCGAGGGGCTATATACAATAATTATCGTGTCAAATCAATATGCGAAAACACTCGGTTGTGTCTGTTATCTAATATCAGATGTTAAAGCATTAAGTACTGTGTGGTACCCGTTATATGAGTAAGTATGCAGGTACAAAAGTAGCAGTACCACTGTTTAGCAAAAAGTCCTGCATTTAAAAGTACAGAGGCAGAAGCATACAATAAATACTTCAAAAGAAAAAGTACTCATTTTGCCAAAATTCCCAATTTTTACTGAACAAATAAATTATATAAGTGTATTACAATGAATCTGATTTGGTGCGAAGGCAACCGTAAAGCAACATTTTAACTTTTTTTAACCAATCCTTTTAGAGTACTTTGATCATTTGGTGTAATTTGATCATTTGGTGTATTTATCATTTGGTGTAATTTGATCATTTGGTGTATTTGATAATTTGGTGTATTTATCATTTGGTGTAATTTGATCATTTGGTATATTTATCATTTGGTGTATTTGATCATTTGGTGTATTTATCATTTGGTGTATTTGATCATTTGGTGTATTTGCTTTCGTGCCAAAAGTTTAACGCAAAGATTGACGCCACACTTATATTTTACCATTAATTATGAAGCTAGAGCTAGCAGCAGGTTAGCGTAGCTTAGCTTAAAAACGGCCAGCAGGTGGGCCTCGGCTCACTTGGCTCTGTCCAAAGAATATGTACATGCATACATGCACACAACCAACATATTATATGAAATGTAACGTGAGCTCAAACGAAGCCCGAAGAGCGCCTCAGCATACGGCGTGCAGCAGTGGTGTTTCTCGCGTGTTTTTAAAAGCCATATGCAAAGCTTCCCTATATGAAAAAAAATGTCATTTCCTTTTCCCCACTGCCTTGTTGTGTGTAGGCGGTGAGAAAAAAAAAAAAAAAAAAAAATCATCATTATGGTACAAAGGCGGTTTTCCAGCCTGTGTGTCGAGGTCGGAGCCGTCCTGTGATCTCGCACATGGAGATCCTGCTGTCGCCCATTGTAGCGCGCGAGTCTCAGATGTGCTCCGGTTACCGCAGAAGAAAAAGTTTGTCTTTGTATTCAGTTTTTTGATAAACAATTACAGAAAAAGGCCAGCGAGGGCATTGTCACGGCAGAGAATTATGGTTTCATTTGGCACGGCCGGGCACGCCGGGGGGGGGCGCCGGCTTACTCTGTGCTTCTTCTCTCCGAGTCAGATTGCAGAGTAGATTTTTGTCCAGATTCGGGGCGGATGGAGAGAGAGAGAGAGAGAGAGACAGAGTGACCAATGTCCAACGTGTCAATTGCATTGCTCCCAGGCTCAATTCAGAGGAAGTAAGCAGCAAATAGACCGTACCTGACTCGACCAACACCCATTACGGACTCTGAAGGGCCACTGGCAATGTTCTCAAGGGAGAACTGATTCAGCAGCTGGACGCAACGCGGCTGATCTGAGACGTGGGGCTTTGACTAGGTGCTGGACGTGGAGCGTAATTATTTAATTGATGACTGACTCCAGTTTTCTTTTTCACAGCTTTTTAAGACCACATAAAAAAGAAAAATGCAGTTTAATACCCGTTTCACCATCTGACCTTCATCCCTGTGGTAGGTTTTTTTTTCATCCAACATTTCGTAACTACCCGGACGCAGATGGGGGAAAGAAATGGGAGAACTTTGAGGAGCTTTAAAAATGTTGGTTTACCTGAGAGGAGAAACCTGCACGGAGTATAATAGAGACTAGCCTTGAATGAAGTATGGCCGAGGCCTTATGGCCTATATTCTATATTCATATCACTATTTTTCAGTACTTCTCAGCAGTTTGCACCAATACTTTTCTTCTCCTTTCTATCCTACATACTGCCCATTTAAAGATTGCATGCTAATGAGGCTTCAATGTAATCCACAGACCTCAGTTTCTGCAAAATGAATTAAAAAGTCCACTCAAAAAACTTTTATTTTGAAAAAAAAAAACGTAATTTTTTTAAAACTAAGACTACTGAATCTTCACACTATAGATTTAAATAAACCAACTAGCATTACCTGCCAACAGAAGGCCAGATCATTAATGTTCTGATTTTTTAAAACTTTTTTATGAGTTGATATTGAACTCTGTGCTTTCTCTGACTTTTACAGATTCCCTGCAATTGCCGTTTTTCTGTGGGAATCTTTCTGCAAAAAAAAAAAAAAGAGAAGAAAAATGTCTCCACTCTCATCCCAGAGTCCCAGTAACACCAGGTGCATGTTGGTTTACCTTTGTTGTCACGCAGGGTGAAGTTGAGGTTGCCGGCGACGGGTGCGGCGAGGGCGAAATAAAAGCGGTGTCCGCTCAGAAGTTCGTCCTTATCGACCGCGCTGACCGTCTGGATCACCTGAGGACGACAGGTAGAAACAACAAGACATTCAAGAGCAGTCATCTCGTTTGCGTGCACGACGTAAGAACGATGGTGTCGGTTTAAGGGGAAAAGCGTTTTGGCGCATGCATCGCTTTTCCTACCCCGTCGTGAATTTATTTACATAAATCTTTCTTGGAAAAAAAGAAGGCCCGAGCAGTGGTGTGAGTGGACTAGAGAAAATCAACTTGATTGTGATTGATTTGTTTTATAATGTTTGGCTCTGGGATTTTGCGTCATTTATCCCTCCGAGTGCAGTGAGTGCTTATTTGGCAAGAGCGTGGCAACCTCTTAGGGATGAAGTGTTTTCCCTTTGGGAAGTGATTTCTTCTGAAGCAAATTATTGTCCGGCGACTATTCTCTTTGTCCCGATACCTCAGACCATGACATCCATTGAGTGAAATAATGGTCCCAACCCAGAAAAAACATGTTTTTTTGGGTTTCTTTTGCATTACATTGTTCTCCTTTGGGCAATGACAAGAACAATCTAATAATATTGTGTTTTTCCCAGCTGTCCACCAATTATTAGCCTCTACCAAATAGTTGAGATGGTCTTTCGTGGTCTTACCACCAAAAATCCACCGAACCATAGAGAAGCCAGGTTACAGTAAAAGCATTAATTTTTCTCCATTTTAATAAAGTAAAATACATGTTCTGGTCACTTTTCTGAGCCATCGCTAGTTCGTATACTTAGAAGTTTTTCCTACACACTTCTATTTATGTTAATAACACTTCTAATATGTTAATATGTTTAAATTGGTTTTTTTTAATCTTATATTTCAGCATTAACCTGGAATGTATCTCAGTAGTGGCTATATCTCCACCTAATAAGTATAAAACTATATAGCAAAGACATCAAATACACAATGAAATAACTCATTTATAATACTGACAACAGTTTATAATCAGATATCCCACGGCAATTTTTCAAGATTTGTAAAGAAGTTTTACCGACAAGTTTTTTGAAAATTATTACAAAGTCGTCATATTTTTTTTTGGAAGGGGGGGTGGCCTATTTAAATAAAAAGGCGCTCCTCCACTTGAGAAGACTCGTAAAGGGTTAATGAATATTACACACATTCTTCTCACTCTAATCACTAAAGCACATACACCTGCATGAAATAAACACATTCCTCTGACTGCATAGCATAATGCATTTATGTATCCTGAGCAGAAACAACAGACATTCCCACTTTATTATTACAAGTATGAAAACGACTCAAGATAAGAACTGTTATTGCTCGAAGGCGACGGGAGACGCGCATTTCATATCTCCGAGTTAAACAAGTGAACGCTATTTGTTTTTCGGGCCCACTTTATTTGGACTACACAGAATCTTCCTCCCTTTTTATCGTATAGCAGTGTTGACATCTATAAATAATGCGGAAAAAAATCAAATTACCCAAAAATAATCCAATTTATTTTACACCCGCCAGCATGTGCTGTAATCATTTTCTCATTCATACAAATGTGCTATCGGACAAAAAAAATCAAGCGCGCTCTTTTGAGATAAATAAATAAACAACCGCATTCATTTCTTCTGTGCAGCAGGAAGAAGGGAAGAAGAAAAAGAAGAGGAATCTAAGTGGGTACATGCTGTACAGGGAGCAGCATATCACACACGAACAGTCGAACACGCCATATGGACATCTGCGTCAAACATCAAGACAAAAAAATAAAAATAATTATGAAAACGTAAATAACGTGGGGCGAAAGGAAGAGGACAAAATAAATAAAAGCAAATGATCCATCAGCGCTGAGACGTGGATTATCAGTTGTCAGCTGTGATTAAATGCTGCTGGTTACAAGCTGTCAGGTATTAGGGGTTTTGGTGTAGGTGGCAAAAAAAACCCACATCCTGCCAATTATTAAAACTGGCAGGCAGGGGGTGAATAATATGAATATTTTACTCTTGTTTAACAAAAAAATTAAAATAGTTGCTCTTTCATCACCCAAAGTAAATCACAAAGTAGGCTGTAAGTGCTATTTTTCTGTTTTTTTTTTGGTATTGCAGCGCGAGGGGAATCAATTCATATGCGAAGCAGAAATGCGAAAAATAAAAAAAGAAAAAGGGGGGGGGGGAGGTTATCTGCTCCCGCTCAAGAACATTTGAGCATATCTGTGTATATATACAGACAGAATTGATGTTTGTGTCAGCGCCACGTCGGTGCCACAACCGCTGAGCACCTAAACACGCCGTGTGTGCTGCATATCATGAAAGCTGCCATTGATTCAGGGATCATAATAACTCACATGCGTCTCTCACTCTGTTATGGAAATCTTCCCCCATCTGATAGAAAACCTTCGCTTTGTGGCGATGAATCCTACACACACAATTTCAACTCTTTGATGTCCTTTGAATATTGCAGATGGATTCGGAGCTTATCTCTAGTAAGGTTTTTTTCTTCTTCTTTCTTTCTATTTCCCCTCTGCTGAGGGAGAGGACTGTAAATCATCCTTAAATCAAACACTTTGTAATGTATAATGCCTTTCATTAGCGGGGCTCTGATGCAAGGCGCTCCTGAGAACCTTTGGTGGGGATATTCTCTAATGGGTTGAGTAGCAGACGGGAGGAGAGAGGCTTCGGATGGAGACATAAATTCCGGCTGAGAGACGTTAACGGCGGCGGCAGACTGGTGCCTGTCGCGAGGCAAGACCGAGGAGGCCCATGAATCAACAGAATTAGAGGTGTTTTTTTTCTTTTCTTTTGGGGAGTGTACACATCGGCTGCACATCAGATCAAAAGGGATATAAAAAGGACAAAGGTGTCTCTGTTTGTCGCTGAGGAGGAGGAGGAGGAGGAGGAGGAGGAGGAGAATGTGCAAACAACAGAGACACACACACACACACACACACACACACACATTTGTCATCTTGCGGTGACTGATATTAGATTTTCTACTTTTATCTCAAACATAAGGACATCTGCCATGTGATGAAAACATGTGGTAAAAAAAAAAGACAGATCATTTCAAATTGTAAACACTCAGATTCCCAAAAATATTTGACTTGCAAACTCTGAAACAAAGCGGAGTAAAAAAAAAAAAATATATATATTATATATATAATTATAATGATGTACAAATTGATCGTCAACTGATTTTTCTTTTTTTATTATTTAAATTTTTTACCAAGATACATACCGAGCGGGATATTTTACTCTGAAATATTTCCTTTCCACGTCGTATTCGCGTATCTAAACAATAGTTTGCAACAACCAAAAAAGAAGAAAAAAACAGACTCTATAACTGGAATGTGTTCGTATAGTATTGATCAGATGCAACATTCAGTTAAATGAAGAAGTGTCCATGTGTTCTCCTCCACCGGCCATCGGGACGACCGTTCAGGTATCCTCCCGATATCATCCACCAGACCACGCTCCACCAGACCACGTTCCTCCAGACCGCGTTCCTCCAGACTACGCTCCACCAGACCGCGTTCCTCCAGACCGCGTTCCTCCAGACCACGCTCCACCAGACCACGTTCCTCCAGACCACGTTCCTCCAGACCGCGTTCCTCCAGACCGCGTTCCTCCAGACCACGTTCCTCCAGACCGCGTTCCTCCAGACTGCGTTCCTCCAGACCGCGCTCCACCAGACCGCGTTCCTCCAGACCGCGCTCCTCCAGACCACGCTCCACCAGACCACGCTCCACCAGACCACGCTCCACCAGACCACGTTCCTCCAGACCACGCTCCTCCAGACCACGCTCCTCCAGACCACGCTCCTCCAGACCACGTTCCTCCAGACCACGTTCCTCCAGACCACGCTCCTCCAGACCACGTTCCACCAGACCACGCTCCTCCAGACCACGTTCCTCCAGACTACGCTCCACCAGACTACGCTCCACCAGACCACGCTCCACCAGACCACGCTCCTCCAGACCACGCTCCTCCAGACCACGCTCCTCCAGACCACGCTCCTCCAGACCACGTTCCTCCAGACCACGTTCCTCCAGACCACGCTCCTCCAGACCACGTTCCACCAGACCACGCTCCTCCAGACCACGTTCCTCCAGACTACGCTCCACCAGACTACGCTCCACCAGACCACGTTCCTCCAGACCACGCTCCTCCAGACCACGCTCCACCAGACCACGTTCCTCCAGACCGCGCTCCACCAGACCACGCTCCTCCAGACCACGCTCCTCCAGACCACGCTCCTCCAGACCACGTTCCTCCAGACCACGCTCCTCCAGACCACGTTCCACCAGACCACGTTCCTCCAGACCACGTTCCTCCAGACCACGCTCCTCCAGACCACGCTCCTCCAGACCACGCTCCTCCAGACCACGCTCCTCCAGACCACGCTCCACCAGACCACGTTCCTCCAGACACCAGCAGACCGCGCTGCATTTTCAGTTTGAAATATA
The DNA here is from genome assembly GCF_009769545.1 of Cyclopterus lumpus. Classification (NCBI taxonomy): domain Eukaryota; kingdom Metazoa; phylum Chordata; class Actinopteri; order Perciformes; family Cyclopteridae; genus Cyclopterus; species Cyclopterus lumpus. The sequence goes on along the minus strand of NC_046985.1, from coordinate 5,189,625 downwards.
CTCTTTTTCTACTCCTCTGAAATATGCAGCGTGTTAATATTTGTCTTAAGACTGTGATTCAAAAGTCAACCGGGATGAGTCTCACATCAAAATCCGAGCCAGCCACTTAAAAAGCGTTGCATCAAACAGTTGTTGCCATGTCTGCGGCTGCCACCGGGGGGGGGGGGGGGGGAGAGGTGATCCTGCGTTTTTTCACACCTTTCCAATGACATCGACGACCCAAACATCACCCACATGTGACACCCAGAACTTTGTGAAGTAACGGATCAACAGCACCCGCTCACACATTCCACCCCGCTGTCATCACACACACACACACACACACACACACACACACACACACACACACACACACACGCAAATACTTTGTCGTGGCAGTCAATATGTACAATTTGAGAAAAGTCATCTTTCAATCTGGTTTCATTCTCCGCGAGCCGGCGCTCCCGTTTCACATTGATTGGTCTGAATAAATGTTTTGTTGGCCTGATCCTGACGGGCTGAAGCCATCGAGGCTAAAGTGATCTCCCGGTGAGATGTGAGATTACATGTTCTCCGTGTTTTAATAGAACAGACGCACTAATCCTTTCCCCGTCCCCCCGTTTTCATCTCCCACCTTCGATGCAACACTCTTAATAAAACTGATCATTTGAATGAAGACGGGAGGCGTGAAGATGTTTATTGTGTTTGTGTGATTGGTGTTGACAGCCGAGGCGTTAAGTAAAGTTTTGATTAGGGAGAAGTCACGGGAGAGGACACTATATGTATTTTTGATCAAGAGTTTTCAAAGTATAAAGGGGCACGAGCAATATGTAAATATAAAGGATCTTTAGGATTATTCTTTGCCTTATTTTGTGGGATAATCATGCTCCGAGGTTTGGAAGTATAGTTCTTGTAACGCTTTAGGGAACGCAAACAGAAGGTATCATGTTGAAAAAGGGCTACGACTCTTTACGTGTTGACAATTTGTGGCCCAAAATCACAAATTACTAAATTAATTTTTTCCCCCCAAAAAAAAGCTACAATGAAAAAAAAGAAAAGGAATGAAAAAGGAATGAAAGAAAAGGAAGAAACTACCAACTGGTTCCTTCTTTCTTTTTTTAAGAACATATTTATGCCTCCCGTCTCTCTCTCTCAACCTGTTCTTGACTACCCAACATTCATGAACCTCCGGAGGATGCTGGGCCTCCTCGGGGATGCTGCAGGAGTTCATGGAGGGGCAGTGGAGCAGATTGGGGGCAACAGAATGCCAAGTCCACTCATGTATGTAATGGTTACACTGAAGTGAGTGTACAACGTGACCCCCCCCCCCCCCCTCCCCCCCTCTCTCCTGCTGCCCCTGCCATGTCCACCCCATCATAATATCAATTAGTATTATGGCAGCAGACAGACGCACCGATGAACCGTAACAAGTGGCATCTCTGGAGAGAGCCAGTGCCACGAGACAACCTTAATTAGTCCTGAAAAAATGGCAGGTTACTCCATCCCATGCACTCCCTGTTAATCTGTGCTACGGAGCCACAGAGTCGACCCCAACTGGCAAATGTTATTATTTCATCTCGCAGCTGTGAAAAAGACAAAGGGGTTTTTTTGGGGGGGGGGTGAACATTTCATCATGAAATTTCCATTTCGCCTGCCTTCATTATTCAGACGGGAGGTGCAAATCCCTGCTGGTGCTCTTCAGTGGTGCCTATTTGAGTGGGGTTTAATAGAAATTGGGTCGGGGAAAAAATATAAATGAGAACACTTCCTGTCGTTCAGTCGGGCAGTAAGGTGAAGGTGATGAGGAAGCGCACTTCACAAGGGAAACCTGAATTTACGTTTTATTTTGAAAACTGTACGTTTGCATGGAATCGGCTCATGATTTTCCGATATTTCATGTAGAAAATATATTGCATGTAAAACACACGTCATGAAGTCGGATGTGCTTTTTGGGCTTTATTGTGGTTGCAGGAATAAATAAACGTAAAAAAAGATTTTTTGGGGAAGTTTCACATGTGAAATATCTGAATATCAATGTGTAACATTCACATGAACGTTTTCGAAATATTAAAAACATAAATTTCTCTTGTCTTTTTGTGCTTTTTGTATTGATCCTTCTTTTTTTTTTTCACTTAGCAAATGTTAGCAAAAAGTACCCAATCGGTCGCCGTATTTTTTTATAATGTTTTACAATATGTTACACATTTTCATGACAATGACACACCTCTTTTAAATATGTAAGCAGTCCCATTAACAACTTCACATGTTTTTATAATATGTAAAAAACACATTTCAAATGTCATTAATTCACATAAAGAAGGCGTGACCATGTGATGAAGTCAACATGAGAGAGACAAAGAGCAATGACGTGCTTGTTTGTATTTTATAATAACTCCCCCGAACTTATTTCTCATTAAAATTCAGTTCTTTGAGCCATGATCCAAGTCAAGTTACTAACTTGCCAACTACCTAGCTAACCTCAACGCTAGCTAAACGCCTGCTGCAGCTAATTCACTAAATGCATCAGTCGAATGCAAAGGAGGTTTAAAAACAACCCACAACCACAGACACTAATCACCCGGTTTAAAAACTAGCCGGCAGCTACAGCGGCTCGTGTTCTGGCTGCACCGCTTCCAGACGATGCGGAGAGCATTTGAAATGCAGCACGTCTTCTCGCCGGGCGGATGAGGACAGAGGCCTCCGTCACCAGGCTTCTCAGCGGTGGTGGCTCCGAGCTCCACCGATGGCTTACCTCACAGCTCCAGCCATCGCTGGCGTTGAGTAAACAATCTGTCCGCTTCAGCTGAGTAATTACAGATATGCTGCACCTTTTTTCCTGCTGATGATGCTGTCACGGGGCCGCGGCTGTTGCCGTGTCCTCGGGGCCGGTTATGATTGTCGGGGAATTACTTTGTTTCAGTGTCGTCATATAGGCTCTGCGACATAATTCATCAGATTGCTAGTGGTGGAGAAATGTACAAGTTATCTGTTGTATTTGAAAGTCAGGGTGTGTTGATGGGCGATAGATGGTTGCTAGGGAAGCTCTACGTTTGATATTACTGAGCAACGACCCTCATCTCAAGATAAGTGGCAGCATCATTAACCAAAAATAGACATTCGGCTGTGGTAGAAAACGCATTCTTCAATAATGATGGCAACTAATGTGGAGGCGATGTTTATTTCAACAAATACTCTGTAGCCTGCGGCTGGAATCTGACTAATTAAATATAGATTCAGAAACACCTCAAGGTAGGTTGAATCGTAAGCACTGAACTTCATTCAGGTTTTTTTTCTCTTTTGTTTTACCGATCTTTTAAAGTCCGAACAACACAAATAAGAGACAAACAGAAAAATTCAACACAACAGCAACCCCCCAGAAAGCTCCACCTGTGAGGCTCCACGCTGTGGTCAAGCATCAAGCGCAGAGAGAGAGAGAGAACAAAAAAAGTGAAATATAGCCTCTTGTTTTTTCGCAAATGAAATTTGTTCACCCTCCCGTGAGCACGGTGACAAAACAACTCTGAGATATTAATGCAAATAGCGTATTTAAAAAAAAAAAAGGGCCTAATAGCCATTTTGCAATACGATGCATCATTCTGATCAATTGTACTTATTCACGACTACACGCCTCCTTTACACTTCACGCCTCTTGATTGTATTTTCCAAATGCCGAGAGCAGACGAATCGCCGACCGCCGACGCAGACACGCGAGTCATTTAGCGACAATGAAGCCGAATGCTAAACACGAAGAAGGGGGGTGGGGGGCGACGCATGGCTGCAGCTTCTTCTCCTGGATCGCATCGTCTTAAAGCCCCCAAATCTCTCCGGGGTCCCTTTTCTTTTGGTGATTTTTTTTTTCATTACACACAACCTCGGAAAAGAAAGTCAAACCGCGGCACCGATCCTTCCCATCACGAGGTATCACATTACGTGGGGATATTATTGTGGATTAGGACCACGGACAGTCAAGCGCTGTCATTAATTCAGTCGGCTTTGAGAGTTACATCTCCCATGAATGATACCACTTACAACACTTGCTATTAAATCTTAAGGATGTGCCTCATGCTAATGATGCCGTCCCTCCCCGGGATGAACTCGAGGCGTGGAGTGAATGTGTGGCACGGTGGACTTATTTTGAGGAACAAGAAAGGAGTTTTAATGGCTTTGAGCCTCTGTGAGTCAAACTTCAAGCGAGCGCGGGCAGAGAAGAGGAAGGGAAGCTGGACGGACTGCAGGAGACATTTCAGGGTCTTACCTGTCCTGGCATGGCGTTCTCACAGAGGATGGTTTCATAGTCTATGGCAAAGACTGGAGCGTTATCATTTATGTCCTGCACGGTGATGAGGGCGATGCCTTTTCCAATTTGGGTCGGATCCTCTGAAGGAGAAACACAAAAAAAGAGAGAAGAGCGGAAAGAGCGTTCAGAAAACTTTCTTTTAAACACTTTGAGTCTGCCTTAACTTTGCCTTGATGCACGTTGGCGATTTTATGGAATATTGATCTTTCTCGTGTGTTTTAATTAATCACAAAGGAGGAGGAGATGCGGGGGAAAGAAAGTGCTGTTGCAATGAAATATGCAGTGTACCTCCAACAGCTGGCGTCCTTACCCGCTCTGCTGTGGATCAGCCAAAGTGATTACACTCGGTGCCGGCTTGTTGTCGGGGGGGGGGGGGGGGGGGGGAGGACTGATGGGGGGGGGCGGGGCGAGCCATCTCGCTCTGTGGGCTTCACGCCTCTTGTCTGCCTGACACTCACTGATGGCTAAATGGCTGCAGTCTGAGTGCAAGATGATGATTAAGCCTGACGTCGCCGCCACGCCGCAGCCAGAGATGACGCGCTGACATTCGGTGCCGGCTGATTTGACGGTTGATTAAAAAAAAAAAAGGACGCGCGGAGCCTCGGGCCACAGGCTTATCACTGCCGCGGTCTGGCCAGAGCGGATGAAATGTGAGTGAGTGCAGCTCAAAATGCACGTCACCCCTCCACTAAGGAGTCCCTGCACTCTTCAGTAAGAGAAAAAAAATGAATACTGTGATCGGGCATACAGGGCGGTGGATTATGTGGCCAGGCCATAAACTCAAAAGATGTTTTCGACTGGAAACGGCTCCCAATGTCACCGTGAGTCAGAAGCCAGTACCTCATGCATGAGGGACCGTTGTGACATTTCATATGGCTATTATTATATGCTGCCTTCTCTTTGTTGCTATATCAGGCAAGCGCTCACACTCGGGAATCAACCGAGTGGTGTGTCTGTGTGCCGTTAGATGTAAATAAAAACAAATCTTTGAAGCAAAGGGGGATACAAACAAAAAAGGTTTTGAAGAAAAATGAACACAGTGTTCAACGTGACGATGTGAAAGCAGAGGAACTGCCAGGCTGGCGTTTGTTTTTTTTAAAACTTGTACTGATGTGACGCAGCTGTCGTAGGAGAGCTCTGCAGGATCGTGTGCTGTTGATCGTTGTCCATCGTGTTTGTGTGATGGAAGTGAAATGGTATGAAGGCTGAGAAGAAGAAGAAGAAGAAAAAAATCTGCGTCCTTCGAGCCATCGAGAGATAATCATAAAGGCAGGCGGCACTTCTTCACATCACATTAACATAGTTCACCCGCGGGTGAGATCGCCCACTCTTAGTCAGCATCTCGTCCCCACGGCTCATAGACACATGGAGGTCGACTGTCTTGTATGTGAATTAACATTCCCCGACAGCCCTACAACAACCCCAACATTGCCCTCTGCACAGAAGGCTATAGGACATTATGAGGAGGCTAACTGGAGAGAGACGATAGTGTCACAGTGACAAAGTATATGAAACCTGAGATCACAACAAGTATCTGACCATTCGCTCAGCTCCCGGTGGCAGATTTACCACTACATTGTCTTGGTTTTTGGGGTCTAATTTCAAATAAAAAAAAAGACAAAACAGGCTGCTTGTTTCTAGCCAGCAACCATTGATTTTGCAGGCCGAACTGACGACTGTTGCTAGCAAATTAGCTGCTGTGGCGAGCTAATTGAGCTAACGTGAGATCCATTCAGAAATGTGTTGACATTTTACGCTTCTGTTGAAATGAGAACCTTGTAAAATACAAATAAATGTCTGTAAGATCTCAAGTTATAGACAAAATGTAGATAAACAAACAGTGTTGAGCTTGTCAGTGCTATTATTTGTACTTTAAAGAAACATGTATGATTAGACTGCTATTTCATGCTGCCTGTTTTGATGCTTAGCTTACTTACTTGTTCTTATTTTCAAAGTAAAAGTTCGTAAAGGCTTTTAAGATGAGGACAAATTAATTAATTTAGCAAACGTTAATATCTTGTGTACCATTGGCTGAGGTTGTTGGAGCTTCTGACGTTTCTGACGTTCAACCCACAAATGACTGTAGGAAGCTAATAAAATGCTCCTTGGTCTTGAAAGTATCACGCGGTTACTACTGTTAGCAGTAAGGTAGTTAGTGAGATTTAAAAAAAGACAGCACCCCCTCCAAACTCTAACTACACACCCACCGGGGCTTTTAGCGGTGACCGGTAAACTCTGGCTGGTACGGCACATTTGAGAATGCGTTCTGCAAGTAAACTTACGGCTGTCGATGGCGAAGACGGTGAGGTTATGGATCAAGTTGGCCTCTCGGTCCAGAGGCTTGGCCGTGCTGATGACCCCACTCAGAGCGTCCACGTTGAAGAAGCGCTCCAAGTCTGTGTTTCTGTCAATGGAGTACCTGGATAAAAATACACAACCATTACACACAGCAGAAAATACCTTTAAAAAAAATGCTTTTGGATCGTGGTATTTATTTATATATTATTATTTAGTAGTTTGTCAAAGATTATGTATTTCTTCCATTTAACTGTACAAAAAATCAATGCAATGTAATTTGACTCTTGTGGCCGCATTAGTTCCACAATAATTTTAATTTCAACAGATGTAGTGAAATATATTGCAGACGCTGATAACATTCACAGGAGCAAAAAGAGGCAATTTACAGCTACAATGGTGCAGTAATTTGATTTTCTGATTAAGATTACTAACAATCCTAACAGACCAAGCATGAATACCACACAATATCCATTCAATTAATGCAACATAGAAGGGGATCTCGAGAGTGACAACGCACAGATTGCCAATACGAGTGCTTGTTTTGAGTCACAAATGCCACGACACAAGTGCTGGGCCTTGACCCTCCTGAAGGAATGCCCTTCTCTTGTTTAAGATGGCATTTCACTTTTGCAAATGTTGCACTCCTCGGCCTTCCTGCCATCTGGCATTGTCTTTGTGACAGCCACATGGGGGGGAAACTTCGAGGGTCTATGAATTCTGCGTTTGCAGATTGTGCGGAGCAGTTGAATAGAATACGGCCGCATTCATTTTCTTCACTTGATTCGGGGTGCTTCATTTGGGATTCTTAGAGCACATTTGTTCTCTAACAAACAGCTGTGGAAAGTTAGTTTGCACACTTTTTTTGAAAAAGTGGATTATGAAAAAGTGACAGTGAAGAGACAGTTTCACGTGTTGTAAATGGTTACCTGATGGCGTTGTTGGAGGTGTCCGGGTCGTGGGCGGAGACTCTCCCGATTGAGGTGCCCACCCTGGCGTCTTCCGAAACAACCATCTTGCCAAGCGGCGTGGAAAAGACGGGTGGCTCGTTCACGTCGTCCACCGTCACCCTGACCGATGTGGTGTCGCTAAATGGGCCCGCGCTCAAGAAGTTGGAGTCGATATTCCTGTTTGTGGCCTCGATTCTTAGAAAGAAGCTGCTCTTTGTCTCAAAGTCGAGAGGCTGGGGGACACAGAATGCACAAAATATGTGAGAGATGTTCTCTTTTTCTTATCAGAAAATGTCCAATTGTTCTTTGTTGGAAATGTACTTGAAGACTAAACTGCTATGGCTACTCCACATTTATAGCCAAGGGTAAAAGAACAGTTTATATATGTATGTAAGTCTGTGAATCATTAATACAGAGATATTGATCCCAATTAAGGATGTGGATGGAAAGTCAAACTTATAGTCATTTGCTGATGGATTGTAGTTGCTTTATGCGGTGAAGCAATACTATTGATTTTTTACGAAAGGCACAAAATGTGGTGAAAAGCATAGAGAGAGAAATGCTTTTGAAATATCGTTGTCATTTTGTCTTGGCTTATCGAACTCCCCCGTTGCAACTGGATAACGTACTGACTGCAGAGTGAACGTTGATTTAACGCTTTCGTCACCAGCGACTCTCTCCAATGTCGACGAGTTTGTTGCAAAACAAACAAAGAGGATAAAAAAAAATCGTCCCCCATCTGACGAGAATCGCGAGCGTCCAACAATGGCTGCCCTCCCACAAAAGGCAGTGGACTGTCACATCCGCGTGGCCCGAGGAGCCCATTCCCAGTCCTCTGAAACCATGAAATGTACCAGCGCCAGAAAGTGAGGCAAGAATGTGCAACACATTTTCCTGCGTAAATGAATGTGCGGCTTTTGTGACACGTTTAACTTGAGATGTTATATATATATCCATCCATCCATCCATTATCACCCGCTTATCCGGGGTCGGGTCGCGGTGGCAGCAGGTTCAGCAATGTTATATATATATATATATTTTTTTTTTTTTCTGTAGGCGGATGTCAATTACGCTATTTACAGCATCTCGGTTCCCGTGGTGACAGGAGTGTTTTTTTTAAAGGTGTTTAAGTCTCCGTTCCCTTCAGGTCTGACCACCGTGGTAGTACACCTTCGAGTGACCATGGGATGTATTCTTCGATCCGAGGTGTCGGAGATAGTCAATGCTGATTGATCATTAATGATTATCACTTAATCTAAAGGTGTAGGAGACCTATTGAAACAAGGTGAGTCGAGGAGGAGGGGAAACCAGAAGGCAGTTGTCTTTTTCCTCCAGTATATACACATTTTGAATGGTTTCATTGCCATTATGTTCTGTTCATTATAACCAAAGAATACATCAATTATTGTGCGGGAACTACAATCCTCCTACAATCCTGGTGTGCTATCCAATGCGCCACAGATCCAAATAGGAAAAAGTACAAAGCCGGGGTTACTCATATATATTTCTCACGGTGCCAAATCCCATGAAAAGACCAAAATCAACAAAGCTGCAGTCTCTTCATACTTTCTGACTCCCCATCGCTGTCTGTGCACTCAGCCCCGTGCCCATTCCTTCCTCCTAAATACTTCAAACATTTAGTCACAAATATGTAATTTTCTTTTTGGAAAATATATAAAAAGGGCCAAGTCTTTCTGAAACAGCAGCACACTCTAATTCATAGGAAATGTGACTGAAACCGGAGTAAATAGTATGTATGTACTTGTTAGGGGCTATTATCAGCTGTGGATTAATACACATTTGGCGCTCTAGTAAATATTTACAGCTGCAGGATGTTGTCTGTGGGATTGACTCAAAATAAGTTACAGTCTCCAGGTTCATGGTAATGAAGGAGCACATGGCCCCGTGCGACAGTGCGCCTCATTGATGCGTTTTTGATCTATGGCACAGAAGATTCAGCTTGTCAGGCCCCACTGGAAATATACCTGGTAATAGGATCAATTTATTGTTGGTTTGGCCTGCTTTAATATTTCACGTTGAGCTTTAGGAATCATTCACATCTGTGAGTTAGCGACAGTGTAGTGACGAACTAACACGGAAAAAACAGTTGGCATCCAGTTGGAAGGAAAGATGTCGTAATCTCTTCTTCTTGCAAGTAGAAAAAAGACTACAGTGTACTGTATGTGGACTAGTCCATCAATAATCCAAAACGATCGCCAACAGCCGGTAAATCTGTGTTGCACCATTTATGTGCCAGAGAGTCGCGGCGCGAGGCTTTAAAAGCACGAGGCTGTGTTTTAGTTTTTCATCCGGTTCCATGTGCAGTACCTTCAGGAGAATGATGACCCCGTCTTGTGTGTTCTCGTCCGTTGTTATGTTGAACATGCCGGGCCCGTCTCCGTCCATGATCCTGTAGTCCATCTCCGCGTTGGAGCCGATATCCTCGTCGGCCGCTCTGATTTTGGCCACCACAGATTGCACCGGCAGTGACTCCGGCACCGTGTACTGATAGTTTTCTGGAAGAGGAAGGACAGGAGCGGCTGCTAGTAATGGATGTGCTTTATTTCACCACCAACTCACCTTCAAGCAGCTCGGCTTTTTTTCTTTTCATACCCCCTTCAGCTTTGATTCAGCTGTGTGGCTCCTCAATATATTAATGTTGCATAACACAGACAGGCAGCAATTGTGACACACAAGGAATAAAGCGCTTTGCTTACACTTCATACTGCAGCATATAGGCAGTGGACGATATCAACGCATACGTTGGATATTCAATTAAGAAAAGCAAAAATCAATTTCAGTCGTCACATATCCGCAGGTTTAATAGACGGGAGAGAAAATTTAGCAACATATAAAGCTCCCTTAATGCTGCCTGGATGTAATGAGTTATCCCTTGCACCAAAAAAAACAAAAACAAGAGCAATGCTAAGATCCTTTTGGTACCTTTCATGGGATGAAATGTCCACTTGAAGATTCTATTACTCAAAAACTCTCCATTGTGTTCCCTTGGCTTTTGTCTGACCCTTCGGATTTAAAGTACTCTTATAAGAATAAAGAAGGGAATCGTATTCATAATCATAATCTCCCCAATCACCATGGCGGAGCTCATTACCAGACCTTTCTGTGTTCCTCACAGTGTCTCCCTCAGCCACCGTCTAAATGCTAATCTGCCTGACATTGTTTGCCGCCATGTAATCTTTATAATGGCTTTTTAATTTGCCGTGGAATAGCAGCTCTTTAAAAGACCGAGGAATTGCTTTCCTCTCTCTGATTTGCCCCGTGCACCTACTACCTCTTTTCCCATCTCCCCCCTCCCCGGTCTATCCGCTCATGCGAGCTAACCTCGGCTCCTCTTCTCTCGTTTCTTCAAGGACCAGCGAAAGGTACTGTGCTCTCTATCAGCTCGGATGCTCCATAATGGTCTATTGATTCTGACCCATGACCCTGTGAGGGGCAACGGGAGGAGCGAGAGCCACAAACTCCTCCAACGTCTCTTTTTTCCCCTATCACGACAGCACTGGGTTAAAACGCCACTGATGACTTGTTGTGCAGACTTGAACCTTTCTCCCCCCCCCACCCCCCCGGCTTCATAGCAGTCCATTGGGGAGTGCACCAGCCTGACAGTGGGGGTTGGGCTATCCGATTGGCGGGACGCTTCGGATTATCATGAGAGGCACGGCGTGCCTTTGAATCTTAAAGCACGGCCCCGGAAACCATTTGCAGCCCGGTGAAATAGGCTGACAACAAATAAGAAGAAAAAAAAATAAGAAAAAAACGCAGCCCGATTGATCCCGGTATCGAACGCCGAAGCAGCAGCAGCCCCCCGGCTCTGATGAAGAGCAAGAGCACGGAGGTGCACACCTTGCAGGAAGGCCGGTCTTTTTAATTCAGTTGTAAAAGACCAAATGTTTGTTGAAAATATAAATTGAGGGAGGTCGCACTGATAAAGAGGAACACTGTGTCTGGACGGCAGCTAACGGACCTTTAGACAGCGGGATGAGAGGACGTTTACTGGTGGAGATTTGATGAGTGTATTTTCTGTTCAACTTTATTCTACCACACATGGAAAGGTGTTGTTGCAACGCAGAGTAATAGCGCACATTACATTAATTTTTTTCTCCAATGATTTCCTTTCAAGGGTGGAATAACAGCCCGGGCCTGTGTGTAGCACCATCCATTACATACAGTACCAAGTATGCGCCCTCATTTGGTTCACTGAGTTCAAGTGGTTTTTTCCCGGCGATAATAGATCTTTAGGCCCCATTCAGCCGGAACAAGGAAAACATGCAAATGAACCACGGAGCTGATGGCTTTACTGCTGATTGCTGAGTAGCTGTTGCAAAACACGCGGGTGTACCGCGCACGTCAAGCTTAATTGACCCCGTAGGGACAAATCAGGAACGAGGGGAGTCTTACTGTGAGTGAACCGAGGCGGGTTGTCGTTGACGTCGGTGAGCGTGACAGTGACGGAGGTGGTGCCGGAGAGGCCGCCCATCTGGCCCACCATGTCTTTGGCCTGGATGACCAGCACATACTGGTCCCTCGTCTCCCGGTCCATGTTTGGCAGAGCGGTTCTGATGACACCTGGTGAAGAGAGGCATATATATATATATAATATATATATATTTCATCGAGCATAAATTGTGGAATAGAAAAAAGCATCTTAAACCACCAAACAGAAAGAATGACACTTTTCCCCAGATATCACTTGAGCATAAATCATAGGATGTCTCCGCATCATTAAATCTATGATGTCTGGAGGTCGGCAAGTCTGCTGATCAATCGTATGTGGATTCATCATTGATCACGATTATTGACTTGGCTTTTCATCCTTAAGTGCTTTAAACATGGTGCTAAACCATATCAAACAAAGATCCTGTGGGTTGAGGAGTGATGACCTGCTGTGGGTCATTTCATAGAAGGCCTCCTCGTAAAGTGCACACAGTCTTCACCGATATAAAATCTCCCCGACTTGAATTGAAAACTCGGCAGCCTTGATATGTTCTCAAAAGACAATTTAAAAAGTATTAGCAATATCTCGTTATTTTTTAAATTACACTCATTCTTTACTGGATTTCAGTCAGTGGGGAAATCTTTTTTTTATTATTTATGAAGAATCGTGATTTCTTTTTCAAATTAGTTGAGCTCTACAATCTTTGCACAAAGGGAATCACTAATAATAATAGTTATATTTCAGTTTTATTCATCCGTATTTTTGCGAGATCTTTTTCTTTTAAGATTTGCGGTCAGAAATTGGTTTAAATGTCTCCATCTCACCCCAAAAAGTGTTTTAATACAAAAGCATACAAAGCATACATCTTCCTGCCCCGGCTCAGCGAAGTCAAAAATGGACGCACGAACCAAGTAGTGATCACCAGATTCCAATACTCGAGGTTAACGGGCGGACGTCCAGCTCGGTCGCTCGTTGACTCAGCAGCAATGAGTTGTGACTCGTCCGTGCCCTGAAATGTGCCGTCACTCCGAACGGTTTAGCGGAGCGACGTATGATGACTTTAATGTTAAGATGCTGTCAGGAAAGTGAGCGCATGCGAGGGGACATTTCTTCGCCGCCAGGGGAGGCGTCATCTGTCACGATTGATCCGTCATCAGAAATAAAAGAAAATCTGAGATGTGACAACAGATGCATTTATCGGTTTGTACCTGAGCTGCTGCAATGAAGAAGCAGCTACTCTTAGGCACCCATGCACAACGTACTAAAAAGCTTTGTTTTTCATTAATGCAATTTTTTTCCAATCTCAACTTTATCTTTGGGCTGAAAAAGGTGATCGTTCCAGGAAAATTACCCCCCCCCCCCACACACACACACACACACAATGCATTTAAATGCAAGAGGAGAAATGTCCTAATCCCTCAAAAGCAATCACTGTTGCTTTCAAAGTTAATGACTTACCACACAGTGTGTTTCATTCATTAAACGGCACTTATAAAAGATGCACGCAGAACATGGAAGATTGCTCATTAGGAAACACACAAAGCCAAAGCACACAGTTCCTGGATAAACTTATCATTTTTAGTTGCTTTATCGCATTCACAGCCCGATGAAGCAGATCAAAGAGCGGCGGTTGCTTAGAGTTAGTACCTGAATATTTTTTTTCTTCATAATCCTTTAAATTACCCTGAAATTTGACGTATAATTGGGGTCCAATCTCTCGGGGAAGAATTAAAACACTGTTGTTTTTAGATGAGGAATCCCCAGGAGACAGATTTCTGATAAACTCGCATGATTACGGTCAATTCAAGCACTATGTATACTATGTGTGCTGTGTTTTCACTCTGAAGAAGACACACACACACGCACACACACGCACACGCACACTCGGCATAGTTTTTGCAATTAAACTCAATCCAGGAACCGAGGAGGAAGGACAAACAAATCAAGTAAAGTGGGTCAAAAGACTTCAAGAGAAAAAATTAAGATCCGTTTTGACTGTCAACCGCGGGTGTACTTGAAAAATAAACAATTCCATTAAGTGTTTAATTTTCTTCTTCTGCCATCCTATATTAATGTCATTACAGTCCCTCCAGCTGAAAACTGTTATTGGCTGCTGTAACTAAATGGCTCAGTTAGCTAAATTATAGTAAGCTGCCCACTTTCTCTCCTACCAAGTCCCTGCCAGTGGGCTTACATTCAGATGACGGTGGTCAATAAAGCAATAATCTGTTGCTGTTGCTCTTGCAAAAAAACATGCCATTTCAGTCCTGTATCAAATAATAAACAGAGAGGGACGTTGTCACGCAGTAGCGGGGAAGAACAAGGCTGCCTTCCTGTCCTTTGGTGAAGCCCCAATGACAAAACATGTCATCCGTTTCTTTCCTTTTTAGTGCTTTTATGCTGAGAATTGAGACATTCATCTCTGCGCTGTGGATATTCACCCATCTGCTCCATTTATCCCTCGCATCCGTCCCCTCGCATCCATCCTTTGACCACTTCTCTGAGGCTTCTTCCCACAGTGTAACCTTATAGCCAATTAGAGAGCACCACCACCGCTCTGGTGCCTGCTGCGGCGACACCTGTGAACCCTGTTTACTTGAGTCGCATCATAAAAGGTTACTCGGAGCCTTCAATCCGGCGAGGCTCCCCATAATACCCGGTACACGCAAAGAGAATACGACTTCTCTCTTCTTTATTCCATACCCCCACGGCCATAGGGACAAACATTTGAGAAAAGTAAGTCGGAGGAGGAAGCTGGATACTGGTTGGATTATAATAACGGCTGCAATGGATGCCTCCGAAAAAAGGTGAAATAAACTAGAAAGGAAGATGTTGAGCTCCAGCCAGCAGTGAGACAAATGAATTCTCTCACTAAACCATAGACAGGCTTTACACGCAACTGATATACTTATTTAATATCAGCTTGGCGTGTTGGAGCCTGAGACATATTGGCTGTGGTTAATGATGCCATGAATCCTGATTCCCTCCCAAAAAAAGAAACAGGAGACATGTTTCTCCCCCCGCCGCCTGGCCAGAAGCACACATAGTTCTCGCCGAGCGACGCCGCTAATCCACGCGCCGATGTCGCGAGCCTGTTGTTTGTCTGCTGGGCGCCAGCCTCCCTCCTCCCCCCCCCCCCCCCATCTCCGCTACCCCGCGCGGCGCTGGTGTCATTCCCGGGGAGAGGCGATGATTAAAAATCCTGCTGTCGCTATCTCGGCACGGCCTCCTCGCATTGCGCCGTGACTCCTTCGCCTTCCGGTGCGAGAGCCAGACGCGTTGTAACCCTGCATTTATCTAGCTGTCTCCACACCACTGGCGGCAGACGGGTGGGCCGCGCTCCCATGCTGAAGCCCCCCCGATGCTTGACATTTGTCTTGGGGAAGAGGAAATAAAAGTGCAGACACCGGAGGAACCCTCTGGCTCTGCGTCGTGCAGCTATATCAGAGGTGCTGATGAAGGTGATGAACACTTAAACACAAAGGGTGCAGTGTGTGTTTTGCTGAGCCCTCAGGCGGTCCACTTACAAAGACTAGATCCCATAACACGAATACAGGCCATACAAACTGGGAATAAAACCTCCAGCCCAGGTGGTTCATTACTGCGTGACATTCAAGCATCATGCTCGAACCACGGGTCACCATACCTGCTCAGGTTGAAAGGGCCACAACACAAAGGACCCTGTATATATATATTTATATATACACTGCAGAACACACGCTGAAAGGGAGCGTGTTAATGCGCCCAAACATTCAGGTGGTGTGTTGTTGTTTGTGATTAGAATTGAAAAATTGCATCTCCCTCTCTATATTACTGGAGACAGCCAGATTTATATCCAGCCTTAAGCTGTATGTAATATTTTCTCGATTCATTGCGGTCGCCACCCGAAGAGTCTCGTGCAAAGTGCACTTTTTAAAGAAGGTGGTAAAAAGAAAAATAATACCATAATAACAGGCTGATCACAGCCGGCACGTCTCCTCCTGACCTCTGCGTCACATCTTCACACGTGATGATTGCCAAAGGATTGGAGCTGGCCTTTTCCTTTATTTGAGGGTATTCGGTTTAATTAGATTCCCCCCCGGCTGGGAAGAGACAAAGCTCGGTCCGTCCAGGCTTCACTCCGCTGAGTGCCTGTCACATTCAGACGTCATACTCGCGTCGCTACGAGACGATCTTAAACACCACCCCCCCTTCAGATTTTAATTAATCCTCTCATTCAGTCACCTGGCAGTCTCTACTAACACAATCTCTTGTTATTCCAGCCATTGAGGCCGGTGAGCAGGCGTGCATGCTTAGCGGCGTTAATGTGCGCGGGTAATTGTCTCTGAAGGACTTGCCACAACGCCGCGGCGCACGGGGCTGGAGGCAGCTGCTCAAAACCTCCTTGAGACGGCCATCAATTAGAACGCGGTCCTTAACGGCATTTACCGTTTTTTTCGGCGTCACCTTCAAACTAAACCGCGAGGTATCAATCAATATATATTACAAAATGCCGTTTTAACTTAGCACCTTCAGGCGCCGCGACTTATGTACTTTGCCGACATTACGTGTTATTGGCGCTATTCGGGATTTAAGTACTTTTCCCAAGGGCACCTTGTAGATTCAATTTGGGATTAAGAACCGGAGTAAAGAGAGTTGTTAGACGAGAGTATGACAGGATGCTACCCGCCTTACACCGGGTCACGTGCATCATCCCCCACCCCCTGACCATTAGCCCTCTGCCACTTAATCGCTAGTGCAGTATTGCAGTGTGGAGCTCACAGTGTATTTCAGCCCAGGCACTTTGTCAAAGTCACCCTCCGCTATGGCCCAGGCGTGTGCTACAAATGGGACTAATTAGTAGCTCCCAAAGACAGAAGAACGCTCATCCCACAACACTCAATCCTGGTCTGCTGTCGAGAAAGCTGGCGTCTCACCCCCAGAGCGTCTTCTGTGAGATACATGGTATTGACGATGTGTTCAAAACTAACCGTTAACACAAACAATGTGGCTCCCCCCTTTCACAGGCGAGGCAGCAGGTCGGAGACAATGTGTACACCACCTGTGGGGATTTTAATGCCTTTGAAAGACAAGACACTTGTTTCATTGGCTTCTTGGTCTGGTATCAGCAGTAGCTTGTGCTAGGTAATGTTAGCTGACTTCAGATATTGTGGCATTAATAAGTCAGTGAGTGGGTCCTGTTTTACTTTGTCCCTAACATGCCGCGGTTAAACATTTCTTCACTGACTTGACTCGAGAAAAATGAGAGCAATTCAGTGTTGTTAGCCGGTAACTTGCACGGCAGTGGACGACGAAAATGTTGCGACAACTTACTTTTATGACGCCTATTCTTTTAGTTACTTTTATGACGCCTATTAAAGAAAATGTCATTGGCGTGTCTTAATTCTACTTTTTAAGCCTTTTGCTGAGGTTATTTTCCCCGACGGTGGAAGAAGTATTGAAATCTTTTGGCAGTCCTACAGTGTGGAAAAACTCAACAGGTAACAGTCCTGCATTGAAAATTAAGTAAAAGTCCAAATATTCTTAAAGAACTCTTTATGCCGAAGAGTCACAATCTTAAGTAAATAGTAAATATTATAATTTAGTGGTTAATTTTTATTTTGTAAGGATAATCTAAGTGGGTCTTTTTTTTACACCCAACCACAGAGGAGGAGAGGCAGGGGAAGCGGAGATAACGTTGTCCCAAAAGATGTCAGCATTTCAAAAGCATCATTTTTATATAACAAAATATTCTGCTTCGATTATTCGGTTCAGTTCATATTTTTCTGGCATTTAGCATTTCTGCGTTGGAAAAAAAAAGGAGAAGGCAAATGATGCCACGCTGAAATTGACTTTAGCTAAATATAGCGTGCAATAGTGGAAACAGTGGAAATTCAGGTTTTTCATAATTGGCCTCGAGTCAGAATTGAACAGAAATGCAGGTTCAATTGAGCCTGATGATAGTTCTAGTGTAGGAGAAGACAGGCCACTTATAGTAAGCAATCATAACCCATCAAATCGTTTGAAATATCAACCTTGGGATTTAAAGAACCCACTTAGCTTAATGAAAAACACTTCAGCAACTGAGGCTGTGAAAGTATGAGCTCTGGTCATTGAGCTGGATGGCTCTAAGAAAAACATGATACGAGAGTATAATGGAGAGTTTATGGGGCAGACTTGAGCATCACTTAAATAAATGTCTGCTCTCGCTCTAATTGGTATTGGTGTCATGAAGTCTAATTCGAGACTCGGCGATGGGTTCAAGTGTTCTCGCAAACTTTGTTAAAGATCATTGAAGAGCCGGAGGCGAGTGGTCAAGTTTCTGGCAGTTCCCTGGTTTAGAAATAAACCTGCTCGGACTCGACCTTGATGAACGAGGCCCCCGTTTTTAGTTCTCCGCGGTGATCACTCTAATTTAATTTTAAAACAAGTATAGCAGAAAAGGGGAGCTTTTGGATGATTTAATCACGTTTGAGAGCGTGTTAAGTGCTTTTTCAGAACAGGTCAAATCCAATAAAAAGAAATAGACGCCCCCCAAAAAAATATAATACAAAAGTTGGAAAGTTTGTAAAAAAAAAAAGGGGTCTGGCTGCAGAGGAAAAAGTTGATGACACAACAGGATCTTTTTAACAGGAAAACAGCAAAGCATTTTTATTTTTTTTTAATAGCACAAATGTTTCCCCAAGGAAGTTCTTCTCGAAAGGTAACTAAATTAAGACGAGGACAAAGGGAACCGTGTGAACACTTCATAATGCTTCTATAATAATTACAGTTTTGTCTTGTACTTTTTCAGGGAGCAATATAAAGACAAAAATCTACAATGAAATCTATCAAAATAACTTCCGCAAACCAACAGAGACCTCGAGACAGTAACAACTCCTGCAGGATTTCCCCCTTGACGCACAAGTTGCGGTTCCGTAAGCCGGGTTTTTACGCTCGGTTGGCGTTCAGGTTACAAACTACGCGTCTTCATGCTTTCCGGCTTTCCCGCATGGAGTCGTACCGCTCCGACAGCCACCCGTGCTATTCATTTCTGACACCGATATTGCATCTCATATCCACGAGTTACAATCGTCGTTCTAAGAGGACGGAGGGAGAGCCAAGTATAATCAGTCGTGGTCAGGAAGAGACGGACGGCAGAAAGCCCAGGCGCTGGCGGGTACCCAAGGGCTGTGTCTGGGTGCACATTTAGGTGTGTGTGTGTGTGTGTTTGCCTCTGGTTTGACAGGTTAATAAAGCAGCTGTGGTCCTACAGAAAGAGTACCAAGCTGGGATTTATCTGTGAGCTTCAAGGTTTACGCTTAAAGCAACTTTGCAGTCCAAAACTTAAAAAAACACTTATAAGACAGCTTTCTTTTTCTTTTGGTAGCAAGTTGAGGGGGTTCAGCGTCTTGCTCAAGGACACCTTGGAGCCAGGAATCCGCCCTCATTGACCTGTGTAGCCTCTGCAGCGGGAAGCTAACAATGAATTGTTGAAGGAGTTGAAGATGTCGATACTCAGCGTTAGCATCACATTTGGGCCAATACAGGGAATATGTTGCGTCTTATCAGGGGAAATTGGATGTCCCAGTGTTTCAGTCAAATAAGACCTCGGAGGAGGATCATCTTTCAGGTCATCTGCTCCAAATGTCTTTTGAACATTTGGCTTCAGTTCTTGAAAGTGGATCAAATGAAGTTTAATAAATAAAAGGCTATGCTGAACAAAAGTAATCCTTCTCAATCATCACTTATGACTCACTAGAAGTGGATGGCAGTATCTGGATCTGCCCTTTGCCTGTATTTCTTTTACACTTTTTTTTCTTATTTTGCTGTGTTTGGGAACGGTTCTAGGTGTGTGGCCCCAGCGCACACGACCAGTCCAACATCCTACAGCGCTCAGATACATATGGCACCTTAGCTGAGTGAATGTAGTGGAGCATTTAGCTGCTAAATAGCAAACCACCTTAATGCTACCTGCTTAGCTCCAAACAGCAGACTGCTAGCAGCTAGCTGGTGAACATAGCGAAGCATTTGGTGCTAAAGGTCAAGATAATTAGTCCAAATATGTCCAGATATTGTGACTCTCTCTTTAGCGACATGCTCCCAGCCAAGTATCAATAAAGATGAATGAAGATGGAAGTCTTGGAAATGTTCAGAAAGGAAATTACTTTAATTATTTAGTATTGTATAAACGTCTCTACTCTACCTATATGGCTTTTCTAATAACCACCTATATTTTGTCTTGGATTATAAAATTATAAAGGTGCAGCGGGGAATTATTTGCAGAAAATACATTAAAGCACAAATAAGTCACAAGTTCCGCAGCGTTTGTTTTGATCGCATTAATTAGCCCACAGAAGCTTTAGCTTCAAGCAGCCATGAAGAATCACTTAGAATCAAAGATGTACATCCTCAGAGAAGTCCCAGTGGAACCGTCGGAGCTTAAAGAGTATCCACGAGGAACCTTTTTATTTTATTTAGAGGGCGTAAAACATGTAAATGTTCGCCCCCAAAAAACACGGAGACACCGAAATGTGTGCTAATGAAAGCTGCAGCGGGAGGCTTCATTAGTCGAACGTCTCCAGAAAGTGAAAAACAACATAGATATTCTGTATACTGTGCAGACTTCACAGCTAAGTGTACTGTTGATGCTCACAACATCTTCTCCTCCTCAGACACCACATCCATTATACCAACACAGTTGGAAGTCATTTCCTTTCTTGTCATATATCTATATATATATAAAATCATTTCTCTCGAATGCTTTTATTTTCTTCCAGCGGTTAGGCTTATTGAATGTTTACAGTGAACCTCACAGGTCACCGTGGAGTATTTGCCGTGGAGCATTCTCTCATATTTCTGTGTCTGCCCCAGTGTGAGAAATAACCAACATGAATCCCTGCATTGCGGTGGCTCTCACCAGTTCATCAACTACATTCATACAAATCCCGCCGCGTGTATGTGTTGCTCCCGAAGCGCAGGGTGAAGCCGACGGCCCGGCCCATATTTTTCAGTTCCCTCACAAGAGAGGCTTGGCATGAAGTAGCTAAGCCGCGGCTAATGAGCCAGCTATGAAGATGTAGCGAGGACCGCCGCTGAAACACCCCACAAGTCAACAAACTACCTCACATCTTATCTTGCAGTTTATTTCGGCTGCTGCTGATTTGGTCGTCAGCTGCATTCTTTGAAACTCAGTGCTTGTTGATTGCAAAACATATGTATTAATAGTGTTTTCAGAGTCAGCATTAATGCAATTAGTAAATGTACTCAAATTCTATATACGTAAGTACAATTTCCAGGTACTTCAGTGGAGTATTTCAATGATGCGTTGCTTTATACAGCTTCTCTAAATAATATAATTTTGTTCAAACTAGTTCTAGTGACTTTTTATATTCACCTTATTGATAATAATCCACAAATTGTACATGTTATTATAGATTAAGCTACACAGCAGCATGTAAAAAAAGACTGCAGCATTAAAAATATGTACATTAACCCATAGTGACCTAACCAATGAACACTGAGGACCTACCCACCTCTCCACCCACACCCACCAGTGCCCCATGCACCACCACCCACCCCTCCGCTGTCTTGGAAGACAGACAGAGACACCGCTCCCCCTGTCTCCAGGTTTCAGCCAGCTCGGACATTACATTACATTAAAT
This sequence comes from Cyclopterus lumpus, assembly GCF_009769545.1. Lineage (NCBI taxonomy): Eukaryota > Metazoa > Chordata > Actinopteri > Perciformes > Cyclopteridae > Cyclopterus > Cyclopterus lumpus. The sequence continues at coordinate 5,168,028 of NC_046985.1, read as the reverse complement.
GTCATTTAGCTGACGCTTTTATCCAAAGCGACTTACAATGAGTGCATTAAACCATGAGTCCAAACTCAGAACAACAAGAATCAAGCTAGTACAATTTCTTCAATAAAGTAAAACTACAAAGTGCTATCAGTAAGAGACATTTAAGTGCTACTAAAGAGTTAAACTACAAAGTGCTATCAGTAAGAGCCATTTAAGTGCTACCAAAGTGCTACTACGGCGCTACCTTCCCTATTCAAGGTATAGTCGAACACCAGGGGAGCAGCTCAACCTCAACGAAACACATCCCTGGATCTCTTCAAACTTTTCTTCCCATGTCTTCACCATGTGTCAAAACACAAACAAGCCGGCAGCTAAACGAATAGCGAACGGCAACAATTTCTAACGGACAGACTTAGACGTAGGGGGCTTTTTACAAGAACATCGGGTTGCTTCTACACATGGCCGAATCACCATTTCTCCTTGCCTCTCCCACTACAGGTCGTGCCACGCGACAGATACAAGACAATATCCTGGAACCTTCACCTCAGCGACCCCCGATGAGGACGTCCATAACGATAGTAAAGAGGTCACGGCCGACCCTGACGGACTCTTCAGACTCAAACCCCTGATGGACACCGTCGAGAATGCCTCCAAGGCATTTTATCATCCCCACAGAGAACTGTCTGTGGATGAAAGAATGGTCGCCTCCAAGGCTAAAACTGGGATGACCCAGTGCACGAAGGACATTCCCACAAAGTGTGGATTAAAATTGTTTGTCCTGGTGGACTCGAGGAATGGCTACACGGTGGACTTTTCTATTTACCTTCGGCAAAAGCCACATCCCCTCCGGACGCGGCCTGTCCTATGACGTTGTGATGTCCCGGGTTACCTTGGCACAAGGCTACCACGTGTATATATGGACAATTTCTATTCTAGCCCCACGCTCTCCACTTCAAGGCTCTCCACGAGTGCAGATTTGCTGCCTGAGGGACTTACAAGGAGTCCTGTAAGGAATTAGATGGATCCGCGATGGCCCTGTCATCTACGTGACATGGCACGCAATGGCATGGCATGCCTGTGAATACAACTATATTGTAAATAGTCAGTTGTTTTCTGTTTCTGCGTAAACATGCACATTTTGTAAATATAGTGAATAGTTTGTTTTTATACATGGGACATATTTTGTTCTCGTTCTTAATATATAGTAAATCTATTTTTTTTTTTTAAACAAAAACGGTTGTAATGTTTATTTATTTGCATACATCCCATGAAGCTTGATCTGTCGTATGAAGTCATTCCTCAGTCCCATTTTATCTCAGTCCCTCACATTTGGTGAAAACAGACATTTATTTACATGTATCTACTATTTTATTCATATATTCCACCACTTGTGTGAACCTAAGACCTTTGGTAAACCAATTTCAAACACCAAAACAGTTTGTCCACATGAGTAAATAAAGGTGTGTTTTCACAAGAGATTTGAAGAATTTCAATAAATCAGACTTCAACTTTTCAGCTTTAGGGCCAAATGACTTCTTTACACGGTGCCTAAAGACAATGGTGCTTCATTATATAGATAACTGAGATTGTTTTGGACACATGGGTATGTATAATATGCAAGTACCTTTTTTAAAAGGTGAATTTAAGAAATTATGTAAAATCGAGAAAAAGACCGTAGACCCCAGAGAGTATTTTTTTCAATAATTGTAATTACCTACATTGTAATTATCTAGCTAAATCAGCCAACTGTAATACAAATACAGTATAAATTAGCCACATATGTGCATTCGTCACCTCCGTGTCGTCTCACAGGTGTTTGTTCCTACCTGTCTTGGGCTCCACTGAGAAGTACGGCTGCCCGTGGATGATGCTGTAGACCACCCTGGCACTGTTCCCGTACGTCGGGTCATCTGCATCTGTGGCTGCCACTTGCACCACCATGGTTCCTGTGGGCAGACAACCCTCCATTAGTTTCCAAGACAACATCCGGAAAGCCGAGTCAAACGAGAGCTAAATGTGGAAGCTGTCGTCACATCATCAGAGCGTGTGACCAATTCTACTTGAAAGATGGAGAGAGGGGGGAAAAACAAGGGAGAAAGCAATGAAACTGCAACTTCCGAGGCTGTAAATAATCTCATTTGTCATTAAATCATAACTCATGTTCTTTTGTTGTTTACTTTAGTTTCATTTGTACACAGATGTTACTGGCTCTCGGCCTCAAACGCTGCGAAAACAAATGACACTTTTGGTTTTATTTTTTGCAATGATTTGCAGGGCGATGCTGCAGCAGGATTAAAGTGTAACTCGGAGCCTTTGGAGATCATCCCACTTGCCATCGTTTCCATTTCCCTCCCGCGGATCAGTCGGCAGCAGCTTCTTTTCGGGGTAACTTCAATCTGTTGATTCAAATTCTGCAGCCAAATGAGTTCTGCGACCAATCTGTGCTCTTTTAAACTGGCACTTAACCCCCCAACACACCAACAAAAGAAACGATTATGTATCTCATATCCCACTGATCCCCAAATATTTAGAAGAGGCAAAGAGTTTGGACAGTGTATCTTTGTGTTAACAACATCTCTGTAGATAAAAGAAGTTTTAGAAATAGGCACAGTTGGGAAAACATTTTCCCCTTTTTTTTTTTTTTACTTCACACTCATTATATAATCTTGCAGTAAAATTCGTTGCTAGCGTGCACAGATGGGAACCCATTCAGTTACTGATACGCAAACTGCTTCTGGAGAAGATGTCGATCTGCAGAGAGGAAAATATAACTAAGTAAACAAAATAAAAATTTGAAAGCCTGAGCCAGGGTGGCAGTTTTTGCTGCAAAAACATCTTAAGTGTTGTTTGTTTAGGGTGCTCTGTGAACGGCGGGTGCTATAGTACACAATGCAAGGCAGAGCTCCTGGATTAGATGGAGGGATACGGCTCTTTGTAAAGCGAAAAGGGAGAAGGGGGACATTTAATTCAACCAAAACAATGAAAGTTATCTGTGCAAAAAAACAAGGAGATACTGAACCTGGAATCCACACATAAATGATAATCCCTTAAATCAATACTTAATCTACCCATGAAAACCTCCTTTAACTTGTGAACTTGTGAGCAGAGATGCAATTTGTAATTTCTGCATTAATCTAAAAAGGTGAAAAGCCAAACCCGTTAAATACCTCTTAATTAAAACAAAGCCCTAAATTAACAGACTAAGTATAGTTTAAGGAGTATTAGATGTGTCAAACGTACAAGAGACAAAAAAAAAAAAAGACCCGTAATTCACGAATGGGTGATTTTGGCTGTTAAATAAAGAAACCAATTAATTAAAGTACCAAGTTATGTGTTAATCAGTATTATATAATGCACACATCAGTTAGCTTTAATGCTAACACCCTCCGCTGCCTTTTAGCTACTGAGCCACAGTTAACGGCGGTAGGTTTGACGAGACAGGAAATATAACGCGTATTGTACTCATTGCTATACAGTCATATCCCATACTGACATTATACAGTGGAGTATACAGCTGATAAAGTTATAAAAACCCACGGTATAAAGTATGATTTTGTTTTCGTGCCCTTTGGAGCCACGAATTCCCAAACTTCCTCCCGGGCTTACAAGAAGAAAATTTGTTTTCAAACCCGACGGTGAACTCTGCTGACAACTGACAACTGTTTCTGTGTCTGTACAGTATTGTCCTCTCCCACTCTTCCTCCCGAGGCAGAGGAGAGACGTCAGACACGACTCCTTATGTGTTTTCCTTTTTAAAACACGGCGACTGAACGCCGGTTGATGTGACACGAGCCGACAGCCGTGGCTTCGAGAAAAGAAAAAAAAAGGTAAAAAAAAAAAGAAAAGGCGGAAGAAACGTTTGAAGATTCCGCGGAGAGAAAGAAAAACATCATCGGCGACAATCATCAGCCGATCAATTTCAATAGGTCGCTCATATCGCTGTGAATTAGCCTCCGCGCTCCCGACTGGGCTCATTTTAATGGTTACAGATTTATTTATTTTTTAATGTCAAAAGAATTGATAGCCATCTGATAATATATTACCGCGGCTCGGAGGTTATTGTTTGGTGTTAGACTGTACGTCAGCGATGGCCTTAAAGGCCGACGCCTCCCCGACTACTTTGCGGCAGTGAAATCATCAACAAAAGCCATTGTTGAAATAACCTTGAAAATGAAAGAAGAAGAAAAAAAGAAAAAAAAGATGTGTGCCTTTGCCCCATGTTTGACACATGAATGAATAGCTGCTGGAATATTTCACTTTAATGGCTAGCCGCACATATATACCGAGCTATAATATTGTAGCGTCTGACAGAAAGTGACGTCCTGCAAGTTGGCGGTATTATACTTCGAAGAAAACATCCTAATAAAAAAAATCTCACTTTTCTAACATGAGACGTTTTTGTCTTTTTTTTGGTCTTTTTACAAAATGAAAAAAGTGATCATGTAAATTGAAGATTAAAGTCCTCCATTCTGGCCATAAAGCAAATAAATTAACAGGCTCTATAATAGAAAGAAGAAAAGAGAAGCTTGGGAAAAGTTATCACCAGGTTGTCGAAGGACACCTCGATTATATCATCACCTCTTAGTCATGACAGGTTATATTACAGGTAGTTTAAAAAACGCCAAGGTCAAAAGGACGGCTTTATGGAAGAGAACTCGGGGGCGGTGGGAAAAACCTCTTTAACAGGTTGGTAGTTAAAATCCCTCTGCAGAGTGCTCTGCAGACGAGACTGTACATTAACATTCAATATGGACTTGATGGAGCTTTAAAAAGGTATTGTCAGAATTGTTGTAAAAAAAAAAAATCAAAAACAACACAAAAATTGAAATTTAAATAGATTATTTCTGCTCCACGAGGCTGTCGTGTGCTACTCGGTTTGCCCTGTCCGTGTCCCTTCAATACGAGTCCGTCTTCATTGACGTGATGGAGCCGATCTTCACGTTTTTTTTTTTGGGGTATGTATTCCCCTGCAGCTGTGTGCAAAACAGGTTTCTTAATCAATTCCGTATCTTGGGTGAGCAACTGTCATCCGTCCAGTAATGAAAATAAATGTGGCGTGCTCAAATGTGAACGGGAGACAGGTATGCTTCAGCCCTCTTGCGTACACGGGGCCGCATATCCACCTGTCAATATGCATTTCTGAACGCACAATGGAAAACGCACATTTCTTCTGCATGTAGAAATACAAGCACGTCAATAAAGGAGAGCGACTGGGAAACCAAATCTGTGACTCAGATGTTATTGCATACATACACACATACAAAAATATCTATTTTATGAATATTAAAAGAGTCCATTTATGCCAACTAATTCTGCAATGCCTTCATGAGTATTCAACGGCGCCACAGTTGATTAAGTTGATTGTGTTCGTGCACATTCACACCTGCTTCAGATAAACAGGGTTTGGAGTTCATTTCACATTTATTTGCGCCTGCGAAGAGAAAATTAATGAGAGCGCTTTTAAAGAAAGTTACTAAACTACCTGCTGTTTTCTAAGTGTGTGTCAACATGCAATGTGACCACTATATTAGGTACACCTGTGCAATCTGATACAACCGTTCTGCCATAAAGATCCACTTTTATGATGCCTGTAATGTTCAGTTCAATGACAAAAGGAAAATAAAATAAAAAAGTGAAACAACCTAGAAAATATAATGTGATCCAGTACACCGCGAGGTGGAAGAAGTACTCGTGGGAAAATACTCCATTACAAGTAAAAGTAGTAAGTGTGCAATAAAATGTTCCACGGCAGCATTAACGCGTATTTGGAAATATATACGGCTGTAGATGTTCAAGGTTGTGCTGACGGTAACTCTCTTATATCTTGGAGTGTAGTTTAATCTACAGCAATATATCATATTTTATAAGATCATATGTTTGTAGTGCCGCTGTCCTGTGAAAATATATCTCTAAAACTGTTATTAGCTTTGTGACCATGCGGTTTCCTGCGGATCCAAGAGGCTTTTTAAAAAAAAACATTATTTGCGCCCAAGAAGTAGAAGAACACTTCATCCTTCAGTTCATCAGAAACTAAGCCATACATGGTTTTCACAGGACAGCAAGTGTACAATATTTACTTAGTTACAACGAGTAACTAGGATCTGAGAAATAAACACTGCCAACACACTCAGCTTTCCATAATCCGGAACCCTTTCTTCATTACCTTTTAATAAACGACTGCACCGTCTTTGATCTCGAGCTCTCAAGAGTGAGACAGGAGCCGCGACAGCTGGATATAGGACTGGCGAGGAATACATTCAGGATCTGTGGCCTTGGGATGACATTACATTCTCTCTGCTTGTAATGAGCCCTCAAACTGCCCCCGTCGCCCCCCCCCCTGTTGCCGAGCCTCGCGACTGTCACACCTCCGACTGTCCTCCAGCTCTCCTGTCTCCTCATCCGACATCCCCGCCGTGATTAAGACAAAAGCCTCCGGAGATCCCCCGGGCCAAAAGGTCTCCGCGCGTACGGACGAGCGCTCGCCTCTAATTACTTTAATTAATTCAATTCATGATTTCCTCTAAATTGAACTCATTCATCAGCGGGTGCAGAGCTGTGACCATTAATGATTTAAAGACATCTATAAAAGGAATTATTGAGGACGGGAGGGGCCTGCTCTTTACGTCGCCGATGATTGCTTTGAGCAGATATTTACACCACCCCCCCCCCCCCCAAAAAAAACAAAACAAGGGGAGGCGGCGCATCGTTCTCTCAACCTTCACGGAGAACCGGCGGAGTAAATAAAGTGGCGAGGGTGACCCTGCGACTCGGCGCTCGTGGTGCGAACGCCGTCCTCCTCTGTGGTTGATGTACCGAGGAGCTGTCTTATCGAGACTCCAAGCCCTTGTACTCTAATCCTGTGGTTCCTTAAGCCCGAGCTCTGTAGCCCCCCGTTGACAGTCGGCTGTGTAATCCTTCAGAGATCTCCCTGCCGGTGCAGTAAGCAAAGCACTGCCTCCCTTGGAACGACTCCCACTGCCACTGTGTGCCCGCTGAACATTTGTCATTTTCACTTTGAAGGTTGTAAGAAAGCCAATAATGCCTTTTTTTGTTTTTCTCTAATTTCCATCTGTCTGGGTGCCAAGCATAGTTAGAGGTTTTTGAGGGTGACGCCTTTTTTTTTTTTTTTTTTGTCCTTTGTGTTTATTGGTGTGCAAAAGTGCAGTGGGCCTTTCATTCGCCAATGCTGGTGAAACCGTGAAATTTAAAGTGCCGGTAATGAATAATGTTATATTGACATGGGGGTATATATATTGAAAAGGGGTCTAAATGATTAACCTGCAGGAGAACGATGCTCTGCGGTTTTCCCCCTCAGTGAAACGGAGCTTTATAGCATCTTTCATCGTTTTGTTTTACTGGTACGCAACTTTACCGTTCCGCTTCACTCTCACTGATTTTAAAAGGTCGCTCCCAGCTGCTGCTTTTCAGCAACAACAAAAAAAAAACCTTCTGTACGCTACACCTGCTCGGCAGCGAGCCGCAGTCAGACACCGTCAGCGACTAGCTGGTGGATATTAGTGGAGCCTTTAGTGGTGGTGTTCATAAGGAGAGTAAATATTAGACAAAAATATCCGTCACGTGTGAAAGCTAATGTTAAAGTACATGCTAACACTTAAAAAGGTGAGAGTACGTCGGAGTTGATGTTTCACAGCGTGTCAGGTGTGGTGAAAAACAAATCTAATCACTCATTATCGCAAGTTTAAAAAGCGATCGAACACCCGCTTTAGCTTTATATTTTCAGAGAAATGCATTCAAATTAAACAATCGCGCTGCATGTTCCCCCAGTTCTCACGGGCCCACTAACACACTTTCATGCTCTCCTTTTAAATTACAGCTAGAGTTATGAACGTAGACTGTGTGGCAACATCACAGATTTCTTTGCAGAATTTCTCTGGAAAAAAAGGCAAAAAGAACTGCTATATAGACTGGTTCCAGGATATGTTGAGAGAAAAACAAAGTGTAATTCACTCGCTCAGAAAAGGTAGACAGTCTTAGACATTCTTGCTGAATGACGCTTGTTGTGCCTTATCGCACATATTTGACTAACCGACATCCACTTCTTATCTTTTCAACATTGAGGGAGGACTGATTGCTTGCTCCCATTTCGATAAGGAATTATTATTCAAGACTGCAGATTGTAGTGCATGACAAATCTTTTTGTTTATGACCAGGGTACGGTCATCAAAATATCTAGAATTGTATATTTTCCTCTCAGAGAATGTATTGCGTCATTGCAACTGAATGTCTGCGATTAATAATCGACGAAAACGCCTCAAAAGGACATAAATATAATGTATTAGTCACAAATTGTGTTTGCAGTTTTCACAAATCAAATGAACTGCAACATGCCGCACACATCACCCTGTTGCTGTCAATCAACTCTCGAGTTCAACCCTGCCTCCATCCCATCACTCAGAGCTCACTTGTGATTAGACCACAGCTCCCAGCATGCCTGGGAGCGCCTTGAGAACCCTTGGGAGGAGCTGGAGGAGGTTAAGGATGCCTGTGCTGCTGGGTCTAATGGATGGAAAGAAATGTATTTGTCTGGATCAGACATTTTTCAGAGACATTTTTCAGCAGAGTGGTCCCTGTACGTGGGAACAGGGAATACGAAGCCCAATTTGTGGAAAACATGCCCATGGCCTTCAAGCATGATTCAGACCTTAAGTTTGCTCGAGTCAGTTTTTAAACATGCGTCACTCATCAACATTTACAAGCCTAGAGGTCTTTGCTGGAATATGTGATGCGATAAATATGTAAATGTAGGTACATCAGACTTACTTAAAGAAAGCGCAAAATATAATTTTTTTGCAGCATGTTATGCTCAGCACCACCCATTTCTTCTTGAGTTTAATTAGCATGTATTGGTTCCCTGTAAAATTATAATTAAGAAAGAAAAAACAAACCTTTAGAAATAAGCCAAACAGCCTTTGTGAAACTAATATTATCGGTGCTGTGTTAAGTTAAATTAAAAGAGCACATACACCATGGTTTATCAATATGGAGGTCACTCTCTCTCTCTGTTTCTTACACACCTGCTAAGCTGAAAAGCCTCAGGATGTTGTTGTGGCTCATTTGCATTTACCAGCAATTTGAGCTGGAGCGTGACCCGCTCTAAACCTTGGAGGAAAATCTTGACCATGGAGCAGGAAGCAGCATGTTAAAGGCAGAGTCTGATATGATGGCTTCCTTCCAGGACTGCATTAATAACAGACAGAAAGAAAACCCCATCTGCTGTGATAAATGCTAACGTGATGAACGGATATTTGAGCCGCTGCGTCCTTACGACAGCTACAGCTGCGTAATGTTTTAAACCATGCTAGCAGAGTTGTTTAGTAGCAGTATTTCGGTCGGTTGGTGCAACCCTTTGGTCCTGACTGAAATACGGGAGGGAATGCTATGAAATTATAATAACTTCAGCTTGACATTTGAGGTTCGTTTGTTAGGACTTTTTGCGATCATCCGACTTCATCGGATCAACATTCATAATTATCCAATACTTTGTGACCAAATTCAAATTTAAAAGCATTGCCATCAGCCTCAGCTGTAGTTTGTGTTTACTACCAATTAGCTAGAATACGTTTGTGAATATGACAATCATTATATATTTGCATGACGTCAGCGTTTCGGTCAAAGCACAGCTTCACAGAGCTGCTAGCATGGCTGTAAACTCGCGTGATCTATGCTCAACAGACCCTTTGCTAATCCCCACCCCTCAAACGCAGACTGGCTAATCATAGCGTAGCTACGGCTAGCTCTGACCGGGGTCCGACAGCTATACGGCTCTACTCCATAGACTCTCATGCAACTGCTTCAAAATATATACGTTTCTGTTGTGTTTATATGTATAAACCTGTGGAGCTAGCATTAGCAGAGTACGTTAGCACATCATTGACTAGCGTTAGCACGTCATTGCTATGCAAGCCACAGAAGGTACACTGAATGTAAACGCACGCTGCTGTTGCTTTGTAGTGATTGCATCAGTGGATGAAGACCTTCCCAATTTCACAGGAACAGTGTTAGGGCTTAATTTCATTGTCTTCTGTCTCGGTTGCCAGGTGGTTCACTTTTACACTGTGATCTGTAGGCTTTAGCTTCCATCTATATCTTTTTAACCTGTTTTCAATCAGTTTGACATCCTGAATATATCCTTCAGACGCATATTGTAGACCTGGCTGTCTGCTTCTCTCTGAAATTGCTTTTTTTGTTAAAAAAGAAGAAGTATTTATTGAAAGAGTGAAAGCAGTTAGTGACAGTATGGGCTCCATGGTAGCTCTGACAGTTTGATGGAGTAGCAGCTGGGGGCGGGGCTTAGCAAAGCGTGAATTGGAACGACACTGAATAGAAGGTAGATAAGAAATGTCTGATAGCTAAATGTAAGTAAAGTGTTTCTTCCTCCATATTTTGTCAATATCAATTCAATAACCCCAATGAAACTGATGAATAATATTTTTTAATATGTAAGGTCCTAGCTCACAAACTGAAAAGAAAGACCTATCTGGTCATCTGGTACTTCTCTGCTTCTTGTTATATATAACTAAAAACATGGAGCTGCTTTTAGCCACTGTGCTCTAAAAAAAACAACTATCTGTTCATCATTGCTTGTAATTAGATTGTGCCAGCTTCAAACAATTTGAGTTTTATCCTTCTAATATTTCCCTCTCAATTCCTTTTTGTGAAGCTCTTTGGGTTTCTAAACGTGCTACATGATTGAAATTCCAAGGGGAACTTGGGACAAACAGTACAATGTTTGTGTACACCATCAAACTTTCAAAAAAACTGATCTGAAGGTTTTTCAAAAGCTCAAAGACCTCAAGAAGTGATGATTACTACTAAGTGCTTATTTATGAGCATCCGGTATTTGTGAAAAGAAACACAAAGACAATACACCTGCATGTTCTGGCTAAAGGATGCCACAATCCAAGTAGTTTAAGCTGGACCTCATTTGATGTGGAGCTCAATTCAAGCACAAGAACATGCTCATGCAGTTAAATTTGGCTCAATGTGATTAGTGCATATTGAGTGTTACAAAGCGAACACGCTGGATTCAAATTAATATTGCAAACTCCCCCCCCCCGTGACCTAAAGACTGAGAGAGATGAAGACAAAGTCAGTGAGGTGGAAAATTATCTAATGCAGATGTCGGAGCGAGGGGCAAGTCAAAGAGAAAGTGAAAATATGGGAGTCTGTAAAAAAAGAGGGATAAAGTAAATGAATGGAAAAGGGGAAGATATAAAAGAGGGAACTATATGGGATTATATCTAAGGCTAATGGGGAGGCTTACCTAAGGGTGACATCTCTGGTACTCCGGCCAAGTACGGTCCATCTAGAAACTTTGGCTCATTATCGTTGATGTCCTGGACCTTGACCACAAATTCAGACCTGGGCTCCACGGGTATATTGGTGACTCTGTCCACGGCTTGAGCTTGGAGGGTGTAGTAGGCCTGCGCCTCTCGATCAAGGCGCTTTGTGGCGTGGATGTCCCCTGTGTTCTCATCAATGGTGAAGATGGAGGTGGAGCCCTCGCCAGATAACACATACTTCACCTTGCCGTCCCCTTTGTCCACATCTGAGTGTAGCTGAAGGGAAAAAGAACATCGGATTGAGGCGGCCGTATAAGGAATCTTCTAGAGAAAAAATCCTTTCACATTTTCATGTCTTGAAGGTTTGATGATTACGTAAGTAAGGACATGTTACATTATCTATCCAGAGATAACAAGTGATACATTGATTAAACTGGAATGTGAACTTAAATGTATTTTAGAACATTTCATGTCACTTATATATATATATATATATATATATATATATATCATATTAACTATTTCTAAAATATGCTAATCTTGTTTAAAATATTCATCCACACCATGTGAATTTCACTGTTGATGTGTACAGCAAGCACACGCACACAATACAAGCAAACATCTGAATCAGATCAAAACACGCCGCATTTATGCATGAATTGATTTTGCTACAAAATAATGGAATGAAATGAAATGTTGCCACTTACTGCAGCGTCCCTGTGACTTGCTTACTAATGTAATAGTCATTGCAGATGATCAAACTAGCAATTTTCCATTAAAACCTCCAGAAATGACAAATGGCCGTTCACCAAGTAAGATCACCGAACGCAACTCAATAACATCTATCTGTCCAGAAAGCTGTCATTTGGAACATCGAGATAAAAATGTTTCCTCAGGAAATATATGTCAAAAACATTTTTGCCAAAGATTTAATGAAAAGCTTTTTAAAAAGGTGCACTTGGAAACATTTCACGCATATTGACCTTGTCTTTGGCATCTTTTCTTAAATTACTCAGACGGTAAGTGTCAATGCTTCTTTTTTTTTAGTCTAATATCTAAAAAGCCTTTTAAATAGCACGGAATGAAGTCTCTGTGGTCCATGTTGTGCTTCTTTTCAACCATGTTCTGCCCCTTGGAATAAAAGGAGCACAGATGGTAGATGTGAATGTTCTCTGTGCAATTTTCGCAAATGACATATCTCTTTGATACGACATCTGATTATTCAAGTTGATATTTTTTCAACAGTTCCCCTCATGTTTCTGACAAGAGCAGCCTATTGATAGCAAACAAAAAAAACAAAAAAAACAGATTCTACAGGTTTTCGCCCCCTGAGAATCAATAGCAAGAGCTAAGGCCAAACTGTCAGATCCATCCTTTTTAATGGCCACATAAAAAATAACATCAAATGCATGCTCTTCAAATCAAATCTTTTTAGCACAAAGCACGTGGGCTCCCACTATGAAGTCTGAGTTTTGTTTTCTTGAAGTAGCTAAAATATTAATAGGAGTTTGTTTTAATGTTCGACAAACAGACATACGGGTCTACAAAGAAGTCAGACAGAGTTACATTTTTGTCTTTGAACCTACAACAGTAAAACAAGTCACGAGTTTCAGGATGACTTTAAGACCCCCTCCTCAAAGTACAACGCCAACAAAAATAATCCTTGAGCAACTCTACAGAAGTTTTTGGAGCATTACAATTACCGTGACAAGTAACCAACCCTGAATAATCTTGTTTGAAGTCAGAGCCGTACGACGGCCGCCGACCCCGTCAGTGTCTCACCGTCAAAGCCGTCGCAGAAACTGGCATGTGTCTTAGAGGGAGGCCATTGTTGCTGTTTAAAGATGGAAAAGATGGACCATTTTCAAACTGTCAGCATTTAGCAGAGTGCGTATTTATGTCGTTACTCCATCACCTCCAACATGACAAAACACCCCAATTAACAGCACGCAGAGCGAGCTTTTAGCGGATTTATTTTTCAGTAATTGTTCGCGACGATTCTCAATATGTGGTGTTAAAAGTGTGCAGACAGGACAAAAGGTTCATTTGAACCTGGACAGTGTCCTCAATAATTTTTGCCACTTACTGCTTGGAAATCTATGAAATCAGGAAAGGCAGCTGTGAGTATATCAATATGTGGGTTTGTTAAAATGGATCTTTTCAGATAATTGTTTTCCTTGCTCATAAGGCACACTTTTTCATAAGAACACCAACAATGTTCCTCCGCAATTTAGTATTGCTCTTCAATTAAGTTGGAGAACACACAAGAAGCAGATTGATGCTGCAATATCTTGACTTTTAGTCCCTATTATGGGTCAAACTCCCAAAACACTGGAACCCACATTTCCCATAATGCAAACCAATAGCGCCTCTCATTAGACCTTCTATTGCAAAAATGAATGTATTTCTAGTCTCGAGCCCAACATGAGATCATCCCATTGTGACACTGTGACATCATCAGAGACATCGCTGTGGATTTCTGAAACTGACATTTGGACATTTGAGTGTGTGGCCGTTCGGAAAACAACCATAAACTGACGCGGTCAGACAACAAGTCTCACAAACCAGTTCTGAACGAGCATAACGTAATATAAACTGGAGATGCTCTGCAGGCCTGCTCCTTGAGACTCGGCGTGTTCAAATTAACAGACATGATTGGTGACTATCCATGACTGAAGATTGAAGAAAATACTTCAAAAAATTCATCTCTCACATTGGCTCATGATGGGATATTTCAGGACAGAAACTTTTCCCAACATGATTTGACTGTGATGCCACTGCGACTTGCTAGAAATTATCAAACATGCAATTTCTGCAAACACAAAATCTGGTAATAATGTGCCCATCTCACATAAAACCCAACCACAGACAATGTTAAAAGCACCAAATTAAAGTGTTTGTATCACAGATTATTTGGTAAATGGCATTAGTTTTATAATGATTCCTCAGGAAGGCTAACATGAAAGGTTTTGTGTCTCATTGCAGGCTTCAGATCCTTGAAGCTGCACTACGAAAGAAAGACTTCTGTTGCGATTGAGGTCCAGGTTATCAAAGAGGACATTCCTACGCTATACTCCCCGGCTGTGCTTCAAGATCGCGTCCTTGGAAATATCCAAACGGCCATGCAGGGAGTACGGGTGAGGCTGAGAGCGAGCCATCCTTTGGGTTCGGGAGATCTCAGCTGTGTTTCTAACACTACTTGAGCCAAGCTTGAGGTCAGTAGCTAACGACCGCTGATGAAAAGCTAAAGGCCCGACTTCCACAGTCGTCTGAAGGATTGTCAAAAACCTCTTTGATGCCGCATGATTTTAACCCCCCCCCCCCGTGCTCCAGAGCTCAAAAAGTAGAGAAAAATTAGAAGTTTGAAAAATCATTATGATCTTTTTTTTTTCTCTCTTCACTGTCAAAAATGGAAGAAAAATATTTCCGCAGTGTTTCCGGTGAAGTCGTCAGTTGTTCGTTGTGTAGCGCGATGACAAAAAAAGCCAATTATGAGGCATTTCTTTTTTATATCACAATGTGCCCTCCCACAGTAATATTGTTGAAACTCTTCCTTCAATTTGTCTGTAAATGTCAACAGCTCATTATGGGGATAAATAACAACGCTATTTCAGGTTTCGGAGCCCGCGCTGCAGGGGAGGGGGAGATGATTAGGTCAATATTATACTGGTGGCACTGAAAGAGTACACGTTGAACAGTGGATACAACACCAAAGGTCTTAAATTAATGGCATCCATCAGCCACCCGCGCTGACGGATGCTGCGTTCGAGGCCGGTGGGTGATTGCGTCGGCCGTGTCCTCGAGGCCTTCGGCCTGCCACATGTCGCCTCTCTCATGGAGCGCCCCGTGTTTGTTCACCGTCTTCCTGCTGTCAGGAGCAAAACTTCAGCCGTGGAGAAAAGTCAACATTTAATCTGGAGCGAGCAGATGATTTCCAGGCAAATGCCACGGACAAGAGGCACAGAGCTGGGGCGGGTCGCAAAGCAAGCAAGCCGAGGTCAAAGGTCAAGCGCACTATGTGATCATTTCAGCGAAACCGTTTGCTCCCTTTTCTCCCATCCTGCTGCTGCCTGGCAGCGGAGCAACCGGCGCCCACTTATTCCATCTCTAAATCTCATCAACGCTGAGGGCTGCATGAAATATGTGCAGCGTGGCAGGGCTTATTAAAAGTATAGCCTGGTCAGATACAACCCCCCCCCCCCCTCTCATTAATCTAACCCTGTTTGAAAACCATCACTGCTCATTTTCAGGTGTTATTTGAAGTTTTTCGACTCGTATTACTTTTACATCAGCGCCATAGTTGCTTCACTCCTCTGTAATTGTGCCCCCCCCCCGAGGTGGGCGCTCCGAGGGATCGCGCGAAGGAAGGGGGAGGAATCTGAACGCCAACCCTTCTGAAATCAGGTGCCGGCACTTATCATCACTTTGTATGCAGGCAGTTCTCCGGGGACCCGCCTGTTAGCTCCTGTGTTTGCTTGTTTACCGTGTAGTGAGGGTAGAGGGGGTGAAAAGCATGAAAGAACCCATAACAACTCGCAGCAACATGCTCGTCCTATCACCGGCGAGGCACAATGCGCCACAAATTGTTCTCGCATTTTGGGATTTTTGCAATTCTACGCTACATGAAAGATCCCGTTGGAAAGTGTGTAATTCTATTTAGTTCCTGTTTTACGCCCCCTTTTCTGGCTTGGCGCTGTGCAACACAGCGAGTGGAAAAGTATAAATAAATCTGAAATAAATAAACAAATGCTCAAAAACCTCAAGATGTATGTTCCAAGCTTTGTATGTGCACCTCCCTGGAGGAGAGTACAAATTCCGCCATTCAATGGACTGTGCTCAATCCAGAATGGATAGAAAAGTCCGTACCTACAGGCGACCTGTGAGCAACACTGGATCCGGTACACCGAAACAGCCTCTGCTGCCGTTCAAGGGCCCTTAAATCAACAATCGCCCCCAAGAGCAGCTCAAAGTCGGGGAGAGGGGTGGTGGTGGGGGGTGTGGGGGGCTTAACGGGGGTCTCTACGAGCAAGGCAACCTCACAAACAACCTCAAAATACAATACAACTCTGACATTGTTTTCCCGGCGTTCCACAAGAAAAAGCCTCGCACACAATAAGCCTCCCCCTCTGTGTAAATCATATACGCCGTATAATGTTATCGTAGCCAACAGGAAAATCATAAATTTGGCCGTCTAATAAACGTTATTACGGGGACCGACGCAAATAAGACATACATGAGGCGCACATAAAAGGAGGACGGGGGTTAAGAAGGGTCAAAGAGAAGGACAAATGTAGACGGGGTGGTGGAGGTGGGGTGGGGGGGGGGGGGGGCTTTCGGTGCAGCTGTTACTGACATGCTCGGCTCTCCGTCTATTCACTGGGCCGTGCTGTGGACAGTAGCCATGGCGCTGTGTGCGCTGACAGAGGCTCAGCCGCTCAGCCTCCCCCCTCGTTCACTTCCAAGTCGGGGAGTCGAGGAGCCGTGGAGAAGCTGTTAGCTTTCGTACAGACGCATGGGAGCCGCACACATAAAGCATCGTACTTTATGTGTGCTCCTTAAAAGGCACTGGGTTGTGTCTTTGTGTTTCATTTGCGGGCATGAGGTCATACGAACGAGGCTGCTTTTTTAATAATTATTCGGATGAGTTTGTAGTTTGTTGCTTATTTGTTTCCTCTTTTACAGTTTTTACATGTATACTTTATTTTCCCCACGTTTTATTATTATTACAGTGTTTCCATAAAGTGCATACATCAATAGTTATTATTTTATGTGTATGTTTTTGAAAGTGTTTAATGTAAATCTTAAAGCTTTTCACAGTTTGTGTTTGTTGGTTGTCCGATTTGCAAAAATGTGCTTTATTGTCATATTCGATCCCCTAAACACACCAACAACAACAAAAAAAAGCCATGATTGCGTGTGTACTGGTTTGGAGTCATTGAGATGAGGTATGATTCAAGACATGCAGTTTCTAAAAAAACATAAACCTCTCCGTAATTTGTGGAGCAATTTAAGAGATTTACTGACAGAGAATTCTCTCCAAACAAAAAAGCTCCGTCTATTTTTCTTAGCAGCAGCATTGTTTTTGGACTCATTTGCAGTTAATTCTATTTAAGTCTGTTTTCGCCAAATTAACTGTACGTTATTTACTCTGCCAGATGAAAACCTTCTCAAGCACCAAGATATCGGATGCTGGTGGAGGGTACTTTTTCCTTTTTAGCTAAACTCCCTTAAGTATCTGAGGTTTACACTCATTTGAAGTGAGGCAGCCTGCCACGCTGAGAATTACGCCACCCTAAAAAGCAAATCAGCAGATATTTTACAACACTTGGCGCTTAATTTCTGCAGTTAGATGTCTGGAGGAGTAAATTCAGTTTGCACAAATTATAGTGGCAGCAATAGAAACCCTGAGTTAAAATAGTTAATGTGTCAGAGGACACAGCAGCATCCTTTCTATTTTTAGGTGGAATTCTTCTTTTTGTCTCGAATAAGATAAAGGAATCAGAGTTTATTGACCTTTATTTGTTAGCTTTATTTGTCAAAAATGTAACATTTTGGAAATATAATTGGCTAAATATCTTTGCTAACCTCCGAGCGTTGTTGGTATATTACACCGAATTAACAGCAATAGATATTTAAAAGTAGGTCGTGGAGTCGCATTTGATGTAACATTCAAACATTTTCTCGTGTTAACACTGTAAACTACTTAAAATGTCTTAAAACGTGAATCCTTTGCCCCGTGAAAAATATTCTTTGCAGTTGAAGTAGAAGAAACGTGTCTGTGTCTGTTGAACCGCCGGAGATCCCAAAAAATTAAAAAAAAGCAGTCGGTTTAATCACCGAGAGCACCGTCAGTTTTTAAGTTCGAGCCCCGTTAGCGGTGGAGACGCCTCTTGAAGTGTCAGCGACGAGAAGCGGCGGAAGGCAACGGGGTGAAGTGTGCGCGTCGCAGTGAAATAGGAGCAGTCGAAGTGTCACATTAAAGCACACACTATGTTTAATCATCAAGAGAAACGCTGTTTACGTAATCGATTGAACAAAAATCACACGCAAAAAAAAAAAGAGGAGATTTTCTGTTTGTCTGTCCCCGAATAAGCTGAAGAAGGCAGTTTAAATCAACACAAACAGATGTGCAGGGACAAAGAAAAGCTCCTTTTCTTTTTTTCTTTTTTGAATGAATATATGACAATGCGGAGATGAGGGACGCGGGTTCACGGCTCCCCGTCTCTCCTTGTTCACTCCATCAGTCAACGGATGACTTTCTGAATTGTGACCGCCGTTTATAGACGTCGTCGTCTCCATCCGACAGCCGCGGCTCATTTCTGCATAACACCGAGATAATTGCTCGGTTTCCATGTGGGGGGAATGAATTCTGGGGGGGGGGGGGTTCAGAAGAAATTGAAAGTCAAAGATCTCAAAAAGGCGAAACAATAGTATTATATACACGAGTATTTATTAAATTAAATATGTATGTTTCCGTCAGCGGGTTCGCGTTAAATCAAAATGAATGTGAATGTCAGTTACGTGTATTCATCCAATGCAACGCGCTTTATTTACCCCTTAAACACAATTAACTGGCAGCCCGTGATGCATTCAAGAGCCAAAGTGAAACAATCCGATCTGACAGGAAAATAATAATCAATAGGCTTCACATGGCACGCCTTTTACATATTTAAAACACTGTAAACATATCGCAGTCAAAACTTTAATTCAAGATGTTTTATTTCTTGTAATAAGGAATCATTGAGGTGTTTGGAGAATACAATATATCTAGTTGTGTCTAATATTAATTAAATTAAAGATATTCTCTCACACATCTCTCATGAGGTTCTCCGCGCAACTCAAATAATTAATTCTTACTGGTCAAAATGCAATTAGAAAGATCTCAAATTTAATTAATTAGCGTTATCCGACCACATTCCACTGTAGATATCTGAAATGTGAATCCCATCAGTGTAATAAATTATAAATTATAAAAAAAGGCATTTAATATTCCTGACCAGTTGAAATCTAGCTGCCGTTCTTACCAACCGGAAAGCAATTGCAGATATCTTGAATTATAAATATTTAAAAAAATCATCATATTGTCGTAATGACTATTCAAAATGTATTTGTAGATGTCTAATATGTACATAGTTGTGGTAAAGTGAAGGTACAGAAGTATTAAGCAGCTCTATCAGTGCTTATGAATGCTAAAAAATAATGAAGTATCACCGAATGTAGATATTATAATGTTGTAAGAGAGTTAATTGTTCTATGAAATGAATTGACGAAACCCCTGAAATAATGAATATATTTGTATGCAAACTTCTTCTCAAACAATTATTTATTTAGTATATATTCTGAATTTTCCAGTACTTCATTGCACATTTTTCTCTATTTTTCTCCTCCAGTTCTCTGCTGTAATCTGGCTTTTTTTAAACATATTGTGAGAAAACGTTACATAGTCTGCATGACACAGTAACAAACATGTCATTCATTAATGTATAAATACATCATGAATACTACACACGGTACACAGACAGGCATAAACACACACACACACACACACACACACACTACCCGTTTAAGAACAAGAGATGCATCTGTCACATTAAAGCCGCGACACGAGCTCCCAAATACTTATCAAATGTGACCAAAAAAAAAGAACTTTGATTCACTTTTGCACGAGACGACAGAGTTCGGAGTCGCCCTCAAGCGCACCCGGCGCCCCCGGTGCCTTTTGTGGCGTGACAGCCTCGCCGCCATGCAGATCCATCATCCACATCAATGAGAGAAATCACGCGAGCAATCAGGGTAAGCTTTCACTTATAAATCTGTCTGTCTCTGTGTGTGTGTGTGTGTGTGTGTGTGTGTGCGTGTGCGTGGCATTCAGCTGCCCTCATCACAGAGATGCACATAAATGGAGGACAGGAATAGGCATCCCTTTCAAAGTATCACAGGTGAGGGAATCAAAGCTCTTTTGTCACAAAAGGGCTCCTTAGATGCTATCGGTGCGACGACTGTTTTCTTTTCTTTTTATTTATTTATTTTTTCATGTGCAAAGTGAGCACAGGCTACAGCTGACAGTCTATTGAAGGATGAATCGCGACCGGAACGTGAACAGGAAGGAGGGAACCGTATTTCCATAGCAGGTGGCGTCAATACGAGACTGTCTGAGATTGTCTGCTGGTTACAAATGTAGAAGCATCACATTGAACAAACAAGCAGTTCACTTTTTTTTTTTTTTTTTACAGTTACATAATAAACGTACGTGTGTAATCAGTGTGAATGAAGCAAGAAGCTGAACAAGCAAACCGCATTGAGCACTGAACCTCCATACGCCTCTTAACCTCTCTCACCAGCTCAAAATACGATGTAGTGCAGTTTCTTTATCACGATAACCTGAGCTATTCAAAAACGAGGACTTATTTCATATGTAGAATTGACTTGTTTTAAAAAAAAATGCATTCTGAGAGAATTACAAGCTATCATCGTAGCTCATCATAGCTAACGAGGACCAGGGTTATTGATATGCTGATTGGCCGTGAGACGGGCCAATGAGACGGGACAGCCGGCGTTCTGACTGAGAATGGATCATCTCAGCGTTTTAATAGCTGTGTTTGCAAAAGTACACTTGCAATAAAACAGGATAACAGGGCTTATTAATGACATTATTGCAAAACTACATGCGCAAGTGACAACAAAAGAGCTGCTAGGGATGAGTGCGGGACACAGAGTGCAGGATAAGAGGCCGTGGGGGGCTTTAAATACCACCTGATATACTGTTCAGGAACTCCTCCAGTGGTACAACCTTCTGAATCCACTGAAACAATGTCTCCCTACTGACTATACAGTAGAGGTCATGGATTATGGATACCTTTTTTTTTTTTTAATTAATTGAATCGCAATTTCACACACAATATATCAACGTTATGATTTCCTGTCCTGAAATGTACAAATCTATGACATCTGCACGGCTCTTGATAAACGTATCTGCTTTCAAATGTGTTCGGATATTATATTTTTTAACTGGTGAGTCAGTAGCATTTTTATTTCACGTGAAATAAAGCCCACAAAGGCAAAATTAGACGATTTATACGTGAAATGTGTGTGATAAAGATTAAGAGTAAAACGAAGAATTCTAGAAATAAAAAGGATGAAAGATATACTGTTGAGTATCAAGGTGTAAACTGTAGTTAAGTGTGTACTAAAGTGTATATTGGTACAGTGCAATTACAATTAATTGTTCACTTTTAACATTTTACTGTTAAAAGCAGATGGACAAACTGAAGAGTATAAAGTATTTATATTCTATGGAGGGTGTAAAAACTTTTATAAAAGGAGTCCGGTAGACAAGATTAAAGTAACAAGACGTTAAACCAAATCTATATAAAAAATGTACATCTGAATATGCAGATTTCTGCTACTTTTGGGAGCGTCCGCTCTCAGATCAAGACCAATATTCCTGTTCATACAGTTTTTCTAACAAAATAATATACATAATCCTTTCTGAGAAAAACAAACCATGAATATGTACATGCATATTATTAGGTATTGTGATTGAATAAAGTGCCGCACTGTAGCTTTCAAACAATGACATGCATGACATGAACGACAATGCATGTTATTAATGTCCTCTACGGAAATGAAAGCTTTAAAAAAAAGAAAAAGTCTTTGGATCTAGACGCTGAACGTGGATGACCTTGTGGTAAAAAGAGAAAAGAAAATGTCGATAGTTCCTGAAAGGCGATGAGTTTGCGGGTGAGCACGAGGGGTCATGCTAATTTGGTATTTCACGAGTACTTTTAAATGTGACAAAGTGAGATTATCCTTATTTTTTTTTGGCTCTCTGCGAGAAAACATGTTCCATTGTGCAGAAAAGAGCGAAAAAAAAAGGTGAAATCACAAATAGATGTTCAGCAGACAAAGAATCAACACATCATCGCCGCAAGGACTTCAAACTCCTCTATTATTATTATAATCGCAGTACGCTTTGTGTCGATGACGTCTGTAAAGTTAAAATGTTGTACAACTTTAGAAAGAGCTCCACTCCGCCAACAGAAGTGACAGGCCGTTCCAAAATGGCGGCTTTCCATCTGTCTTGCAGCCACTCGCCATTGGCTGTCATATAAAAAAAAAAGAAAGGCCCTGGCAGTTTGTTAAAACGCCTTTAAAACTGGCCAAAATGATGGGGGCATTTCCACCGTACCATGTAGGGGTGTCGTCTCCACTTTCTGTGTAAGAATGACATTGAAACAACTGCAGTTATGAAGGCCTCCTTACATATTTTTTTGGGGGGGTGTATCTATGTGTCTTTTCTGTGAAAAAGAAACTTGATTCGCTCATTTAAACCCCGTCCAGGTGGTGTTGAGTTCAAACGGCGCTCGCGAGTCGTCAAAGTCACGTTTGTTAAGCTGTGAAGTGGCGTGCAGCCGCCCCGGGAAGGGATTTTCAGGCCAGCGCTTCAAGCAGATTATCTCAGATCTGTCCGTCACGCACACTGAAGTATCAGCAAAGCATCGGATGAATCGCCAAGAAGGTTTCCACGTGGACTCGGAGTCCGTCGCAAGTTACCCTAAATCCACGGAGAAATCCTCAAAAAGAAAAACATTCTTCCACGTGCACGGGTCCATCGCACGCGAGAAGCGCTAATTAGCGGTTTCCGCATCACTTTTAAATGGCAATTAATCTGCCGAATTGGCAAATACAAGTTCAAAGAATGGTGCTCAAGTTGTAACTTAAAGCAACGGGTTATCCCCCAATATCAACAACAAGAAAAGAATATCATAACCAGCCAGTGAGAATGTCTGATGGCGTTAGCGTTGTCACGGTGAGCGTATTAGCATGCTAATATTTAGCTTAAAGCACACAGCGGTCACAGAGCAGCTAGCATGGCTGGAGAATATTTGTCTTGTGAAGATGTAGAACGCGACTCTAACTATTCACGTATTCATCAAGTTATTAAAACGCACCCTATGTGGCCCATTTTGCCAATAATGTCAAATCAGACCACATTGTGGAGCAGCGTTTTTGTTGTCAATGTATACGCACGCTCATGCATTCAAACACATATCCAGCTGGTAAGCAGCTGTGGAAAAATTTAAATAAATAAACACGTGTGCCTTGAAAATGATTTCTCTTCAAAGAAACAAAGAGACAAAAGGTTATGCACAAGAAATATGCAACAATCAAATAATCCCCTGCGCTGTTCTCAACATTATTTAAATGACTCTACTTATCACGTTTTTCGTCAGTGATTCTGACAAACACTGTTTTCATGCCGTTCGTGTTTTCTGTGTTTTTTTTAATTTAATGCTCGGGGAAGCATAATTGCCTTTGTTTGTTTACTCCCATTTATTCACACGCACTCAAGCTCACCCCGACAAGCATCTTTTTCGATGGTGTTTGACACACATTATTTTGATTAAAAACCTGTTCGGCGAAGAGCGCTCATCGCTCCCGATGCACTCGGAGGTGACCGCCCGGTGACAGTGACATCGATAATCTCTTCTCGGGCGACATTCACCTCCAACACATGGACGAAGATGACCGACAAGGACAATGGACAATCCAAATATTGGAGAAGCAGATCAGGAGAATGATAACCACCTTGTTATTACCCATAAATCACACTCTTTCCAGAACAGGAAGACCGACATTACTTCACCATTTATGACTCTTAACACGCAAAAACTTTTTTCCTGGGGGGGGGTTTAAGGACATTTAGCATATGTCTCTCCTCCCTCACTTCCTGTCAACCGGCCTACTCTCTAATAAAGCTGCACTGTGAAACACGTCGTCATTGGTGACGCCACGGGAAAGGGGAGGGGCTTAACGTTTGGACGGGTGGGACCGTGAAGGGAAAGGGCAGGCCTCCTCAGTGTTGGGGAATCAACACCGTCGTCGTCCACCGGTGGGAATGCTCCGTTTGTTCAATGTGCCGTTTCCCAAGTGGAACCCGTGTAATCGCACAGACATGGCAACCCCCGGGCCGACGTGTACCACCCCTCTGGAATTTGATCAGAGCTAAAACTGTTTACCAATGTTTGCAGCCTGACATTTATCGAAAGTGGCCTTTAGTAAAAGTCATAGCGAAAGCGTGAAGAGGTTTTCTGATGAGCCCCCGTTGAAAGTTTCTCCACTTTCTTGAGCCAATAAGGCGGAAAAAACTGGTTGTGTTTAAAAAAAAAAAGAAGAGCAATACATCACGCAGTCACATCAGCTGAGGAACAGGTGCACACAATTAGATCTGGAGTTACTCAAATCAGTAGCGCGGCTCGCGAGCCAGAAAGCTTAATGCTGATTAAAGGGTTTTTTTTGGGGTGGGGGGGGGATGCAAGATCACGAATGTTTATGGAAGATGAAAAACACGTGCATTGTAGTGTTTGTGAGTTCGCCTTCCATAGTTTTAAAAATGTTTTCCCAAAATGAGCACTGTGAGCACTTGATTACAATAGAGAAAATAAAAATATTTCCGCAGCCATTTTCACTGTATGCAATTACATGTGTTTGACTGGCAAGCACATTTAAATATATATTTGTTTTTAATTGTATTTTTTTTATTATTCCTTCCTTTTACAAACGCACCAGATTTTATTTTATTTTTTAAATGCGACTTCCAGTTTTTTAGTGCAGTGCAGTTTTAAAAGTGTATTTTATATCTATGAAAAATAAAATAAAAATATATATATATTTTTATCTAACATCTCTTTTCGTGGACAGATCAATGTCTATAAGTTTATCGATAAATAACTACAAATAAAAATGTGTCATGTCAGTATTAGCCTAAGAAATTATAAGTATTGGTCATGCTTTATTTAGCATTAATGAATGATTCATTGGTAGAGCTTTTATTTATTTATTAAAATGTCATTACAATGTATTATGTCAGTAATTTACATAATATTGCTTTGTAAACCCTCTGAAACGGAAGTTTCCTCGAACTTTTAACAAGACATCAGAGGGGTCATCTTTTCTAAGAATAGCATGTGGGCGAATTCTGTACATTATGAATGAGATGAAGCCCGTCTGCAATAAAATTGAATAACTGTGTTTGACAAATGCAGATGAATCAGGTAATAAAGCGCACCAATGTAGATTCACTGCATTGGCTTACAATATTAATTTAGCCGACGCAGAAGTCAAATAAAAAGGCTCACTCTGTGTCTACGGGAGATTATTAATGATCGGTGCGAGTGCTGCGGAACAACTTCTTTTCTTTTTTTTTGGCCCATTTAATCTCCGCTCGCCTTCCTCTACTTCACTAAATGAGTGCCTACATTTCCCAAGATGCACAGACAACATACCAGAGGCAGCTTGTATGGATTTTCTGTGTAGGAGGAGAGAGTGCAGCCGCGATACTGTAAATACAGTCAGAGCCAGAGTTGAAGTGTTTAGAGACCAGACTCGACATGTCTTGTGGGTGCACTCTGCTCTATTGATTTTGTGTGTGTGTGTGTGTGTGTGTGTGTGTGTATCAGAGTCTCTTGACAACGTTTTAGACGTCAGACGTTTCTTACGGTGGTATTCATGCGTTAAAATACCGTTAATATTTAATATCCATCGAGGTTTGTTGTGTGTGTGTGTGTGTGTGTGTGTGTCAGGCTCGAGACGGACGAAATGTAATATGTAAAAATCGCACGTAATAACATCAGCGTACCGTAAAGGATATATATATATTTTTTTTTGTAATCCACGTACTGTACACATCTGCATATGAGACAGAGAACTCAACGCTGGCCCCGGAGCTGCTGGTAAGCAGACAGTTTTATACGGTGTACTTTAATTGATGGATTGCTATGTAAAGTAGAGTTGATCATATAGGAAAATAAAGCCGACGTGAATGACCCCACGAAGCATTTACCCATCTGCAATACAGTCCACAGCTAATTATAATGAAAGCCTTCCTGTAGCACGCAGTTAAACCGGGCTGACGCAAGTCCACACTGAACTGTGTGAGTGTGTGTTGATGTCAGTCTCTTTAATAACTACCGCACTACATCACTATCTTTGTGTTGTTTTTTTTTTCAAATGTAACACTGTTAGGTGTAGGAAAATGCTGAAGTCAATCTTTTACCACAGTAGATGACTTAATAAAGACAAGGCCGCTTTTGTTCTCTCCTTTTAAAAAAAAACTCCAATTTGCCTGCTAACGGCACTTTTGTGTGCGTGTAATTGCATTTTTTTTTTTCTGACACAAAGAATATATTTGTCTCAAGGACAATGTCTCTCAAGAAACAACAGACGTGCATTCAACTCTGTATTTTCATTTCAGACTTTTTTTGATTTGTATTTATTTTCGAAACAAACATTTGTAAGGCTGCAGCTTATTATTATAGATGAATCTGTCAATTCTTAATTCAATTAAGCGAATGAAAAAGAAAGAAAGTCAGATAGTGATGAAAAATGTCCCAGGAGAGTCTTCACTTGTTTTGCCAACAGTGTAAAGCCCAAAGATGTCTCAGTTTATGATATATGAAACGCAGCGACTCGAGAGGCCGAAAAAAAGCATTTATGCATGCATAATGAAAGTACATGGCATAATTACTAGATTAATCGTTTAACAAAGTAGTTGCAAATCGTTATTCTGTCGATGGACTAATGAATTAAACATTTTCCGTGTCAGCATTATACAATGTTATCTTCATCGTGTAATGCTGCCGTTAAAATATCCTCTTATTTGAGAAGGATTTTCAGCTGCGTCGCACAGTAAAGTATAATTTATGTATTTTGACACGTTGCTCTGCTGGACTTTGATTTAAAGTGCCAACGTTCACGTCAGACGGCCGTGTGGGAATCAAACCTCCGAGCTGCAGCTTGTAAAGGAGAGTATTCAGAGACGTTCAGTACCTTTTTGTATATTAGCTGTACAGTAATTATTATAATCTTATGGCTACAATTAAGTTATTACTGATCAATCCTATGGAAGAAAAATGCTAATTTAAAATGTTATGCCCACGGTGATTCAACAAAAAAAGACTTAATTTACTATCATGCTAAATAAAGAAAAGCAGCAAATTAACAACTGCTTTTGCACTTTTGCTTGAAAATGGACTTGAATTTATTAATCCGATTAGGAAAACGTTACACTATGATATTGTGCATCGCCCAACGTTGGCATTGAATGTGAATAGAACACTTTTTGTATCCGATACTTCAACCTCTGCTATAAACTCCTGAATGGAACCTCAAAAACATCTTTCACATTTCCGTTTGTCAACTTTAAAAATGGTCAAACTGAGGACCTTGAAAGGAGCGCTCCGGTATCCAAAAAAAGAATCACGGCCTGAAAACACCAGATTCCAAAGGGTCGTCGATGCGATCCGTCAAAGCGTTTTTTGTTGTTGTTGTTGTTGTTTTTGTTGACCCGGTACTGATTGGTGGAGGTGGCCAGCATTCTTCCACTTTCAAGGATTTGGAGAAGAAGACAAAAAAACGTCATTAAGAAATGGTAAAAAAATAAATAAATAAACCAGCCCAGGAACCAGATCCATTGTGGCTAAGTGAGGCGCCGCCATGACACAATGGAGCCTCTTCACTTGACCCTCACTCCGACACGAGTACAAAATAAAGTGTTTACTTTGCCCCAGCTTTTCCATTTCCCATGGACACAACACGTCCCATCGCCCGCCACCGGCATTAAAGTATATAACATAATACGACTCCTGAGCCGTGTGAATCAAGGCTTCCTTTAATTCTGTGGGGGTGAAGAATGGAAAAAAAAGAGCACCTGGATTATATAATGTGACCAAAAGAGAAAGAAAAGAAAACACGAGGATAACGCCATCTCTTTTACACTACTGACGGCGCGGCTACGATCCAAAGGGATTATAAACAACTGAAACAAGCAGAACTACTTCAAACAATAAAGTACCTTATTAAACCTCAACATGAGAGGGCCTTTGGGAAGGAAGACTCTTGATGTGTACACAATCCCTCCAGTCTTGAATATATTTAGTATTGCATGAAGAAGAAGAAGAAGAAAAAAAAGCAAATCTCTCTCCTGCCTCCATTCTTCATTGTGAGGGATATGAGGAGCCAAATTCAATAACTTTAGATCATAGCTTAATCCATCTCTGAATCATCACATGGTCTTTGCATAGCCTTAGCCCCTCGGCATAATTTAACACTGTCAGACTATGAACTCATCTCCTCCATAGAAAATTAATGGGCTCGCTTCCAAGAACGGGATATCTTCACAAAGAAGAACCCCTCCAACCTCTCTGGAGCCACGACATTTAACTGACTTCATCTCCTGGAAGGACAACAATAGACTGAAATATTATTTGGTCCGAATGGAGGTGAAATAATTTGCGTTGCACGTTTATTTTTATTTTTCAAATAGGCTTTAACCAATCATCATCAGCGTAAGGCTAAGGTCCGATTGGCTGGCAGTAGAGTTCAATACAGGTAGTTTGGACATTGTTCTAAAAGTTGTCACTTTTACAAATGGTTCTTTTAATGGAATAAATTACATAGATCAGGAAGAAACAGAAATAAAAAATTAAAAAAATAAGAAGAAAGGGATCGCAGACAGGTCCTTGGTTTTGTCGTGTGCATAAAAGAAAACAAGCAAACTTATAGTCCAGTTTGAGAGAGGACCATTATTTACAACACAACGCAACATTTTCTGCACCGCCTGAGATTCGCTTATCCCCGTTGTCTCTGAAATTAAATGAAGGCTTTTGGGGGAGGGGGGAAGGGGCTGTGGGGGGGGGGGGTCGGAGAATGAAAAGAAAGCGAACCGATTCAGCCACCGGCTCTTTCCAACACGCTCCTCGGCGGTTCTGAAGCCCACGACACCGAGGCTGCGACAGTCTGATCATGACTGGATCGAATTTCCAAAATCAGTCAAGCGGAGTCAGTAATGAGGGTCAGTTTTGTTCATTGGAGCAACCAAAATCTGATTGGGGGGCAATTATGCTTTTTACAGGCATGCCTGTACCTCAGATGAGGAGAGTGAGCGGCAAAGGTCACTTTATGCATTCTGATTATTTACGAGATAATTTCTTTGCCACCTCAGGCTTTGAACAAAATACCTTTTGATCAAATGACACGGGCAAGTTTCCCTTTCTACGATTTACAGGATTTCCAATCCTCGTGACTTTGGAGATCCACTGACTTTTCCTCGGGCGCCACATTGACTGTATAAAATATATGGAATTAGTCTCATAGTCGGTGGCTCCGGCCAACGCCATCTCGGCCCAGGCGACGCAGCAGAGCTGGCAGCTAGCGGCGAGCTACCTGCGACAACACCACCCACCTGTCAATCAAAATGTCCACACCCTCAATTATGCCGAACAAAAACATTTCCTGTACCAGGCTGTAAACTTAATTATGCTCTAAAATGTATTAATAATAATAACAAAAAATATTTGTAATGCACTTTTCATTCAAAATATATATATATATATATATACACGTATATAAATATATATATATATACACGTATATATATATATATATATATATATATATATATATATATATATATATATATATATATATATATATATATATATATATATATATATAGTGAGTCATGCCATGATAATAAAAATGTCTGTTTTCCAGTACCACATGATTGATAGTTGAGGCCTATTATTAGGCAAGAATAAAAGCTTGAATAATTTTTTTCACATTCTGCAATGCAATTAGTGAATATATGAAATTAAATGAAGAAAAAAAAAAAGATTAACGCATTCAACACAATGATTCAAACATGCGGAATGAAAGATATGGATGGTGATTAACACGTCCATATATGCCATTTCTTTTCTCCGTCCGTGGCCATTCAAAAGTGAAACAAAACAAAGTGGGCATTATCTCTGTGTTCTCCTGCTGCCAAGCACATTTTTAACACAATGAACCGGGGACAGCATCTTGGGCTGCTACCAACATGGTTTTGCAAATGATGAAATACACCTCCAAGAGCGAAAAGGTACAGAAGCACCATTGTGAATCACCGACATTAGTCCGATGACTGGCCCATACAATACCCTAATTGCCCGGTGTTACTATGCATGAATTATTTCTCCACAGAGCAATGAGCCGCTGCACAATCTCATTGCTTTTCAAGTCACAAAACATTAGCTGGAACCAGAACAAAAAGATTTGAA
The DNA here is from genome assembly GCF_009769545.1 of Cyclopterus lumpus. Lineage (NCBI taxonomy): Eukaryota > Metazoa > Chordata > Actinopteri > Perciformes > Cyclopteridae > Cyclopterus > Cyclopterus lumpus. The sequence continues at coordinate 5,137,649 of NC_046985.1, read as the reverse complement.
CACATTATTAAGAAATACGTCCAAACTGTGACATGACATACTATAGATCTTTTGAAACTGCTACCTGATTATGGTAATGTATGCTAATGTATTTAGTCAGTATTAGTCAGTATTTAGTCAGCCACCAATTGTGCAAGTTCTCCCACTCAAAAAGATGAGAGAGGCCTGTAATTGTCATCATAGGTATACCTCAACTATGAGAGACAAAATGAGAAGAAAACATCCAGAAAATCACATTGTCTGATTTTTAAAGAATTTATTAGCAAATTATGGTGGAAAATAAGTATTTGGTCAATAACAAAAGTTCATTTCAATACTTTGTTATATACCCTTTGTTGGCAATGACAGAGGTCAAACGTTTTCTGTAAGTCTTCACAAGCTTTTCACACACTGTTGCTGGTATTTTGGCCCATTCCTCCATGCAGATCTCCTCTAGAGCAGTGATGTTTTGGGGCTGTCGCTGGGCAACACAGACTTTCAACTCCCTCCACAGATTCTCTATGGGGTTGAGATCTGGAGACCTTGAAATGCTTCTTACGAAGCCACTCCTTCGTTGCCCGGGCGGTGTGTTTGGGATCATTGTCATGCTGAAAGACCCAGCCACGTTTCATCTTCAATGTCCTTGCTGATGGAAGGAGGTTTTTACTCAAAATCTCACGATACATGGCCACATTCATTCTTTCCTTTACACGCATCAGTCGTCCTGGTCCCCTTGCAGAAAAACAGCCCCAAAGCATGATGTTTCCACCCCCATGCTTCACAGTAGGTAACCGGTGTTCTTTGGATGCAACTCGGCATTCTTTCTCCTCCAAACACGACGAGTTGAGTTTTTACCAAAAAGTTCTATTTTGGTTTCATCTGACCATATGACGTTCTCCCAATCCTCTTCTGGATCATCCAAATGCTCCCTAGCAAACTTCAGACGGGCCTGGACATGTACTGGCTTGAGCAGGGGGACACGTCTGGCACTGCAGGATTTGATTCCATGGCGGCGTAGTGTGTTACTGATGGTAGCCTTTGTTACTTTGGTCCCAGCTCTCTGCAGGTCATTTACTAGGTCCCCCCGTGTGGTTCTGGGATTTTTGTTCACTGTTCTTGTGATCATTTTGACCCCTTTGGGGTGAGATCTTGTGTGGAGCCCCAGATCGAGGGAGACTATCAGTGGTCTTGTATGTCTTCCATTTTCTAATAATTGCTCCCATAGTTGAGTTATTCACACCAAGCTGCTTACCTATTGCAGATTCAGTCTTCCCAGCCTGGTGCAGGTCTACAATTTTGTTTCTGGTGACCTTTGACAGCTCTTTGGTCTTGGCCATAGTGGAGTTTGGAGTGTGACTGTTTGAGGTTGGATAGGTGTCCTTTATACTGATAACAAGTTCAAACAGGTGCCATTAATACAGGTAATGAGTGGAGGACAGAGGAGCTTCTTAAAGAAGAAGTTACAGGTCTGTGAGAGCCAGAAATCCTGCTTGTTTGTAGTTGACCAAATACTTATTTTACCGAGGAATTTACCAATTAATTCATTAAAAATCCTACAATGTGATTTCCTGGATTCTTTCCCCCATTCTGTCTCTCATAGTTGAAGTGTACCTATGATGACAAATACAGGCATCCCTCATCTTTTTAAATGGGAGAACTTGCACAATTGGTGGATGACTAAATTATTTTTTGCCCCACTGTATATATATATATATGAACAGCTCAAAGTGAAGTTTGGGTGTGATTGTCATGCTTTCAGAGCAAATGCCAAGTAAGAAAGCTGTAGTAGAAAGGCTATACTAAGAGCTTTCCCCAGTACATGTAGGTCATTTCTTCTCCCTGTGGAAATATAGCCAGTTTCAGGATTAGGGGCTATGATTCATTATGACTGAATTTAATTACAGCGAGAGGTGGCCAATGCATCCCCCGTTTTAAAATACATCCATCGGATGGTAAATGTCCAGTGGAAGATGTGGGGGTTGGGTTGTATGAAGAATTTGGTTGTGTGTGTGTAGTGGGATGGAGGAGGAGAGGATGCTTCAGGTTACTCTAGAAGAGTTTTACATGTACACACACACACACACACACACACACACACACACAAGCAGATTACTGCCGGTAATCAAGGCGAGAAAGTCTGATAACTCGTTTATGTATTTCTTCCCCCGGCATTTCCAAAAAACAGTAAGACGTGAGAATGCAAATTATTATTGAGGCTATCTCCTATTGATATAAATCAAACAAATCACCTGTTTGTTATAGCAATTAATTGTTGTCAGAGATAAGGTGGTGCTGTGTACCTTCAAAGTTCTGTCAAATAATATCCAGTATCCTGCATGGGAAATGTTATTAACATCACTATCAATTATATCGGTGGATATTGTTAAAATAATCTTAGCAATGTTAACAGCACGTCTCTAGGGATGGACCTCCACTTTGGTCAACAACTAATGGATGGATTGTAATAACATTGGTGGCTTTTCACCTGGCGCCATCATTGGATCAAAATAACAATTTCTCCGATACTTTGCTATATAATAATACCTGCAAAACTCATGATATTCCCCATCAGCCTCTTTGTGTTTGGTTACGTTGGCATGGGAACTGGGGATGTACCGATACCAATATTGGGTATCGGGTCCATTGCTGTGCTCATGCGCTGCTACTCGAAAGAACTTCTCCGATACAGCGAGACACACAATACCACGAGGGCAACGTGAGGTTAACGTCTCGGTGAAGCTGGTAACCAGGCGCACAAACGTGTTGAAACCATCAAAACAGTAAGTCTCTACCACATCTACGAGCCGGGTGACTGCCTGGCATAAACTCTCAGGGTTTCCGTCAGCATCTCTATGCCGACGATACGCAATTATATCTTTCCTTTGACCCTAATGAAACCAATCCAATTAAACAACCTCCGCTTGTGCATTTGCACAAATCAATAACTGGATGGGCGTCAAATTTTCCACGGAATCATATTTCCTCCCGTCTAACATTACTTTTACTCTTGCAGAAACCTCGATATTATCTTGAACAACCAGCATCGTTGAAGGAATTAAAGGACCATTTATCCATAATCGTTTGTCATTTCGTCTCCTCTGCTCACTTGCTTGCTTTCCTTTGAATGATGTGGCCTTTAAGGTGTTAAGGTGTAACTCAGGTTTGAGTTTACTGGTTGTTGCAACAATATTTACACTAAAGATCAACCGCACACCAACTTATACGTCTACTTGCATTTATTTTATTGGTAATCACAAATAGGTCATATTAAAAACTATATGTTTTACCCATTTCAAATGAGCAATCTTTCCACCTACCCCCGAGATAAAAGTACCCTTCCTTGGGAATCATTAGAGTTCCCTCCGTTGTATTTTTGACCAAGTGCAAACCCACATGAGGTCATACTGTACCAGGTAAGTTGGTTTCTCCTTCGCAAATCAACCGCTGTTAATCAAATTATTATTATTCCCGCAACATAAAAAATGAGACAAAGTTTCTCACTTAGACGGATGTTTTCTGAAATTAGACTACGGCTGAAAGTGGAGAACAATCGTATTACTATGAAACTTCAATGTTTGTCAGACTCGATGGAGGTCTGATAGGCGTTAACCTGAGGAAAATCAATATTGCTGCAATTGTCCTTTAAGGAAACATTTATGATTCTGTCCGGTGGTGTATCTGTATGAAAAACCAATTTCAGATACTTTGAGATCAAACTGCTTTAATTTCTTCAGTAAATGGTGGTCTTCAAACCTCTTCTTTAAACCCCCCCAAAAAAACTTCATGGAGGAACAGGTATAGCAGAGGTTTAACGGACTTCTTTGTAAAACACGAGCTGCTGTTAATCCCTGCAATCAGAATCAGAATCAGCTTTACGCTTTCATTATTCATTGAAATGTAGAAGAATGCTTTATACCTCCAACATTATTCATTGAAATGGAGAAAGAATGCAAACACAATAGTCTCCGGGCCACCTGTTATCCATTTCGGAGAGCGAAAATGGAGAGATCTAAAAACTTTTGTGTATTCATAGTATGTCTATACTCTCCGCGCAGGCGGCGGACCTCTCTTGAATTATTCAAGGTCAAACCTGTTGGGGATGTGGAAAATCCAATAGATCAGCACTTCAGGAAACTTCCTCATACTCAGACAAAAAAAAAAAAAGCATATAAAAGAAGATCCAGACAGAAAAGATGAAATTAAAAAAAACAACTCCCTCTCGCCCACAGTATTCCTTAATATTTAATTAGGTTACAGTATTACCAGCTACAAGAGAGTATTTGTCTTATACAGACCACCCACCAAATGACACAATGATGGACATTTGTTTTCACAGAGCCATAAACAGACCACCATAAATTTGAAGAATGGAAAGCGATGGGGGGGGGGTGAGACAAGGCGAGAGTGAGTAAATCCAAGCCCTAAATAACATCTCAAGTGTGCCAAAAAGACAAACTGCCTCTGTGATGAGTGCAAACACACGAGATGTAAATCACCGCACAAGACCGACGCCCCCTTTTTAAAAAAAAAAAAAAAGCCTTTTGTTCGCTCGCCCCCTTTGACTCGGACAGGTGAACGCGTTGTAAACAACAACAAAAAAGGAGAAACCGCCGGGCCGTAGTTCATTCCGTGCACCGCGTCTGGAGAAAAAGCACTTTTATTCGACAGATTTATCAAATTTAGAGCGTGCGAGCCACCGACCGGAGAAAAATGTGCCTTCAGAGTTTACGGTTCAAAACAACTGAACGTCCCTGCAGACCCACTCAGGTGTTTTTACTGATGCTCTCTGATTAGACCTCAGGACCGCGTGGGCGCCTACAAACTGTGCTCCGATGACTTTGTGACCATTGTTATCCTTACAAAACAGTTTGGTGATCATGTATGTATATATATATATATATGTGTGTCTTAAAGCTCCACCTGGCTGGAGGCCTAATCCCCCTCTTGCATGGCTACATTGAGACCGCCTTTTAAAATAGAGATAAAGCGAATGATCGGCCACCGGTCGAAACGTTGTGCACAAATGAACGACACACACACACACACACACACACATATTGTCGGCGTGGAAGTTCTTCAGCGTGTGTGAGGAAGACACAATGATCACAATTTGTAACTCCTGCAAAAATAATCCGTGGAGGAACAACCGGCTGTGTCCTGTAACTGCAGTTTGATAGAAAGTTAATTTAATGGACTATTGAATTTCAGTCACAAAGATGTTTTTGTGTGCTGTCAATGTCAAAATGCTGTCAATTCAAAAAAAAATTGAATTGGCACAGCAGATTTTTTTATCTTTTTTTATCTTTCTATCTGTTTTTAATACGCCATCAATGTATTCTGGAAAACTGATCCAGGATAAATCCCACGTAACACAACCACATCCCTGCAGGATGCTGAAATAGATAAATAAAGATTGAAAAAAATGCCCCCGTCATCGCCCATAAACTCTTTGTAACTGCATTGCGCAACTTTTGCTCGGTCAAAGTGTTAAACGGGCTTGTTTCCGTCCCCGCCGCTAATGGCACAAGAGACGGTGGGTCCAAAAGGTGTAAACCCGTGAATGTGTGTGAAATAGTTCTCTCTCAAAAAGCAAATCATTCTCGCATCTTGACTTGTACAGTCAACTCCTCTGCAATTATAAGTCTTCATATATTCTTTTTTTTTCCTGCATGAAAGACGGTTCATTGAGCTCATTGGTCTTGAACGAGCCACAGTTCCCACTCCGGCGACTTGACTCTGTCCTGACCTCTTCGCTGGACATCTATGAATTGCCCCCGTCGATGTTGACTCCACTATTGGCCTCAATATGTGAGAGAAAAAGTCAACAACGTTCCTCTCCATGTCCTCTACCCCATCCCGCCGATAACTACCCTCCAGTCTAGTTCACGCTGCTGTTTTTCATCCTCTTTGATTCCCCGGCTCTGATAAAGACTTTCCCACCATCCCAGCGGGGGCCCCCAGCGATGTCTCACAAGCTCCCCCCTCTGTGAGCTCTGGTCTCTGTGTGCCGCGTGTATGATGTCTCCCCCCCCCCCCCCTGTCAGCTTGAATCACCATCCTCTCTCCGGCTCAACATGCTGCTCTCACCGCTCCCCCAGCTGCACCGCTGTGAGTAGACGCCACTGAGGCTGACCTTTAGCGTGCTCCATGACTCCCACCCGGTTGACAGTGAGCGACTAACAGAATGCTAATGAAGTCGCTCTCGCGCAGTAACATGCTACGTCGGCTCCACCGTAATTATCCGTGGGATTATCCCCGATGCCCACGATGCAAATTTGTTTTGATTATTAAAACTGCATTAGCGTCACGCGCGACACCGCGGCTCGTGCTGCCGGGTCAGGAATAACTCGTGAAGATGCGTAAATCGCTGTCGCAAATAAATACGATCAAACAGCGGCAACTTGTCGCAAAGAGGAAAAGGAAAATGTCCAATTTCCTACATGTCATTTTCCTCGTTTGACGACAGGCTGGAAGAGGTTCGAGCATCAAGAGACGTTTCCCTTTTTTTTTGTGTGTGTGAGAGCCTGAATGCAGCCCGGTGATAAAAGTCTAACCACCACTGCCATCGGACTGCCAACTTCGAAGGCATCTGGATAAATAAAGTTATACTCAGCATATTCATGTCTGTGTGCTTGTACCTCAAAAGGCGGATCATTTCTCCAGGCTCCCAGGGACAAAAGTTATCGAACAGAAGAGAGGGTATTCCAAATCGAGGGAAGTCGGTGCGTTAGCAGAACAAAAAGGTTCAATCGCGCGCGCGTGTGTGTGTGTGTTACGATAATTGCCAACGTTGCTTATTCAGCAGAAGCTACAGATTGGTACGTTTCAAACACTTGCAAATATTTAAATCACACGAACACCCCGGCAGAAAATGTTAATCACGTCGTGTTTACGAGTAAGTGTTTGTTAAGTGGATGAGTCGCTCCGGCGTTTTTTTCCCCGTTGTTTAAATACGTGCGAGGGCCAATTTGCAGCGGGGAGGCTGTGCAGTTTGTTCTTTAATGTATGTTCCCAATGGCTTGATGTGACTGCAGCTGATTCCAGGCCAGTACACTTTACCCGAGGCAGAGTGCCAAGGCATAATAGGACATTTGGTTGTGAAATTCAGAATCTGACAGAATGCATTAAAGCCGAGCAGACGGCAGATGCAAAAGAAGGGGGAGTAAGTAGCCGCGGCCAAAGTGATGACTTCCCATTTCCTACCAACTGTATCATATTTCCTTTTTGCTTCCAGCCAAACTAATGACCAAACTGTGCATCAACTGTGCCATTGTTTGGACACAGAGTCCTATTGTTTGTCATATTAGATACCCGCACACATCTGACAAAAGCAATCACTGTTTATGTCACTCTGGTGTTTTTGCCTACAACCGGATGGACGTTTTCAGGAGCCTCAGTATGAAGCTTCGGTTGCATGTTTTTTTTTTTTTGCAGACGCTACACACACAATTCATTTCTAGTAAGGTCATTCTCTTGACACGGCAGGACCTTCGACGTCGCTCACACTGAGTCACGGGGTCAGGGCGTCCCCGCCCAGACTTTTCTCTTCGCAGCGTGCCCTTGTGATACCAAACAAAACGCACACCATGTGACAACTATGATCTTAGGGAACAAATAATGTGACAGCCCCCTCAAGCTCCCAGGCGGTCTGCTCTGCCAGCGGGGACTAAATGAATCCGATTTTGTTTTTCATATTTCTGAAAGGGTTAGATGGAGCTCGGGCACGAGGTCAGATGTAAAGATGGAGCCGGTCTTTGCCCTCGTCTGCTACGGCTACCACCAATATAAACACACAAAGACTAAATCAATCAATCAATACATGTGTTGAAAAAAACCCACAAAAGAATAGCTGGTTTCAAAATGTGTATATTCCACGCGGATTAGCAGATCTCTACACATGTATGAATAAATCATCAGCCTGTTGCTGCGGGGCTTTACCGACAAGAAAAAACAATCAGACAGAAGCATGTGTAAAATAAATTAAAACACTCAGAATGTACCGGCCTCTTGCAGATGGCAAACACAGGACAAGGACATCTAAAATCAGAAAACAGATGTTCACAAGCAACAACAACAACAAAAATACTCTCGCCCACAACTCGGAGCAGATATCTGGGGACACACAGATCAGACAAGGTTTTTTAATTTTTTAAGATCCTGTGGACGTCTGGACTAAAAAAAATGACCGTTAGCTGAACTCCGGCAGTGTCACGAAATACCCGAGTTCTGGTTGGCTTTTCCTCCGGCATCCCTCCGGCGATAAACAGAGGAGAACAATAGGACATTCAAATGTATCCCATTTCCAGCTGGACACGCTAATCCAGTTCAGAGACAGCAAGGAAATGGGCTTGTGAGAGCAGACCCGGCAAATACATGCAGATGAGAATGATTATCCTGCAGATGAGCGGAAAGATGAAAACTAATTTAATAATAAGACCAGAAAATTCTCTAAGATAACGGGGGGATCTAGAGACCAATCCGAGGCCCATCTGGCCCGCTCGGCGCACACTGGAGAGGAGCTGTCCACTTACCGAGTGCTGAAAGCTTTGTGTACGACCAACACTGAGATGTAAACCAGCGAGTTTACAATGGCCAAGCTCAACTAGTCTAATTTGATTAAGAAAATATACGTATACACTAAAATGTGTTATAATATGGATGTTATTTAGATCGGAAAGTAACGGAGTGGTGCATTTTGAGGTACTTCCATTCTTCTGCACATTTCAGATGGAGATATTGCAGTTTTTATTCTTCATATATTTGACAACTTTAGTTACTAGTTACTTTAAGTGGTGGAAAGCAACTATGTACATTATTTCATTTGCTATACTTGCTTACTTTTTACTATTTACCAATGTAATGCTGTCATTTACGTCAACTAAACCACTTTTGAGAAGGAAAATGTATACTTTTTACTTTTGCAATTACAATTTTTAATAAATAGTTACTTCCAGTCGTGGACCATTACTTAGTACCTATTCAGCTTCTGTATTTAAGCACATTTTAAAGGACTTGTGCCTTAATTGACCTGTTCAATTACATAACATCATTTCAGCTCCACTTCAGTAGGAAAAATACCAACTATAGCAACTAGTAACTTCCAGTAACTTAGTACTTTTATTCATACATTTTACTTGACTCTTTTAAATGCAAACTGTCTTGTAAAAAAGCAAAGTATAGGTCCCTGTTTGTATTTTACTTTCCAGTCTCAGCAACACAACACTCTGCTTACACATCAAGGCACCACTAATAATGAATGCAAACATATTATATCATTAATTGTGGTATCTGAATACTTCTTCCACTGTGGTGCATACATTTCTTTACCTGAGCAAATGTGATCCATAACAGAAAAGCAGTGTTATCATATGCATGAGTAGTCACTTTGTCGCTGCATCCTCACGGTAACCAGCGCCCTCTGTGACACTGGGAAGGTTTAAAACCTTTTAATCTGCCAACACATGCATTACTTTGCTCTATTTGTACCTTGGTAAAGCACCTACTGTACAAAGACACATTTGAGTAATATATATATATACATCTTTTTTTGTTCTTCTAGGGACTGATTACAATGCAGATTACCGTGTCACATCGTACACCGGCCTCTAAACTAAAACTGTGCATGTACACGAGCACGTGCCTCAGTATATACTTCCTACAGTCTGTTCATATTTCATTTGTTTAACATTATATATAGGGCATCGGGGAATATGCACAACTCTGTAAAACACTGCTGCGTTCCAGATTTTTCAGGTCATTATTATGAGAGCGTATTAATATGTGTATCACTGTGCAGGTGCACTAAACCTGGTGCAAGACCTGCAACAAACAGGATGTGTGTGACTCAGTTCACCACGAGGGTTTATTTGTATACATTATGTGCATGCAGCAACACATTGATAAGCCGTGCTGAACCATGAAGAGTCGCGGATCGCTTACCTTGCCAACGTAAAGTGGTTCATTTCCTGTGAACTCCTCCAATACGAAGAACTGGTTCCATACCCAGCTGCGTTTGTGCCTGTGCAGGGCCCCCCAGGGGTCTGGATCAGAGTGCGGGGACTTCTCCACATCCCCAGAGCTGGGATTCAGCCCCCAGCAGCCCCTCTCCCGCAGGGGACACAGGAGTGCCAGGAGAGCCAGGGCTCCGCATATGCCTGAGCAACACCACCCCATCATCTGGGGCCCCCTCCAAAAAAAAAAAAAAAAAAAAAGCACAGATGCCAGAAGAGGAGCAAAAAAAAAATATATAGAATTTTAAAATAAATAGACAGCGAGATATGAAATGTCAAAACCCTGAAGGGTTTTTTATCCACACAGTCCCAACGCTGAGTTTCACCAGAGAGCAGTCGGACCCTGAAAAGAGCTCATGGGTTGAAAACGAGTCACGCTCTGCATCTCGCCTTGTTGCTCTTCTCCCCCTCCTCCTGATTGGAGACTAGAAGTCGGGTAATTCCCTCCACTTAGGAGCCAGGGAGTTGACATTAAAGCTGGGCAACAGGGTCCGGGGCGACCGGGCAGGATTCAACACACAGGCTGTATAATTGGCACCTATCGGAACAGAGAGAGGGGGGGAAATGGGGGGGGGGGGGGGAGAGAAAGTACTGTCAGCAATATTGCCTCTGTGACCGCGGTCACTTTGGACAGCAAGTCATGTTTCTAGCTGACGCAACGATAATGACGCTTTTGGTCCAAAAATGAATTGACAATCAACACAGTGTCCTTCACCTGAAACACACGTGGCGGAGCAAAGAGATGTCCCGAAGGTCAAGATGTTAATCAGGGTGAGATGGGGGGGGGGGGCGGCTGAAACAACAGTGGCTCCGCGGAATAGCAATCAAACTCCGTTCAGCCGGCTCGCCCATTATCTGGGCCTCACCTCTCCAAGGTCGTCATTTTGTCACATTTTTTCTTTGTGTGAGAGCGGCGTAAACGACGGCGTGGCCACTCAAAACTAACAAGCCCACGCGGATCTGTGCGGCGGAGGGTGTGTGTGTGTGTGTGTGTGTGTGGGGGGGGGGGGGGGGCTTTCATCACCGAGATTAAAAATAAATCTGAGCCGTCAGCAGCAGAACGCCGGCCACGAGCGCTCCTGACCTCTACTCCGAGGCAGCCTGCTCGCCGCGGCCCGAGCGACACGCGAAGGGGATCCGTCTCCCGGGCCGCCGCCGTGCCCCGTGACAGATCCCCCCAAGATGCAAGAACACGACGCCCCCCGTCGGGGGGGGGAAGGGAAGAGTCGGCTCCTGACAGATGATGCTCTTCATGTCACAACACACCCTGGAAGTCCCGAGTACAGTTGAGCAATTACGTCAACTTCGTGACACCGCCGGTGTTATCTTTCTCTAATTTGACGAGGTAAAACGGTAAAAAGAATATTTTGTAGGAGGAAATATATGAAAAACACACGGGAGAGCTCTCTGGCAAATTGTATGCGATGTCTTGGCATGATCCTGAACAAGAAATGACATTTAAACTTCGGGAGGTCTTCTGAAAGCAGTCGTTAGAAAAAAACAGAGAGCTTGACACACACACATATTTGAGAGCTGACCTCTCTTTCTCTCTCCTCCACGCCGAGTATTGGCAGAGCCCCGGACGAGGAAGGTAATTGCTTTGGCATAAAGTGACCTCTTTCTTCCCACACAGATTCTTCGGTTCGCATTTTGTACTTCCTCTCTGTTTCCCCCCCTAGCAAAGAACACAAACAGCACACCACACACATCCTGTGGAAGCGATGCGCTGTATATCTTTAATTTCGTCATTATCCGGTGCTGATAATCAACGCGGATGTAAATACCAACAGCGCGAGTGTCGCCTCTGCGGACACTTAGAAGGTTTGTGAGGAGCCCCCCCCCCCCCCCCCCCTTGAACGCCATGAGGTCACGTAATGGAGCCATCTTGAATTATTTGACCCCCCCCCCCAGTTTCCGGGGGTCAAGGTGCAAGAAAAGCACACAAAAAGCGTCTCCAGACTTTTAATCCCGGAGGCGCGGCGAGTGAATCTGTGGGAACCCCCATGATCTGCTGCTCTCACGTGAACTAGAACACAGGATGCATGACAGTGGAATGGTGGAGGTGGAAAGTGGAGCATGATCCGCCTGCAGGGCGGCTGCGGATGCAGGTTGCAACATGGTGGGATTGTGGAGGGGAGAACACTGGCTCGGGGGTCAGTTTGAGCCCGGTGTTCAGGTTAATGCCTTTTCATTCAACACTGGAGGAGACGGGAGTCCGATGGAGACCCGAGATATAAAAGAAAATAAAAAAAAAATGTGGGCGCAGCAGATATTGGCTTGTTATTAAATTAGTTTTTTTTTTTTTTTTACTGATTTGCTGTCTCGTTTGTTTGTTTTTTCTCCAAATTATGAAGAACTTAATGCCGCAGAGAAATCCATTTTTTTCCCAATACATCTCTATTGTTAATCATTTTAAAGATCACAGGCGCAGAACGTCAAATCTAGCTTGAAATGAGCACGCCTCGGCTCGCAAGCAAATACAAAGGGACGCGTGTGACGGGAGTGTTTTATGTGAATACCCCCCCCCCCCCCCCCCTCTCATCTTCTTCTTCCTGTGCCAGGTGATTGACAGGAAGCAGAGCGGAACGTAACGCAGCGCTGATGTGAAAACACTCGACTCGGGCACGGCGAAGTGACAACGAAGCCGAGAAAAGAAAAAAAATGTTGGCCCCCCCCCAAAAAAAACTAAACAACAAACAAACAAACGAAGGCGACGTGATGGCTGTGATGGATTATCTCCCTCGGTTGAAGTTTTTTTCATACTGTACAGGAGTGTCAGCCAGTCCGGATGTCTTAAAGTATGATGACTGACTGCGGAGCGACAAAACAGGAAACACGTGAAGAAGAACCGGCACAAATGTGGAGAAAAAAGACACAGAGGCACAAATCAAACTGCCTATTATTCTGCCTATAAAAGGCAGTGTGAGCCTTGTAGCTGGGGTCCTGCATTGAAGCCCTGGATGTGCCAAATGCTCCACCATGAACAAATATTCAAATATCAAAAAAACGCGAAATAACATATTCTGGCCGACTCCGTTTACCAACACCATGTTTTGACCCCCCCGCGGAGAAGCAGACTCATTGTGTCAACGGCGAAGACGCCAAATGAAGTGAAAATGTGAGATAAAGCCGTGAACGTGGAGCCTCCCAGTCATCCCCCGGCTCCTTTTTTCTCTTACACACAGTGTTCTAATCCCATTTGCCAGTCTCACAACAGGATTACCAGTGCCGGGGCGCTCGGTAACCAATCACACGCTTCCTCTGATCCATATTCCCCTCAATCATTTGAGTGTTCTTCACTCGCGGAGCCAGAATACGCAACGCAAAACCCCCCGGCCGGGAACTTAAAGTTCCTCATGGTTTCAGGACACCTCGTAAAGTAAACATGTGGATCAGAACTTCTTCTTTTTTGTTTTTTTGTCAGGGGAAAAGCTCTGTTTGCAATAAAAAACTAAACTAAAGCATATGAACGGCTTTCAATAATGTGGCTCTATGCTGATGTCTCCTGCACGCCTCCTCTTTAGGGTGGGGGGGGGGGTGTCAGGGGTCAGAGCACGGGGTCACCGACAGAGCGACAACAAGCCCGTATGGCTGGTGGGTCGTCTTGGACACCTTTCAGTCCAGAGACGGACGAGGCTCTTGTAGGACGGTCCCCCCACAGGACGGATTTCTAATAACTCATCTAACGTTCATTTGAATTCATCTCGCATCCTTTTTCTGCAGCGAACTTAAGGCTGACTGACGCGTCTGTAAAGAGAGTCCAGTAATTGGGTTTTTTACAGTTTAGTACACATGATGTACTCGCCTCTTCTTTTGTTAAATAGCTCCCGGGAAAAAAAAGATGCTTGAGTTGCACTCTGGAGCTGCGGTCTGTCCACCAAACCAGCAGTTGGATAATTGATGAATGAGGTGTGACACCCAATGTCCACATTCCCGCGATAAAAAAAAAAAGGCACAAAATGCATAATGAATATTTTTTTGGGAAATATTTCTTTTTTTAAAGTCATTTAACTGAGAGCGTAAGTTTCACACATGCACAGATACCAAAAAATCCCTTCCCGATCGCACAGCAGCACGATAATAACATGAATTATGAATGCTGCTGATGGGGTTGTGCACAACACTATCACGCTGCCCCCCCCCCCCCACACACACACACACACACACACACACACCAGGGCGAACGGGCAACACAGTTATCCTTCCGCACAGTCAGAGAGATCTCACGCAAAATACACTTGCACTGCAATGAACATCATTGTTGGTCATCTTATTGCGTATTGATCTATTGTGTTGTCCTCAAACACACGTGGAATATTTCTTCTTTTTATTCCCATTGCAGTGTAATTCACGAAGTCCTCTCGAAAACAGGTGGGCAGATATTCTAATTTAGAAAATCCTTAAATTTGATTGAATATAATTTATGTTCTTTCTTTCCCCACTCCTCATTTAAAAAAATATATCTCGCAACCGAGTTCGCCACTGCGTGACTCTTTGACATGGACTCTTTGCAGTGTAAATCAGCAGGTATCCTTCCGCTCGGCCTTGTGACCTGATTGCTTTGACCCTCCTGTTAACTATCAATCACTGCGCGTCCGCTGTCAACACCTGCACAGCGCAGAAGGAAGAAGAAAGAAGAAGAAAAAAGTTCGCAGGGGCGCACCTGTTCCCGAACCGACGAGAGGCGACGGCAAGAGAAAAGAGACAGCTCGCGTCATTAAACGCAGATCGAGTATACACGTTAACAACTTCGGGTTGTTTTTTTGGGGGGGGGGGAGAGAGAGAAAACCCCACGCGGACGAGGACCGAGGATGGAGGCGAACCACGCGCACGATGGGAATCAAGCAGCAGTGAGAGCGGCCGCCGCAGGAAACCCGTGTCCACGGAATACTAATTACAGACGGGACCACGAAATAAGAAAACAAGACAAAATGCACAGAATACACAAGTAGACCACGAATGAACTGAGGTGCATTATGGGAATGTCACACAAAAAACAACAACAACAACGGAGAAAGTCGAAACATTATTATTATTATTATTATTATTATTATTATTACTACTCACCAAAAGGAGATGGAATAACTTCACCGCCGCGCACAGATGGTGTCTGGTGCTAAAAGTTGCGGCGGTTTGGGGGGGGTTCTCTCTCTCCTTCTCCTTCTCTCTCTCTTTCTCTATCTCTCTCTCTCTCTCTCTCTCTCTCTCTCTCTCCACGCACCACAGACAAACAGCTTATGTAGAAATAAACAGTTTAAAAGTTGCCATGATGAAAATAGTCCCGGTGGCAGAGCACGGCTGCTGGAGGATCCGCGACTGGATCGCGCGTAAATGCTTCCCCCCTCCGAGAGAGGGATCAGACTTGCCACATCCCTCCCCCTCTCTCTCTCTCTCCCTCCCCCTCCCTCTCTCTCTCCCTCTCTCTCTCTCTCTCCCTCCCTCCCTCTCTCTCCTGCGCAGTGCTGCCTCTGTGCAGGGAACCCCAGCTGCAGGGTTCGGGCATGTATGTGCGTATCTATCTCTCTCGCAGAGGCGTCAGGTTCACGCGGCGCAGCGGCGAGACCGGAAACGGTCTCATCTGAGTCAAACCGTCTGCGAGAGGCGCGACAACCATCGAAATAGTTTGACCAGAATAAGTTGGGCCGTTGAGGGAGCCAGAAAAACGCACGCGGCGTTTTTGGCAGACGCGATATGAGGCTGCGAATTTTCCACATAAAAAAAAAAAAAAGAAAACCTGCCAGGTTATTGGCAGCAGATGGCACGTGTCCTGTCAGCCTCTCCGGTGCAAAGAAAAACCGATACAGAATTTTGAACGGCTTCAGCCAATGAGAAGGACTGTACTCACCCCCCCCCCCCCCCCCCTTCACACTGAGATAATGAATTAAATCCTGCAAGTCGCATGTGAAAATAAAAATAATATATTATTTTGATGACAACAACACACTTTTACTTCCTTTCTCTTGCATAATACACAATTCCCAAATAGTTTTTAAAAAAATAATAATTTAATACATATTTTTTTTCCAGCTCATTTCTATTGAGAGTTGTGATTTTCGTCCAATTAGACGCAGAAGAAAAGCGCCACGAGGCTCTCAACTCCTGAACCGGTGAGCTCGCGGACCTTTGAAACCAAACCCGTGGCATCGGTATACATTCATAATTAATAATGGCAGTAAACATATACGGCCTTGCGCCGACGTGTCTCCCATTAATAACACAATTCTCCTCCGGCCGGTGTGAACAGTTTGAACCCTCACTTCCACATAATATATCACATTAACATTACGTATACCTTCTCTCACATGCATAAACATTACGCTTCCATGTACTGACGACTATCAGCATTCTGCCACCATGTGGTTTTTTTGTTAATGCAAAACATAATTCTCCAGAGACAGAATGCATTAATGTGCAGCTCTTTCTGTCATTTAAGAAAAGGAGCACTGACCCAAACTAATAGAAAGAGCAGCCCCTGTCTGTCATACCTGGAAGAGCAGTTAGCACAGATGGAATTAGACGCCGGGGACAACGCACTGGTTAAGACTGAGCTCTGGCACGATGGAGCCGGGCAAGAGGGGAGAATCATGTCTGTTGGAGGCAAAGGGAACGTTAAAAAAAAGAAGGGAATAAAGAAGATAAACACGGGGAAAGCCGCACTAAATAAGAAGTTGAAGGGAGACGGAGTGCGCAAAGGGAGAGAGAGGGTGTGTGGTACTAGAGGGAGGAAAGTGAGGAGAGGAGGGAGGTGGATCACAGGGAGGGAGGGGTGGAGAGAGAGGATGGAGGCGATGTGGGGGGAGGATGGAGGGGGGCCACTGCAGTTCAGCGGTGAGAGTTATTTAATTGGAGAGTGACATTGGGAGCTCGGCTTGTCAGCTCTTCCCCATCAATCACTGGCGGTCAGGAGATGCCGGAGGTGATGTGGCCCTCGTCCCGCTCCCTCCTGGATCCCGCGGCCGGCCCCGGCATTTAGCTGCCATGCCTCCATTAAATCTCTAGAGTCCCCCCCCCCCCCCCCCCCCCCCCCCCTCTCTCTCTCCACGCATCAGGATGCTCTGACCTCCGCTCACCTGGCCTACTGTTATCTGCTCCCTTGGGACACGCTGCTTGATGGCTCTCTCTTTTTTTTGTTCACGGACTAACAAGAACAACAGTGCGGGGGGTTTAAAACTGCAGCGGCCTGTCGGAGCGTTAATAAAAGATGACCTTCAAGGACAATGGAGTTAGATGTTTGCATAATGTTTAGCCCCTACATAGATAATCTCAGTAACTGCATTTAGAATTTACATGATGCATGATGGGGTGAAGTGATATTGTTGTTTTGTTTACTGTTGTTTTGCGTATACAACAATGTGTTCACAGTGGACTGTTTGGGTGGTTTTTGGTCACTGAAGCTGGAGCTGGAGCTGGAGCTCCGCTTTCCAACGCTAGCCACGTCACATTGCTCTGGTTCATCCATCCGGCTACTGGGAGCTAACAGGCATCCATCCGGCTACTGGGAGCTAACAGGCATCCATCCGGCTACTGGGAGCTAACAGGCATCCATCCGGCTACTTGGAGCTAACAGGCATCCATCTGGCTACTGGGAGCTAACAGGCATCCATCTGGCTACTGGAAGCTAACAGGCATCCATCCGGCTACTGGGAGCTAACAGGCATCCATCCGGCTACTGGGAGCTAACAGGCATCCATCCGGCTACTTGGAGCTAACAGGCATCCATCCGGCTACTTGGAGCTAACAGGCATCCATCCGGCTACTGGGAGCTAACAGGCATCCATCTGGCTACTGGGAGCTAACAGGCATCCATCCGGCTACTGGGAGCTAACAGGCTCAAACATTTGTCTCTATACGCTTTGACCATTTATCCAAGAGCTACTTAGTATACAACTGTGCATCCATTATGTGTGTCGAGCTTCACACACGCAGTAAAGCTACGTGTCACAGCTGACTATTTATGGATGTATATGTTCATAAAACTGACATTTCTATTTCTAATTATAAAATACAATAAATATGGACTCGTACTCTTAACAGCAAGAACCGTTAAATGTTAATTGGGGGGGGGTCAATCTCGGACCTGCTCTAAGGACAATTGACATCATTATAATAATGCCAGTGTTTTGCCTTTCACTGGAAACAGATGGAAACAGATGATTGTAACGTCGACCGGCCAATTTCAGCTGTAAACAGGGTATTGATTTCCCCAGTGGACGTTTAAAGAAAACACGTCGCTGTGCTCACAGCTAAAGAGCCGTCATAACTTGTGCTTCTTTGAACACGGCGAACACAAAAAGCAGCGAACGCAGCCAGGCACAGCGAGCCGAGTAGGAGGATGACGGTGCAACAGTTCTTCTTATTATGGGGATGCAGAGATGGAAAAAAAAAAAAAAAAAAAAAAAAAAAAAAAGAATGGCCTCACACTTGCAGTTTAAATCATTTTTATTCAACTTTTTAGGTCCATGAAAATAGAATTCCCTGCGTTGGCCGTCGTGTCCTCTGGTGCCGGCGGAGCGATGATTCACAGCTCGTGACCTTTTTCACAACCGTGATCCCGACAGCGGGATCCTGATTTATCATCAGACTAAACTTCATTCAGTGGTTGTTCTGATTCATCTCAGACATGCTTCTCTTAATAATTGTCACCGAGCGACTTGCACGCAAGTTAAAATGCCCACTTAATTGTTTATTTAATTTTATTCTATTTCCGATCCTTGATTGATTTCTCTCTCTCTCTCTCTCTCTCTCTCTCAGGCGCAGTGTTTTCTCTCCAGAGAGAGAGAGAGAGAGAGAGAGAGGGCTCAGCCAGTGTGGGCTTTGCATTGCACACACACAGTGTGTAAACATGCATTTCTCTACACGGTGTTTGTAAAGGCTGCACAGAGCCCCGGGATCAGAGGGGCCTTGATGTTCAAGGGACAAGGCCGAGTAGGCTGACGATTCCTCCCTGACTGCACCATGACCCAAAAATAAAAAAAACAGCTAAAAAACAAACAGATTATTTGCATATACGATGCATCTAAATATTCCCCGCTGCTCCTCCTTTTGAACGCAGGGATTTTTGGGACTAATCATCCAGCAAGTATCGAGCGATTACATTTTCATCTAATGCTATATGTAAAGAGGGTCGAAAGATCAAGTGAACTAATGGATGACCTAATCGCTGGGGGGAGGATTGGCCGTATCGATTCAGATGGTCATATCGTCATTGTCTGTCAGGCCTCTGAAGCTGGAGGCGGATACAACCCCCCCCCCCCCCCCCCCCCCCCCACATGGCTGAAACCCTCATTCAAGATTACACTAATTTAGCCCATGCCTCTCCTGCTCCCCTGGGGGGGGGTTAAAAAGATTACGGGGGAGGAATGGCAATGTTAGCAGAACTTGTCTTCCAGAGGGTTTAATGTAACAGGTTTTTATCACCCCTAGTCCCTTTTTGAGGTACTTTATACATGTCCTCATATTTCCTTCTGCAGAGGCCAGTGCCACGACTCCCCCCCGACCCCCTCCACATATAAATTGGTCTTAATCCTCATTGATATACAGTGTGTTGAGAATGTTGTCATGCTTGCAGATGCAAGCAAAATTACGACTTGGTGCTCGTGGTGACACCGGGCTGCCGACGCTGCAGAGACGAGCCGTTCCTCAAGGACAATCTTCTGCATCTGTGCGAATAATCAATGTTTCTGAAAGTTTATCATGAACCAGTGGCATCTCTCATATCCCGTCGGCCATTGCACCCCCCCCCCCCCCCCCCCTGCAAATCGCATCCAGATGCAAAGTGACATTCCATCTTTCTCCAGACGATCGAGACAGAAAAACCCTTAAAAGAGGAGGAAAAAAAAAATCAAATAAAAAAAAATCTACGTAAATACTCGAGATGGATAACAGACGAGTACTGGAGGTCACTCTCTGCAATTTCCCTCCAGACGAGTGGCAGCAGGCCCCTGAACGAGGAAGACAGACATGTTCATTCAGCTCCGGTCGGTGTCGACGGAGACGTCTTCCTGATCCGAATCCTAATGACACGCCGACCCGCCGGTCTTCAGTGGTCTGTGTGCTCTCGATTCACGCTCACGTCCCTGCAGCCGCACACACACGTCTGCAACCGTGGAAATATGGGTGTCAAAGGACACGTGTCAACACGAGCATCGTAATACACGGTGCTGCTGCACACGTACGTGGGGTTAAAACTACCAAATAAATGCTTTGGACTCATGGCTGTCAATCTCCTTCTTTTTTTTTTGTTTTCTTCGGTTTGCTTATTGTCAAATCAACTGTTCCAGACTGAACAACCTTTTTTTTTTTTTTTCATTCTGCATTAAAAAAAAAATGCTGTGTTATAAACTACTAATTATATGCAGTTTATTTCGCATCACTTCAATAACTCAATGTGGTCGGCTAGTTTTTTCCTGCACTTGCATCTGATTTAAAGATTTAAATCACCTGTATGTGTTGGGCCAGTTGTTATAATTTTCTCATAATAAATGTAACATAAAACCAATAATATTTCCATTTTATTACACATTGTGTGGCCGTTAGTCAAGTCTGTTTAAATATGAGCACTATAACATGTAACGTCGCTCCGTCTTGGCACAGAGGTGCGTTTGGTCCCCCACTGGTGACACTTTGCATCCACAAAAGTACACTGTGGATGTGATGGGCCAAATATTCCACGGCAGCTTTGATCATTTTCAAAAGGCTGGTCATGTGTCTCACTCTCCTCTGGCTTCACTCTGCAGGGTTCAACATCCGGCTCTTCTCCTTTTCCAACGAGGCTGACAAGTTGTTAACAACCGTGGTCGCATAGATGTAATAATGTCATCGTCATAGCGATGGGTTTCTCCACTGTATCTTTATGTCCCAGGTGCTATTGTTATTGTCTCCAGGTCAACGGGACATACCTTAATGCTGAGCGCTGGTTGTTAATATCATTCGCTCATCCAGAGGACATGCAGTAAGCATTTATGACGACAAATGTCCAACGTTCAATATTCGCTCTCTCTTACTTACGCAAATAATTAGCAGACATTTTAGTGTCTATTTGCTGACTTTGCCAGTTCTCAGTTTTGCGTGCGGCACCGTGGGTGATTTTTTTTGGGGGGGTGAAATGATGTCGATGGACAAGCGACCCATAGGCTTAGAGAAAGCTCTGGAGAGGTTAAAGGTGCAATTTATACCATCTGTCAACACGCTCCAAACAAACAGAGGGCAGTATTTCACATCTAATAAATACTGGGTCGATACAATCCAGACCTCCAGTCCAGAGACTATAATAAAAGAGCTCTCGCTCGCTGTGCTGCAGCAATGCTAATTCAACAGCGGCAGAAGGCAGGTTCAGCCTTTAGAGAGTCCATGTGCATTGTGATCAAAGTGCATTTAGTCGTACAGTATTTATGTCTAACTATGAGTATTAAGCATATATGTTTTTTAACACTTAAAAGGACCCCTTCTATCCTATGACCAAAGGAGCTAAAGCTTACAAATTCAGCCTTTCATATCTGCAGCGTACACACACAAAAAAAAAAAAAAAAAACAATTTTGTGAGGAATCCATGCAACCGAAAAGTATCCTCTGAAGCCGTTCCTTGTGTGGGATCCTCTGTCGAAGATGTCCCCCTTCACATTTAGACACACAATCATTTAAAGCAACGTCTTGAGGCTGCATGTCGGATGGCATCAGTATTCATTTCTAGTTTACACATTCGAGTGTATTTCTTGCACCTGCCGAGCCAGGCTTTTTCAATTAGGATTTCCTTGAAAGGTGGCAAATGTTCCAGGCTTTTTGACAGCGAGCCCAGACTGCATATCACCCGGGTGTGTTTTTTTTCCTTCCATTTTGAGGAGAAGGGAAAATAATGTCACCTTGTGTTACACACAATGAGAACGAAAAGGAAGGGCGAGGAAGCACAAACAAGACAGAAAAGGAGGACGGGATGAGACGCGAGACGTAGACGAGGAGCGGGGAGGGATAGTGAAAGACAAAAAAACAAAAAACAGAGGCTTTGTCATGACAGTCTCCTCTCCCATGGCAGAGAAGATGCATCTTCACATGCTCCAGTAGTCAGACTGAAAAACCCGGGCCTGTTGCATTCACTCCAGCAGAGCAATAGCACTCAAGGCAGCCTGGCTGGCAAAGAGCTTGTTACCACACACACACACACACACACACACACACACACACATGCATTTTGTTTGCTTCAACGGGCCCCCGTGTTTCCTGGCCACCGTGCAACAAGGAAACAAGCGGCGTCTTCTTATTCCTCCCCCGCGGGCCACAGGTGAAGTCAAACAGCCCAGGTGGCGGGTTTTTCATCCTGATCCATTAAAATCCAACCCCCCCCCCCCCCACCACACACACACACACACACACACACACACACACACCCCGCGGTGCCCGAGAAAGAGAGTCCCCAATCTCAAGAAAAAGGCAAATGAGCAGCGATAATCTGATGAATTCAATCAAACATCAAGTGTCCAATGGGAATACGCGAACACGCACGAGGAGCCGGAGTTGACTGAGTGCACGAGGTAATGAATGGCGTCAGGTCTTCTTCTTCTTCTTCTTCTTCTTTTGGGCATATTTCAAATGTTTCTCATTAATTACGGGAGTTTTCTTTTCTGACCTTTTCTGTTTTCATGTGAATGCGTGAGCCAAGAGCTCCTGCTGAGTCAGTGGGTGGAGGGGAGAGCGGAACCAAATACATTATCACTATATACACATTCATGTTTTTCTTATCTCCCCCCCCCCCCCTCCCTCCCTTCTTGAACACAGAAAGTGAATATAAAGTCGAGGCGTCGTTAAAGTAAAAAAGTGAAAATAGTCTTCAGAGAGGAGCGTGTTAGAAAACGGGGAAAACAAGGACAAATATATGCTGTCAAGTGGAATATCTCAATTTTGTTAAAATTATGCCCGCGTTAATGCGTCCTCATAATGGAACAAGCAGAATTATGAAACTACCTGCGCTGCTTGAGAATCAACGTTCCTCGTGCAGTTTTTTTGTTGATTTCCCACGAGGCCGCCGGTTTCAGAGGAACACCTCAACCCAAACAGCTACTGTCCAATTACAGCTGAGCAAACTGTAACTGTGCACGGGGCCGTGGCATCGCAGGAGCCGCACTCACAAAGCTTCAGTTTAGCCTTTTTACCGAATATGGAGCGAAACCACAACTTCCAAGTCCAAAGAGCGCTCCATACTTTTCATCCGTGAGGTGTGATCGTACATTCGTCCTGATTAAACTAAGCGTTCCAACATGAGAATCGTGTTTCCCTTATTTACATTCTCTAATGTTGTCGTCGAGTGCATATTTAAGATCCTCTTTCTTTCAAAAGTAATGTGGCACGTCACGGAGCTTCACGTCAGCAGTTAGCCGGCTAGCTCGTCGTTTTCAGCCTCATCAATGCAAAAAAAAAGGAAGAAAAAAAAAACAAAAACCTTCTTCCGTCTCCAAACAAGGACCCGGTTCTTCAAAAGACGGGTTTCAAGAGTTCGTTGTGCGTTCTGATTAATTAGGAAGTCATAATTTAGTTTTTTTTAGTTTTTTCACAATCGACGGCTGTGAAATAACAAGAGATTTGTTTGTCAGATGCGCACATCTATGAGATTCCACGCACACACACACACACACCGACTAGGAGACACAATAGAGCAGGATGACAATTAAATCCATGCTCTGAAAAATGGCTGCAATCAGTATACGAAATAAAAGATTAAGCGACAATGAGCTCCGTTGATTATCAAATGTGACCAGAGAATCCCCAACTTTAACTCACTTCTTTTCCTTCTGTTTTACAACTTCAAACACTTTGATTTCTCGAGTGAGGGACAAAACCCCCACGTTTTTTTTGTTTTTTTTGGGGGGGGGGGGGGGGGGGGGGGAGGAAATGAGAAAAAGTTCTGCACCGGAGCGGCCGGAAACAGCTCAGTCCAGAGTGGCACGAGTTGATTGAGCTGATGGTGTGAGTGTCTGAAGCCCCTGTAAGCCTTTTCTAGAAAGGACCCCCAGTGGGCTCTCCATGGTTCAGGAGTGTGCCGGGGCCACGCCGACTCCAGCTGACAGCCATCCCCAACGCCCCTCCCCCCCAGCCCTCCCAACACACTCTCTTCCTCCCGGTGACAGGAGCTGATGTGGTCGCCCACGTCAGTCACAGCTTTCATTTCCGACGCTAAGCCATTGATTCCCCGGCCGGGTGACACTCTCTTTTAATCTGTTGCAAAGACCTTGACCTGTGGCGCACGTCTCCCGAGGATGAGAACAAACTCCAAATGGAAACTATCACTTTCTTCCCGGTTGTTTCGGGGGATGAAAAGAAGAAGAAAAAAAACAAAACTCATCACGGCGACCCTGGATGTGTGTGTGGGGGGTGGGGGGGGGGGGGGGGGGGGGGGGGGGGGGAGGGGTGTTGTTTTTGCTTTCACAAAGACAAAAACCCCAACGGGGGGGAAGAGCAAAAATCCGGGCTAGCCGGGAAAAGAGCAAAAGCAAGAAAATTGGCACCAAAAAAAAATAAAAAAATAAAAGGGAAAGGGAGAGAGGGCTGAGATCAGTGATTAGTTGTTAACAGAAAGAGGAGAAAGAAGTTGGACGCCGGGACTCTACAGGGAGGCGTTGGCATATCATTTTCTCGTGGATGTTTGAAAACCCGATAGCGGCTTCACAATTTGATTCTTCGAGACGGTCGGCTCGTCGTCAGAGACGGCTGACATATTGTTTCAGGAGCGGCCGACGGGGAGGGTGAGACACGAGCCTGCATTCGGAGAGCAACAAAAAAAAATTAAAGGTCATTTGGAGAACGTGAAAATTAATGCGAGCTATCAATTCAGCCTTAAAAAATATATATATATATATATATATATAAAAAGTGACATATTTCAGCCTGACACATTTTAATTAGGCCATCAATAGTGAGGCAACTGTGGCTAATGGTGCAGAAGACACAACCAGGATAAGTCGCCGTCACTTTAACTGCCGCGGACACATTTAAATGGCATTTAAACCGCAGTGTTGACAGACTTTTGAGAATTTTTTTTGCAAAATAACTTGATTCAAGCTGTCAATATGTGCTAATTCTGTTGTTACTATTGGCACAAAAACAATTGCATATTAATACACCTGTAGCCTCTTAAAAAACATCACTATCAATATTGACTTTCAACGTAATCTGCAGTCGGTGGATTTAATTTTTCCAAGAGACTATAAGAGTGAAGTAAGCAATCTGCATGGATCTAGGATACTGTGCAAGATTTAATTAAGTTCTTCTAGAAAAGCCAAAACAATCTGGCCCTGGCAGATTTGGGGTTTCCAAAAGAAGGAACCTTCTTCATTAGAGACACACTCTTTAAACGGTTCCTACTTGTGCACCCCCCTCCCCAACTCCCCCTCCCCCCCCCGGTCTCCCTCCCTCCTCTGCCCAGAGAATAAATAAGATAAGGGAGAGCAATGAACACATCCATCATTCAAAGTGGAAAAGGGTAATTTAGCTTGGCCCTCCTGACAGCTTTACAACTTTGAACGCTATTCTATTTTAATTGGCAATCATGAATTAACTGAATGAAAGCCCCGTTCACTGCCGATGTCTTTCTCATTGCAGCTTTTAATTGGGTTGACTTGATGAGTTCCTGAGATAAAACCAGACAATATATTCTCATGATTGGCAACTCGTTTGTTGCCATATAATTAGGCCGCCGACAAATCAAGAACCCGGCTGCTTCCTCCTCGGCCGGGCCGCATCCCTTTTCATCAGACAGAGATTGAAGGAGCGGCCCTGCCGACAGTACAGTGAAGTGGTACCGTGTGACGCGGTGGGTCTACGGAGCGGGACTCGGACAGGCCGGCTGCTTGACACTGTAATCTGTCATTGTTCTGTCTGCAATTATCGATCCTCCGGTGGAGGTTACCTCTGATAGGCTGTCACATATCTATTTCCTTCGCCCGCGCGTGTTCATAGTTTTTACGGGAAAAGGGAATAATCAAATGCTGCAATAATATGATTTGAATAATATGTAAGCCCGCTCCAAAAAGCTGCTGATTTTTAATGATTAAAACAACCCCTGAGGCTCCTCAGACTCACCCTACACTTTTACATATAAGGTCAAATGTTCAAAGCGTTGCTCCATTCTCCCTCCATTTTAGAAATAGAGGGGAAAAAGGGAATTAAACTTTAATGGGCTGATGAATAAATATTTTGTGTCTCCAGGACTCAGCACTTTCTCCCATTCCTACAGCTGGCTTAATTAACTCTTCCTCAAGCCTTTTGTAAATTAACACATCTCTTTCAGTGTCCTTCGACATTGTTTTTCCTCTTCTTCCACTGCTCACGTATTGTTAGACAGATTTTTTGGGCCACATGCAGGGACGCATAATTATTCGACCTTATAGTTTACCGTTTTACCTTACGGTGCATATTTTTCACTTCAGATGTAAGTCAAATTGGTTGCTTGAGGCTATGAGCGCACTGAGGATGTTTTTGTACTCGCCAAATAGTATGCGAATCACTTCCGAATAGAGTACTTTTGTTTCTGTTATTCAGAGTTAATCTGACGCGCCAGATGGTTTGGTACACTGGTTTGGTAGAAAAAGGGGCGGGCACTTTGAAAAAAAATACGTGGCAGGTGATTAGATGAACCGTCGGTCAATCAAACTCTAAGTGAAGCCAGTTGGGAGAAGAGCGGAAATAACTTTTCTATTGGGAAAAGCCTTCTGTACTGTTCTTTGCTCTTCTAGTTCTGATAAGTTCTGGGTATTGATTAACATATATTACGACGCCCGTACCAATGCCGGTACCAATGCAGGTACCAAAGCCCGTACCAATGCAGGTACCAATGCAGGTACTAATGCCGGTACCAATGCAGGTACCAAAGCCCGTACCAATGCAGGTACCAATGCAGGTACCAATGCAGGTACTAATGCCGGTACCAATGCAGGTACCAATGCAGGTACCAAAGGCCGTACCAATGCAGGTACCAATGCAGGTACTAATGCCGGTACCAATGCAGGTACCAAAGCCCGTACCAATGCCGGTACCAATGCAGGTACTAATGCCCGTACCAATGCAGGTACCAAATCCCGTACCAAAGCCCGTACCAATGCAGGTACCAAAGCGCGTACCAATGCAGGTACCAAAGCCCGTACCAATGCAGGTACCAATGCAGGTACCAATGCAGGTACCAAAGCGCGTACCAATGCCGGTACCAATGCCAGCACCCTTAAAGTGATACAGATACCAACTCAGTAAATTATTCAATACCATTCCAATGGAAGCAGTTTACTGCACCTGAACGCTGTTCTTATCATATTTGATGTGCTTCCCACACAGAGCATGGCCTATTTTATTTATTTTTTTGATTATCATCATATCATGATCATCGGGTCATGACATGATTACGCTGAAGCTTTTTGTAAAATACAGATTGCTGTGTTGCATAAACTAAAGAGACGGCTGAAAGAGACACAACTGTATTTGCTGATTACCTTTTATTCTGTCCATGAAAAGCTTTAAGTGATGCCTTATTCAACACAATTATCTTAAATTAAAATGAAAGCAATACTTGTGGGAAATGAATAATGTCCAGTCAGAAAAAACTGTGCATGCGGCACTCTGAACAGCTGATTTATCTGCAGTGGTACCGTAAAAGGCCGAGAGAGACTGACACAAAGAAGTAAATTAATGCATCATACATTCACAGTGTTTGCCATAAGGGACGAATGATTTCTAATTTGTCGTTATCTTTACGAAGAGACCACATGTACATGAATTAGGTTGATGTCGGAATAGCATCAGTTATATCATCACTCGGGCTGGCTATCAGTACTCGAAACCTTCACGCCTTCTCAGCTGGTTCAGATCAGGTCAGCGTGTCCTGCTGTCGGGCAAAAGTTAATTATCGTTGTGGGAATAAAGAACCAATATTTCTTTGCATTGAAGTGTGCACGTCTTCTCCAAACTTGTTTTCACCCTTTTACTTTCGAATAAGCCATGTTTGTTTTTTTACTTTAAACTTCAGAGACAAGGCAGACGATTGCAGCTTACGTTTTAGCAGATAAACACATCACCTAGTCCATTCATCTTCATCTAGGCTAAAAAGCCCCCCTCCACACTCTCTCAATGCGGAATACTGCTTTTTATACAGGCAAAAGGAGATGTCACCGTCGAGGAAAGGCCTTGAGTCGACTGTTTCCCCTCAAAATGTAATTCCTGACTTTGCTGTTGTTTTTTGGGTTCCCGCAGAAGACATCTTTGGTGCTGAAGACATATTTGGTGCTGAAGACATCTTTGGTGCTGAAGACATATTTGGTGCTGAAGACATCTTTGGTGCTGAAGACATATTTGGTGCTGAAGACATCTTTGGTGCTGAAGACATATTTGGTGCTGAAGACATCTTTGGTGCTGAAGACATATTTGGTGCTGAAGACATCTTTGGTGCTGAAGACATATTTGGTGCTGAAGACATCTTTGGTGCTGAAGACATCTTTGCAGAAGACATCTTTGGTGCAGAAGACATCTTTGCAGAAGACATCTTTGGTTGCAGAAGACATCTTTGGTGCAGAAGACATCTTTGGGTGCTGAATACATCTTTGGTGCTGAATACATCTTTACAGAAGACATCTTTGGTGCAGAATACATCTTTACAGAAGACATCTTTGGTGCAGAATACATCTTTGGTGCTGAAGACATCTTTCTTGCTGAAGACATCTTTGCAGAAGACATCTTTGCAGAATACATCTTTGCAGAAGACATCTTTGGTGCAGAATACATCTTTGCAGAAGACATCTTTGGTGCTGAAGACATCTTTGGTGCAGAAGACATCTTTGCAGAAGACATCTTTGGTGCAGAAGACATATTTGGTGCAGAAGACATATTTGGTGCTGAAGACATATTTGGTGCAGAAGACATATTTGGTGCTGAAGACATATTTGGTGCAGAAGACATATTTGGTGCTGAAGACATATTTGGTGCTGAAGACATCTTTGGTGCAGAAGACATATTTGGTGCTGAAGACATATTTGGTGCAGAAGACATCTTTGGTGCTGAAGACATTTTTGGTGCAGAAGACCAGGGGACTTTACCCTGGCTCACTTCAGCTCCCCTTCCTGGCTCGTTCTGTTTGTTTGTTTTTAGCTTTGGCCTCTGCTCGCCCCTCAAATCCTGCCCTGTCACATCTGCCGGAAAATGATAAATGTGATGTTACTCCATCAGAGGATCATTAAATGTTCTGCCGTGACAGCGGGAACGTCATGGCAGAAAGTCAATGGCGTGGGGGGAGGGGTCTGCGCGAGCGGAGGAATCGCCTGGTGGAAAAGCCCGCTGGGAAGGATCAATGGCTCATCTAACACCCACGTGCCTTCTCCTGAACCAAGCAACACCACTCCACACCACTCACACACTCCCCGCCTAGCAATGAGGTTGTCCAGCTGCTCGGGAATGAGTGTGTGCACAGTCAGATGCAGCCACTTGTGGCGAATTTGTTGATGTATTACACGGAGGGGTCGGTGACAGAGTCGAGTTTGCACTCTCCTACACTTCTACACTGTGCTCTCAGAATTAGCTGTCTGGATATTTCAGCAGAGAAGAAGTCGCTCGAGCAGAGAAAACTGCACATGGCCAGCGCTTTAGATCTTGTATTTATCTCATCCTTCTGGTATCCTTTCCTATCAGACAATTATCCGTGAAGTTTACCACCATCGTGTGCAGGGTTTACCATTGAGGTCAGATGCCCTGGGTACATTTTCACTTGCCCTTCAAGAGAATGTTTTATTCCCTTAGCGGTCATCAAATGACCACAAAGAACATTGTTAATTGTCATATTTGATTTTGACTGACTTTATTCAGTAAAGGAATCTGGACTTTCACCTCTCCTGTTTTTTCCTGATCCGATGTGAGGTCCCGGGACAGGGATGTCGTATGTGTACAGATCGTAAATCCCTCTGAGGCAAAATTTGTAATTTGTGATATTGGGCTATACAAAATAAAATGAATTGAAAATTGAATAAACTCCTGTTTCTAGGGTAATTTAAATGCTTGCTTGCGCTTCAGGTCATAAACTTTGTAATGTGAACGTGTAACTCTCAACAGAGGTGAAGGGGAAGCAAGATGGCTCACTCCTTAGCGACTTCCGTCCTCAACTACTTACTTACTAGACATTTAACTTAGAGGCAATGCCTATTGTTTAGCCCTGACACTTCCTCTCCCTTTTAGTTAAATAAAGCAGAAAATACTAACACCCCACTAATACTCTTCTCACACCTTTACTTTGCACAGTTTGTAAAACAAGAGTGCAAAATGACTTTTCAAACAGCATTCAAATCTATCAACTCATATTGGAGTTTGACCTTTCACCACCAATATTAAATTATTATTATCGGTTAATGTCATCGGCTACGAGAATCATATTGCAGGTTATCTTTACCTCCTCCGTCATGCTCCTGTATGCAATGCGGTGAGATGGTAAGGAAGACGATAAAGGAATAGCGTGGCAATGTCTGGAATAGGCTTTTTCGGTTTCTCGCTTGAGGGATAGATGAAAAGATTGATACCACTCCCAGTAAATATGAAGCTACGGCTAGCAGATAGTTATCTTAAGTTAGCATAAAGACTGAACATTGGAGGGGAAACAGACAGGAACCATATTAAACATAATTCATGAGTTGGTAGGTAGATTTTGTAACCTTTGGACAAGGCGAGGCCTGCTGTTTTCTCCCCACTTCCAGTCTCTATGCGTAGCTATGCTAACACGCTACTGGGTGGTAGCTTAGCACAAAGTCTGGAAACAAGGGAAAACTACAAACGCCTCGTAAAGTTGTAGTTCTGCAGAAGGTTATGAGCTGAGCTATTTCTTGACTGGGAGCAGTCACGTCCTGGAAGGCAGTTTTAACTTTTAGTTTTATATATATATACATAAGCAGGCTTAAGGTTTATCTGTTTGAACATCTGATGGTACATAGCACAAACTTTATTTATTAAGCTCTGAGGATTTCAAGCAGCCAACGTTAAATTCATCCGGTTTTATCATTGTTACCGTGGAATTGCACAATTTGGTAATAGTCTAGCCCGTTGAAACAGTAATGCAGCTTCGCCCTCAAGGAGTGCAAAAAGCCAGACAGGCAGAGGAACAATGGGGATTCATCAAGCGGCAGCCTCTAAAGCCCCGGATCGTGACAGAGTTAAATGAATTGGTCTATCAGTGCGACACCTGAGAGACCGTCTTTGGGAGTCTGTCAAGATAAACTCTTGAGGATCTTGCGGAGGGCGCATTGCAGCAAGGTCATCGTCACATTGCATCAAACGGGGCGCTGGGAGGAGAGCTTTTGTTCTCTCGTGTGAAGTCCCATTTGCCAGAGGTAACAATTAAGACTCATCTGTCAGCGCACGCTAATGTGTTCATTCCTGATTCCACACTGGAAGACTTCACTTGCTCATTTGCGGTTTCATGGCCATCATTAAAGTCCAAGGTGTTCGCGGCAAATGTTGCTCCCAGATTGCAGCAAAGTCTTTTCACTTGGAGCTGATTTTAAAACAGCTATAATATTGTTCATGTTCTGGAGGTGGGGGGGGGGGGAGTCTGCTGCCTTTGAGGCTGGGACTTCTTTTTCTTTTTTTTTCTCATCCAGCTTGAAATGATCATCCAGTTAAAAGGTGCATTTTGGTGTCACATGAGCTTGGCACCAACCAATCTCCCGGTCTCCTTGCTGTCCCTGGGTCGGCCACTCTGTTACAGTGAGCTTTATCAGATGTGACAGCTCGGGTCCAATAAAGTGGAGGTCTTTAACAAG
The DNA here is from genome assembly GCF_009769545.1 of Cyclopterus lumpus. Taxonomy (NCBI): domain Eukaryota; kingdom Metazoa; phylum Chordata; class Actinopteri; order Perciformes; family Cyclopteridae; genus Cyclopterus; species Cyclopterus lumpus. The sequence continues at coordinate 5,105,896 of NC_046985.1, read as the reverse complement.
TGTTCTTTTAGTTGAATTTGTGCAGAGGGCAAATGGAAGATTGTATCTCCCCGTCTTGAAGCAATTTCTTTCTCAGATTCCTGTGTTGTTTGATGTTTCATCACAGCCAAAAGGTCAAAGTTGGCCTTTCTGGGGGGGTTATCGCAAAGTGAATTTTACTGGCTTGTTATTATGGAACTGTGATAAAAATGGCAGCCCTGCGTAAACAAAAATTATGATGCAAGCGTTACACACGAGCCGAGGCGTATAGAATGTCAACGTGTACTTGATTTCGAAAAAAAGCCGCAACGAAGCCGCACTTATAACGAGCGGGAGCTGCTTGTGATTCGACCGTTTTTTCGGGGGGGGGGGGGGGGGGAATAACAGGCCGCGAGTCAATCCCGGCAGGTCCGTTGGATGAGTGCGACGCGGAGATAAAAGCGAGGCGACATTGTTAAAGTCTTGATCCTGATGCAGCACTCCGCCTCTCGCACATTTTAGAACGTGGAAATCGGGCTCATCCATTGTCCTCTTGTCCCCCCGCCGCGCAAATGCGGAGAGGATCCGAACCTTCTCCCTCCATCTCAAGATTACCCTCTGCTTGTTTTCTCGCCCGGCCTCTGCACCCCTCCCCTGGCCTCGTCTCTTTGAAACTCTTTTCATTTCACAAACATCTGTTGGCAGAGGGGAATCCCTAATCTCCCCCGGGGGCTTTCTTTCAAATTTCATTATTGAGACTGAATGCAGATTTGAGTTACTGCAGATGCCGCGCCGTGTTTTTACATATTTTGTTTCATTCGTCACTCCACTTTAATGGATTTATGAAGGAAAATAAATAAATAATCTAATGCCCGCCATACACTGAATTACTACGGTTTCGATTTTGCAGCTACAAACACATTGTGATGGCTTCTGCGATAATGTCACTTGATTGTTGTCTGCTCGGGCTGCCATTATTATTTTGAAGCGAAGGGAATGCACGTGTTCAATAAGGCCTCAAGGAATAGTTTGACATTTGGAAAATGCGCCTACTTTATTTATTTATTAATTTTTTTTACAGAGAGTAAGAAGAAAAGATCAATACTACTCATGTTTGTGCACTAGATGTGAAGCAGGAGCTAGGTGCCGATTAGCTTAGCTTAGCATAAAAACAGGAGGGGGGGGGGGGGGGGGGGGGGGGGGGGGTGGGAGGGGAGGGGGGGGGGGGGGGGGGGGTTGAACAAACAACTTGACAACAAAGCGACATAATTGCACTTCCGAACAAGCTTGAACTATTACCTCAAAAGCAAAAAATTGGTTGATTTTACATCTGAAATAACTGCTTTTAACTATATGTACCGCTTCGGAGCAGCCCGACACAATATTACACCTTTTAACACACATTTCACATAAAATTAGACGATGCAGATGAAATAATAAATGTACAGTTACACCACAAAGGCAAAAGACCAGCAGTGCAAGGACAGTTCCTTCTTTGAACACCGATATTAATACAGAAGACTCTGAAATGACATTCAATGCTGAAGGACTGAGGTTGAATCAAATCGAAGAAGCTCTATGCTACCGCTTGTAGTATGAGTTAGTGAACTCCACACAGTCCAAAGCAAAGCTTTTGTAATACATTCCATGTATTTTTTAAAGTCAATTTCTGGAAGGAATCAGCTCAAGGCTTTACACCTTGAGTGGTTTTACTATTCCATCATTTGGAAATACAGCAGTCATTCACGTCATCGTGCTGGTCTTCTCAGAAGATATGAAAGAAAGAAATGAACGCATATCCCTTTTCAAACTCCATGCAAAATTATCAGACTTTTTGTATGTTTCTCAAAGTGAAAGCCTCACCAATAAAGCGTCCGGCCGGCCTCCCTTATCAACTGCATCGCTGGACCGGGAACACAATCGCTAAGCAGAAGAGAGGACATTGGAAGGACCGAGTCCAATTATAAGACATTATAAGACATTGGAAGGACCAAGTCCAAATATGAGACCCTGGAAGGACCAAGTCAAATATAAGACATTGGAAGGACCAAGTCCACTTATAAGACATTGGAAGGACCAAGGTCCAAATATAAGACATTGGAAGAACCAAGTCCAATTATAAGACATTGGAAGGACCAAGTCCAATTATAAGACATTGGAAGAACCAAGTCCAATTATAAGACATTGGAAGGACCAAGTCCAAATATGAGACATTGGAAGGACCAAGTCCCCAATTATTAAGACACTGGAAGGACCAAGTCCAATTATAAGACATTGGAAGGACCAAGTCCAATTATAAGACATTGGAAGGACCAAGTCCAATTATAAGACACTGGAAGGACCAAGTCCAATTATAAGACATTGGAAGGACCAAGTCCAATTATAAGACATTGGAAGGACCAAGTCCAAATATGAGACATTGGAAGGACCAAGTCCAATATAAGGACACTGGAAGGACCAAGTCCAATTATAAGACATTATAAGACATTGGAAGGACCGAGGTCCAATTATAAGACACTGGAAGGACCAAGTCCAATTATAAGACATTATAAGACATTGGAAGGACCAAGTCCCAAATATGAGACACTGGAAGGACCAAGTCCAAATATGAGACATTGGAAGGACCAAGTCCAATTATAAGACACTGGAAGGACCAAGTCCAATTATAAGACATTGGAAGGACCAAGTCCAATTATAAGACATTGGTCCAAATATGAGACATTGGAAGGACCAAGTCCAATTATAAGACACTGGAAGGACCAAGTCCAAATATAAGACATTGGTCCAAATATGAGACATTGGAAGGACCAAGTCCAATTATAAGACATTGGAAGGACCAAGTCCAATTATAAGACATTGGTCCAAATATGAGACATTGGAAGGACCAAGTCCAATTATAAGACACTGGAAGGACCAAGTCCAAATATAAGACATTGGTCCAAATATGAGACACTGGAAGGACCAAGTCCAAATATGAGACATTTCATCTGTTGAAGTCAAACATTAAAAACAAACACCCCCAGTGCCAGGATGTTGGAATACGTCAAGTCACCAGAGGAAGTCATTTAAAGGGAACATTTGAAAATATCTGGAAAAAAAGCGTCCCACTTTTGACATCAAACAAATATGCCGATGCTATTTATATGCTGTGGATTGATTGATTAAAAATAACAAAAACAAACAAGTTCCTATGTTCGTTTGTGTCGATTTCCTCCCCTTCTAGCTTTGGACGCATTTCCAATGCAATAAATGTTCCAAGAATGCAGCCCCCCCCCTTCATGCCAAGATGGTAACACTTCAGATTATCATATCAGTCTTGAATTAATGTGCTTCTTTCATCTGTCAGCACTTATTGAGCCTTCTGTTAATGACTGACAGTGACAGCCGAAGCGCTCTCGCCAACACAAATAATAACAACTTAAAAAAAGAAGTCTAACAATAGCAGCGGCGGCAGCTGGAAAATAGCTCAAGTCAAACACGAGGAGTTCTACTTCCAAGGTGCTTTTCAATATATAATACGACAGACTCGCTGCGAAGCGAAGGTGTTTTTTATTTGAGCCTCCAGACAACCCGAAGAGGATGCCGGCCATTTAAAAGATTTACAGCCAGTAAGTCGGCCGGGAGTCCCGGGACAGAAAGAAACGTCTTTTCTGAAAGATGCAAAGTGAAAAACCTGAGACGGCGTGGACACAAGGACGTAAACAAACCAGCTGCTTCACAGAGAACGGGTGACCTGCTGCCTATGTGGTGCCATAAGATGCTGTAGCTTCAAGGATGGAAACCATTATTCCAACTGGGCACCACGGACAAGCATTTAGCAACACATAGCTGAATCTGTGTTTATGGACACTTTGTTTTACGTTGATAACGTTGATAACCCGTTTGGATACCCAGCACTCGACAAAGCCTGCGCTGGTATAAGGCCCTACTTATTTAAATGGCTTTCCCTTCAATCAAACTTTCCCCAGTTAATAAAGGATGTCTAATTTTCTATAATAATATTGTAAAATAGGATTACTGTTATACTACTTATAATAAATCACAACCCATGCAGGATTAATAAAGTATCCATCCATCCACCTACCTACCTACCTACCTACCTACCTACCTACCTACCTATCTATCTATGTATCTATCTATCTATCTATCTATCTATCTATCTATCTATCTATCTATCTATCTATCTATCTATCTATCTATCTATCTACCTACCCATCCACCCATCTATCTATCTATCTATCTATCTATCTATCTATCTATCTATCTATCTATCTATCTATCTATCTATCTATCTATCTATCTATCTATCTATCTATCTATCTATCTATCTATCTATCTATATATCTATCTATCTATCTACCTACCTACCCATCCATCCATCCATCCATCCATCCACCCATCTATCTATCTATCTATCTATCTATCTATCTATCTATCTATCTATCTATCTATCTATCTATCTATCTATCTATCTATCTATCTATCTATCTATCTATCTATCTATCTATCTATCTATCTATCTATCTATCTATCTATCCACCCACCCATCCATCCATCCATCCATCTATCTATCTATCTATCTATCTATCTATCTATCTATCTATCTATCTACCTACCCATCCACCCATCTATCTATCTATCTATCTATCTATCTACCTACCCATCCATCCATCCACCCATCTATCTATCTATCTATCTATCTGTAATTGGTTGATTGATAATCAGCAGGTGTTTTCCACAGGGTATGGAAAGACTGAAGATGGCTTCATGACGAATGCTTAAAACCATGGGCGGACTAGTCAATTTCTATTGAGCAAAAGTCTAAAAGTTGACCTCACATTTGAAAGAAATTATTAAATAAAAAGGATTTTTTTTGTGCTTGACAAGACTGGAGGTGGAGAGCCAACAACAAGTAGCTGAGTGCAGCCGTGAGCTGCCATGTAACCGTGTAATGTACCTACTATGAGTCCGGGGTGCTTCTTTTTTTAAATTTCATAGCAAACGTCGTCAAATTCCTCTGATGGCGTTTCACAGGAATTATTGCGAAAACATTTCAAAACCGCTGCAGGGAGAAAACATTTATCCTCTTTTACCGAGAGCTTCGGGCTCTAAAGATGTTTCTAATGAAGTGCGTATCTCTCGTCACTTTGTTATTGTCATTTTATTGAAATTTGTATTTACTCGGCTGTGTTAAAAATAACCACCGAACGTGAGTTTTGTCGTCATTGTCTCGCATTCACAAGCGGCTTCGTTGTCAAAGCGATTCGCCACAAAATGATGAAGAAGAGTGAATCCTTTTCTCATTTTAAATAACATTTCAACTCTTTACTTATTAATCAAGCTAATATCTCCCATTTATTCAAAAATACCGTTTTGTATTGAGGTTTGATTTGATCTGAAAAGTAACACTTCCAAAAAACTATATCCATGCTGTAAATGTATTTCTTTTTTTAATTATTTACACTCAATTAGTGGTCTATCACTGTAGTCAATGATCCTGTGGTACCAATTTCCTTTTAATATCACTTTAATAAACATCATTCTGAGTTTACCCAAACGCATTTGCTGGTATATTCAAATATATTACTATTCATGAAGATAATTGAGGACATATTCTGAATGCAGAATGTAAAGCACGGTCCACAAAACAAACACTTTGCTCTTGTATATATTTTGATTTCAAAAGCAAAGAACACAATTTGGTTTGATTCCACCACCCCCTCAAAAAAAAAAAAAAAGTAATAATATATCTACACACAACTGCTGACTTGTAATTAGCCGCCATGCAGCTGTTCAGCACAACACAATGGAGAGGGTGTGTATTTACTGTATTCTTCTGCGCAGTGGACCACGGCTGTGCTCATTATACAGTGTCACGCTGCTGATGCAATCATTGTAACTAGGGAGCGGCAGCAGGAGCAGGGGATGTGAGGATGTGGGTGGGGGTGTGTGTGTGGGGGGGGGTCGTCTCTCCGTGCTGTGCTCATTCCACTTGTGCGAGTGGGCTCAAATGACGGTGCATTGCATTGATTCATGCTATGTGTGTCTTGTGGTCAATTGCGTGGACGTTGGCGGTAATTGGTGGCCATCCAACAGAAAACAACCCAGCTGGGTGGCCTATCCAGTCCTGGATAGAAGAGGGAGGCTCGTAACAAGAAGTAATTGCTTGTAAGTTTGAATTGGCTTCGTGTAGAGTGCAGCCAAAGTTCTCTCAACGGCGTCTCACTACCCGCTGTAAAAGGAGGGGGAGGAAGAAAAATAAATAAATTCACACTTTGGTATGGAAATGAAGAAAAAAAACACAATCACAGTTAGAAAAGGGGAGGTGTTCATCTCCTGGGGGGCGGGTTTGGGCGGAGGGGTGAGGGACAGGGGTGAGGCGAGCCGGGCAGTTTAACCCCTCTCCAATTAGCTGTGAAAGTCCTTTGATTTCAATGCACGGCGCTACAGAGCGGCAGTACAGGACATGTCCCTCAACCCTCATTATACTCTGATTTTCCTGACGTAGCTCGCAGTATCTCCCCAGATGTAACGAGGCTCTTAATTACCGCTGCAGAGCCTGGGTAGACGAGCGGTTTGAAGGACGGAGGAGTGAGCGAGAGTAACCGGACTCTTCGTTCATTGAATCCTGTGCTACGAATGTGTGAAAAATCATCCCAACGCCACCAAAGGGACTCGTGCAGTGGGGGAGAGATATATGCTAATTCAGGGCGGTGTTTCCCGAAATAAGAGCACATAACTTAGAAGATATTCCTTGTTCTACATTAATGATCATTGGGGAGAGTGTCTCATGTGACTGCTGCTTAATAAAGGACGAGCGCGGCGCCTCTCCGTGCACCTGAAGTCAGGAAATATGATTCTTACACCTTTACGCGACATCAAAGTGCTGAAAACAACGCGGCACAGGCGACTCCCAGAGAGACCCTGAACCCCCCCCCCCACCCCCCATCTTGTGATTCTACCAAGGTGACATTGCTTTAAAAAATAAATTAAAAAAAGAGACATTTCCATCTTCGTCTCCGCTGTGCAAGTAGAGTCCTTTGTGACAGCGGCTGGTGATCCAAAGCACTCTGTGATGTACAAGAGCGCTGCTAAAAGGCAAAACACGGGGGTTTCATTATTTAAATCATAGGAAGGGATAGACAAAGTAAAAAGGGCAGGGGGGGATGTCTGGCCACAAAGTTACTGAAAAGCTCATGAAATAATAAAAAAAACGCCAACAAAAAAAAGTATTCTTTCCCACACTTCCTCTCTCACATCCTCACGTCATAAAAGTGCCAAGTGCAGCTATTCCTGACCGACCTAATAGACCATAACTCCATGCAATTAGGGACGACTTAACTGGAGAACACTTTTCTGATAAGTGCATTGTTATAGGGGGATATTACAGGATTTTATTGTAATATTATAACAGTGTAAGTGACAGTAGTTGCGCTGGAGAAGGTCAAGCCATTACCTTTTAATTACAAAGGTCATAAAAGTAGCAAGTTACCAGTGAGGTGTTATGATGTAAAAAGACTGGCAGTACATTAAGTAATGACCTACGGTGTATTCTGGGATCTGTAACTGTCTACGATTTACAGTTTGTATTTTTATTTTTTGTTTTTATATAAAAAAGAAAAGAAACTTCTCTGTCATAATTTCAGTGTGTATCTCCATGAAATATGACCTGTGTTGGACATCGCAGTCACAGTGGGTTTCTTCTCGGCTTCCTTCTACACTCTCTGCTCTGTTTTCTCGCGCTATGAATCTAAATGGATATTTCTGGCATCACAGTTTAATTATTCCCTATTCTCTCTGGCGCATTTGTGTGTAGAATAACTTCTTAATGATATATGACACAGTGCTTCCTTTTGGAGAGAATACATATAAGCCTGCAACAATATAAATCCCCATGCGCTTCATCATCAACACAGTATATATTTTAAGCATCTTATTAATGATTTTCTTAGTGAACTGTGATGCCGGGGTCAGACTACACAATATTTATGTGTTTCGAGATGATCACTGTGACAGATAAGGCAATCTTAGAGTCATAAATTATTGCAGTAACTTCCCCAAGAGACATGGCAGACTACTCATGGGCTCACAACCCATTGTATCTTGTCATCTTTATGACCGTGTCCGACTACTTTCTATGGAGACGGAACGCATTTAAGTCCGGCCCAAGCTGGATGGGAAAACAATTCATCTATTAACAATTATCTCTACCCAGATCGACGTTGTTATGAGCTGCCTTCGCCAAAAAAAGACAGAGCTTTTTAAAAAGACAGGAGTGAGACGTCAGCAGGAAGAATGGGAAAAACCAGGGGATCTTGACACTCAGTATTTATGAATGTCAGTTTACTACATCTACTAATAACTATATTTCTGTAAATGAAGTAGACAGTATGCACGTTGTGTTATAGTGGAATGTGGATATGAATCTGAATATGCTGGGTTATGTTTGCAGGCGCCACAGCGAACTGCAGAGCCGCTAACACGTAGCGCCGCTATGTGAAAATGTGCTTCAAAGCCCGGCGCTCTTCCTCGAGGCTTTGGGGGCTCGCGGCTAACCGAGCTAACAAAGCTAACATTAAAAAAAAAAAATGGTGCAAACAACAAGATTGTTAGGCCCCCGGGGGTGGAACTGGAGAGCGTGTGCCGAGTAGTTCTGCGACAATGCAGTGGGTCGCGACGTCATCGTTATCCTTCGGCGAGGTCCTCATGAGCACGCTACGGAACTCCAATGCACTAAAATGCAGCCGCCGGCTGTGCAAACAGAGCACAGGAAAGTGTTGAAAGGGGCAGCTGATGAGGAGGTTTTGGCATCCTCCCGTATGCCTCCCCCTTTAAAAGGTTTTCCGGGCACCGCCGACTGGTAAGAAGAACCCGGGTTGGACCCAGAACACTTCGGGGAAAAGCTGCTGTGGAGAGGGATGTCTGGAATGGCCGCCTGCAGCCTGGTGACCCCGCTACTGACCCCTGCATTACAATGGGAAGATGGATGGATTGATGTTTTATCTATGCTCTGAACTATAACATTCAAACTCCACAGTCATTCAGATTTAGACATCTTCGAGCCATTCGTATAGAAAAACATTAGAAATGGGTGCCATGAATTTTTAGAAACAGGAAATGTAAGTAAGACAAAAAACTGTCTTCGGCTTTATGAATATAGTAGAAACCATTTGAGATTCATTCAAAGCTAGAAGCAGAGGTAAAGGATTGACTAGTGTCTCGAAGGTATACACACCACAGAATATATGATTTAAATGGGTCATCCTCGAAGCATATTAATCTAAATGTTAGTCAAACTTTACGAAGAAACTATCGATTTTCACGAGGTGCAAAGGGTTCACACGGTCGTCGCCTCTCCTCCTGGTGAACAAGCATGTTCCTTAAGCTTCTATAAAGAGCTATTATTTAGCCTGGATTCTTGCAGACCTTATGGACACTAGTGGTTCTCCCGCGCCTCACTTCCCTACACCGTGCTCTCCTCCTCACCAGGAAAAGGCCAATCTTCTTGCTGATGATCTGGTGTACTTATGTAGGTCATATAGAGGCACCAGTATTACATAACTGTTTCATAACCAGTTCCTCACTATAACTTTAAGTTTCTGGCCTCCCCAACCTCAGTGCCTCGTCTGATAACTATGCTCAGGCTTTGTGCTGCAGCAGTGATTTCATAATATATTGTTTTCACTGTCTTGTTACCGGGGCCATTAAAAATATACATTGATTAAGCCAACTGCCCATTATGGCCGTCCCGCACACATAAAGGTTTTGATGGCTTGAATGGATGTGAAGAAGGTAAAGCCCGTAAATGAACAAGTGGGTGTGTGAGCAATAGAAAAGGTGAGCTCGCAGTGGCAAGGTTACCAGTTTCCAATATCTATGAGAGGCCTGTCCATTTATGTGATATTGAGTTTTCACCGCGAGGCCCATTTGGGTCCTGTTCCACTGCTCATTTCCTCTGATTTACTAGGCTGTGCGTGTGCTATGGCATCTATTCATCTGTGTTTAACATCTCCAGGGCCACGGGTTCACCTGCCTCCCCATGTTCCCACTGGAGCTTATTAACCGTTGTCGCTAACGGGAGCACTCCCAGTTAATTACATAAATGGATATGTACACGCCAAAATGTAGCACATCCTGGTTTTATCTCCTAAATCATTTCACATAAATCTGACTCAATGTCCCCCAAGCAATGGCTCCCAACGATGATTGCATAGTTCACTGCGGCTTCTTTCAGGTTATTTTCTCAGATTGGACTCCTATTCGAAGATCACACGCTGTGTGTTAGATGGAGCAACGGAAAATTATCATAAGTCCAAAATACAAATGAATACTTCAATAAATAACACTACAATGGAGTTGTCAAGAGTTTTCAACCTCTAAGTTGGTAAAAAGTATAATGATTTTTTAAATTTCTTCCTTAATCACCAATTAGCGGATCCAAAACAAAATCTATTTATTTTTCCTTGTCTTGTTTTTATTTTTCAACTCTATAAACACTTTGATTTCATTTTATTTTGGTGGCTGCACACACTTGATTGGTCCATGGTCTGAGATAATTGACACCAGTGGCCAAAAAGTGGGTTAAGCATCTTTGTTAGCCACCAAGCTGATGCCAACAAACTTAGCTCATGCTTGTTCACAGACATTAAACTTCTATTTATCTTCATTACATTCTTCATGTAAGTGCATGTGTCTTGTCTTCATCAAGGACCACAAGGAACATATTTACTGAACTACAAGCAACTTGAATAAACTTTTATGACATTTTCAGACAAGAAAGGGAACATTTGGAATCTCATTTTTAAGTATGTACAGTACATGTAATATATACAATCAGTTCATCTAAATAACTGCTATTTGTAATTACTTAAGTCGACACCTCATCATTTTATGAAAAGTCAAACTAAATAAAAAGAACCACCAACTTGGCAATAGCAAGCGTGCTCGCTACTAGCTAGTAGCAAGCTTGCTAGCTACTAGCTAGCTTGTCAGATACTAGCTAGCAGACAGACAGGATGGTTTAATTTGCTCTCTAGTTCAACTAGAGAGCAAATTAAACCATCCTGTCTGTCTGCAGGGTGAATACCCTCATGCGTACTGCTGTAGCATTACTGTATGAACTTGTGTAACAGTAACAAAAGTGTTTTAGCCATACAGTAACCAACAATATTATATATGCAGTCGTATCTTTGACTCTTGAGTTGACAGTGCAGATTAATCAATACAAATTAAGTGTGAGGGGAATTAAGTTGAGGTACTTTTCAGATATTTTAATCCAACAGTAATTTAAACTCTGCAAATGGAAGGGCTTAGATAAAACCAACATTTTATAGACGGTGCTTGATTGCTTTCGTAACCCCCCTAATGTCACCGTCTTTACAGTACTAACATCCGGCTGGGCGCACTCACACTGAGCTGGTTTACTTCAGCCCTGATGTCATTGCTTTTTTAAAGCTGATCCATCACAAAAAATTAAAACTTGAGAGGTAAAAGGGTTCTCACCTAAAGCACAAGACATCTTAATGCAGTAAATTATGTGAGAATAGATGCAAGTTCATCTTCTTACCACTGCGTTTGGATAGATATCTAGGGGGATTTACTTTAAGCCCATAATAGCATGCAAAGTGACCAATAGCGAGACAGTTATTAATATTTTCTTTTATGTTCAAGAAAAAAGTAAACTCCCACTTCCCTCTTACCCTCACATAATTAAATCCACAATCCGATGTAATAATCAAAATTATTATAAATATGCTGACAAAAGCCTTTGATGCTTAATAACATATGTTGCTAAAAAGTATAAATATAAGTCACAGGAGATGGCATCGTGAAGCAAGTTCTTTAATTTTATCAAAAGTTGCACTTGCTTTCGAGGTAAAAGACAAAGAGGGAGCTAAAAATATCTGTATTTGATGTTAATGCCAAAGGAAATATGTGCGGTTTTTAAGAAAATACTCTTTCTGATTGTGTAAACACTTCCTGTGAGCTTTACATTTCCATACAAAGAGCCAGAAGGTTGACTTTTTAGGGGTTTTGTTAGACATAGTGTTTTCCACTAATTCCAGGCAAACAAGAAGAGAGGTCCCTGAACGCTATTTTTTTTTACCAACTCAAAACCATTAATTGGCAGTCTGCTGGGCATGTGTAAGGTTTTCAAAGTTCATTTTTTTCTAACCTTGGAGGCAAAAATCAATTATTTCTTTTCAGCCCTGAGGTGCTTAACACATACTGCACCTCCCCGCAATCCGCAGCTGCATCTGACTGTTTTTCATAACACCTCGAATAAAAGAAAAATGTAAATTGAGCGAACCCTATATGCACTTGAGAAGCAGCCGAGATTCGAGCGCCGACGCACCAAGGACCGAGTGGGTGGGAGGAGTAAGGAGGGACAATTGGACTCATCACAGAAGTTGCAGAAAATGGTTAAAGTTGATATTCAAGGTCCTTTTTCCTTCTTAACCCGACAAAAGTGGGGGAAGAAAAATATATTAATATGAAGAAGATGTGATTCGACAGTCGACGACCAACTTGATGTCCGTCACCTCGTGCAGAAGACCTAGCTGCCTTTGTCACTTTCGGCCTCATAATATTAATATTATTTTAAGCGATATTAAAATCAAGAATAAAAGGGATCAGCCGGGATATCCTAGAGGTTGAAGTGAAGCACCTCCTGCACATCTCGCACTTGGCTCTCACTCGGCTATCATGTACAAAGACGGCGTTCGTCATTCATCTCTTCAAATGTGGTGCAAACATTCAAGTAGATGCAAAGAGTTTAGTGACGGCTGTGAGGAGACGAGATCAGAGAGTTAACTACAGTTCACGGTGGTGAGAACAAAGAGCGACGAAGTAGGGGCGGGGGGGGGAGGGGTGTTCAAATACAACACGCACACACACACACATAGCAAAATAGCTGCCTTTGCGAAGAGCTGTTATTCAATATTCAGAGTTACTTGATGCTTTCCACCTCAAAGAACACATCTATTTATTATTTCATATGCACGGAGGAGGGTAAATTGAAGCCACACCTGCACGTGTCCATTCTTGTTCTTTCTGTGAGGTATAAAATGCGTGCGAGATTCAAAAAGCACAAAATCCCCCCCCCCCTTTTTTTCCTTCTTTTTCTTAAGATAGCCCCCAAAGGAACAAACGAGACATCTAAATCCTTGATATATAGATTTCTATCGTGTCGCAGACTTAATGTCTTTCTTTGTAATTGCAAGACAGTTGTTGCCAAAGGAAAGCAGTGATCCACTTAAGCCCTGGAGATTTTCTGTATAATTCTGTCAACTGTTTATGAGCCCTGCTCTCATTGTGAAGGGATTGTCAGAAATGAAATAATAATAATGACTGGCTGTGAAGTTAAAACACCCCCAAAAAAAACCGCAGTTCTTCACTCGTTGACACGAATGGTAAATTGTTAAGTATAGATCTCATTTCTCGTATGTATGAAAGTGACTTCCACAGGTTCTCTTCCTAAATGTCACCTGGATTGGCATGTTCGTGGATACGGTGGATTTTCTCACACCGCCCGAAAGCGAAAAGCCTCCAAATCCTCTTCTAATCGAGGCTTCATAAGCTTCATGGGCTGAAATATAAAAGAAAATGTTGCTCATGACACAGAGAGAGAGCGGCCTCTTTATAGTCCGCCGTCTTCGTTCAGATTTCACCGCCAGCGAGTTTTTTTTTTGGCATTTGCAGTTAACACCTGAAGGAATCTAATTAACCAGGGAGCGGAGTATTTAATCACGTCTCACCAGTTTGCAGTTCACCCAGTACTTTAATTTATTAAAAGTATTATGATTTTAAATGAAGCCATCGTTCACTGTCATGGCTCGGGCCTTCTGTGCACACTGAAGGGCTAAGCTCAATTCAATTCAATTCAGTTTATTTTGTATAGCCCAATATCACAAATTACAAATGTTCCTCAGAGGGCTTTACAATCTGTACACATACGACATCCCTGTCCCAGGACCTCACATCGGATCAGGAAAAACTCCCCAAAAATAACCTTTCACAGGGAAAAAAGGTTGTGGCGTGAAGGGTGAGAACGTGGAAGTGTTAGAATATGTGTACAAATTGGTGAAAAGTAAATAAGTACTGCTTTTAAGTTTGATTGAGGTACAAGCACTTATAAAGTTACTTTATTTAAGAGGGAAAATATTGTTTTTATTACTTTTTCATTCGCAAAAGAAAATGCAATGTGATTGTTAGTGATTCCACAGAGAGCAATTGACCCTTTGCTAAGCCCCGCCCCGTCAACGCAGTCTGGCCAATCATAGCGTAGTCATGGTTAAACGTTGTGTTATCGTGAAACTTGTTACCTGGAGAGTTAGGAAGAAGATATACTTGTCTAAAAACGGTATAATTCTACACACAAACCGGTGGAGCTAACATTAGCAGAGTACGATAGCACGTCATTAAATAGAGTTAGGACTGTATAGAAGTGAAGAGATATATTTGTGTAAGGAGTGCATTGTGGGCCGCGAGGTAGCGCTGACTGCTTGATGGAGTAGCGACAGGGGGCGGGGCTTAGGGAAGGGTGAATTCCCCCCTTTAACTTCTCACATGGTTTCATTTCTATACCTGTTCAAGGCCCAAAGAGGTCAAAAGTATTTCACAAAAAATAAAATGTCCCATTAATGAATGCAATTTATCTATCTCATGACCCCTCATATTCATTCTGTGACCCTTTATCGGGGCCCGACCCCTAGATTGGGAGCCACTGGACTAAACCACAGACAGGAACTGTAAACATGTATTTCAATAGCTCCACCTCGATCTGCTACAACATTTAAATGCTGCTTTCAAACAGATGCATTGGTGTAAACAATCTAATCATAATTTAATAATATAATTTCTAAAAAATGTTTTGCTGATAATACTTCACTTAGAAGGATGTTAAGAGGCAATCGTAATTAAGTATTTCTTCCTGTACTTAAGTGAAGGATCTGTGTACTTATGTATCCCGACAAACAGTTTTTGGTGTGAAACATGTCGTTACATTTAATTATAAAATCTAGGAGGTACAATTCACAGCAGATTAAAATAGATATATGTTATACGCCGTATCCATTAATTATATCCAGTAGGCCGGTCGTGTGATTAAATTTGATTAGTTAGAGTGGCTCCTGATTTATTCTCTCCTGTTCTTGTACCAGATGTCTAATAATCGCAGCTGCATCGGTTCCAGAGTTGCGGCAATGCAACCGACACACATGCACAAGTCTCCTAGCTCATAGGTCCGCTGCCCAGATGCATGATTCACTTCAGGAATTAGTCTAATCAGTGTGTACACGCATCCGAATCAAATGTGGCAGAAAGCTGGTCGAGACTGTGGGGATTTCTACTCTCATATACAGCCTACTTCTCATCTGTAAACATATTCTATATTAACTAAATCTATCAAATTAGCATTTGTTTGGTAGCATCAGGAAGAAAAATAAATAAGATTTCTTCTCATTTCCTTCTTATTTTCATGGAAGAAGTGCACCAATTGTAATGTGATGGACTCAATGTGATGTATAGAGCATACCATTTGTTGGATTCGGCCTATATTAACCAAATGGTAACGCAGCTTGTACATGAGGAAGAAGACAAATGGAGACGGCCCCTTGATTATTGTATTGTATATTTTTTTGGTTGTGCGGTCGATGCACACGAACAGAATAGAATACACTGGAAGAAATGATGATCTTAATTTGACGGGCGCAAACTGTGCAAAATGTGTTGGTCGAAAAAAAATAATAAAAAGCGAATGTGTTGCAAATGCAGCTGGATGTTGTGCCGTAATTGCTTAGAACCCCCCCCCCCCCCCAAAAAAAAGACAAAAACTAATCAAAACAAATGCCATGCATTAGTTACAAGTGCTCGGGCTTTGGCGCGCACACAGGATGTTACAGCCCAATGACTTCTTCATTTAAATGATGTACCGGGCAGAACAACAACAAGCCAAGACGGGACCACGACCAAGACAAATCAGGCCAAAGTCCAAAAAACAAGTCAGAGCATTTCACAACACGCTGCTTTCAACTGCTTCCTGACGACGGTCGTCTTTCTTAATAACCCGACTTATAATATCGCTGCAGAAATGGTGCTTTGCTTCTGCAATAATCACCAGCGATCACGACAAGCAAACGTGAAGGCCGTGTGAAAAAGGAGGCGAAAGTGGGCCTGTAAGAAATAGCCATTTAAAAAAAAAAAGGTAAAAAAAAAGAAGAGAAATAGCCACTTGAAGTAAAGCACGAAAGTATGTGCACACGTCCAAGGATATACGCGATTTAGTGCCTTTCAGCCCTTCCTGCTTTAATCACTTTCTAAATTAAGCTGATTAACAGCGGTGGTAGGAGGCACATAGTGCGGCGTACCCCTCCGCCTGCGCAGCCTTTTCTTTGATGTTGTTGTTTTTGTGCGTTGCACCGCCCCATCATTTGAATATCACACAGAGAGGGGGCTCCGGCTCGGCCACTCGCTGCGCCTTTGTTGCCGTGATTAAAGCAGGTGTCGCGCGGGGTTGTGTTTGTTAATGACAGTTTGCATTTAAATAGCTGTCACTCGTCTGTCAAGGGGAGGGGAGGGGTCGGGGCGGGGGGGGGGGGGGGGGGGAGGGGGAAATGTTTGTTTTCCGGGGCCCTTCCGACGCACTCCGAATGCATCTCGTTTACATACGCTTAACCTAGCTTTTTTTGCAAATGAGCTGGCAAACTTCTTTTTTTTCCGCAGGAGTGTGCGTGTACCTGGGAAGACTCTCCACTGAAGAGTCCAAACTTTTTCCAAAAGGGAGGGTGAAGCGGGAAGCTAACCCAGTTGAAAAGTGTTGACTTTGTAAAGTATTTGTTGTACAGCGCGAAGATCTAGAACACGTTTCTGTTGCCACGACGTAGAGAATAAAACACATCTTGACATTATGGGATAAGAGAAGGGATTCATAATTGGAGAAGGACCAGATTTGTATTCGTCCATCCAGTCAAAGGTTACACATTGGGCCCCATCGAGGCAGGAAGCGAGCGCTCCAATTAACAACAACCTGATCCGAAGTCAACGCCGCAGTGTTTTCCTGCTAATTAATAGGGCGCATTATTCAGATGGTACATTTCCTGCATTCTGGTGGATTTTATGCACCAATTTATAGAGGAAATGTTCACATCTTCCTACCTAGGTAGAGTAAGATAGTTACCATGTTTAAAAGAAACCAACAGAAAATATATTGGCCAATAAATATCCAACTGATGTTGGTTCTAGCTCCTCCAGTGTGATGGTTTGCTGGTTGTCTTTAATATAATAATAGTAATAATAACAGTCAAATCTCGTTTGAACACGTCAACCACACACATATCAATAAATTGCATTTTTCCTGCACCTTCAATCTGCATTAATGAGAATAAAGGTTCAAAGATGTCATTTCATTTGAGTAAATAATGTATTGTGTTTTTGTCTTGATTTTCAGGGAAAAAAATAGAAGACTTATTAATATTTAAAGCTCCAATAGTTGGTGCGTGCAACAATTAACCCAACACTGACATAAAGTCACATTGTTACGTTGATGTGTTGAAGATGCATATTTACATATTCAGCAGATACCGGGAGACACGAATGAGTTGTATATCAGGTAAATCATAACATTTTATTTGAAGCTCTTTTTTAAGCTTATTTGGCTTTATTAAGACATTGACTAGAGAATTTCTTTCTTATTTGCCACTTATTTGTCACACATCTGAGTATTTCAGAATAAGTTGGGAAAGCCCAAAAAGTCTGAGATTTAATAAAAGTGCCGGGCTATGTGTCACGTTTCCTAAAGTTTTCCTGCATTTTTAAAAACCGTCGTCTGAAAACAGAGCCGGGCCCACAGAGACGGTTGTCGTGACACCGTGTAGCATCCTCTCAGAGGAAAGTGACAACCGAGAGGCAAACATGACATTTCCTGAACACTAAAACAGGTTATATTCCTGGGTTGTATATTAAGTGTGTCTTACAGGACAACAGGAAGAAAAAAAGAATCCAAAAATGAAAAAAAAAACAATGCCTCGCTGGGTTTTTTGTTGTTGTTGCTCTAATCGAGGCACGAATGGTGTCAGACCCCGAATGTCAAGAGCATCATCCTTAAAGAGCAAATTCCCCCTTTTTTTTGTGGCTATAATGGCCCCCGAAATTGCCCTTTGACTATTTAGCCGCCCTTGACGGGTCAACAACAAACAGCCAGTCGTTCATTCATGAGCCACTTTCATCAAAACCAAGTTGGGAAAAACAAAAAAAGGGGGAGGCGTGGAGGGAATTGCCTTCTGGAAGTAATTAGCCATAATCATGCTGTTCTGTGGCTATCGGTGGCATTAGCTTACCTCTTAATCACTGTTTGTTTATTAGCACCCGAGGGTCTGGACATTTTAAATATAAGCAGAGGACTGAAACTTCAGAGGTGGCTTTATGGATATGTAGATGCGACATTTTTAAGTAACAGAACAGGAGGGTCCTGGAATGGCTTCTGTTCACTTTTTTTTACACGCTAATAGCAACAAAAACTTTTTCAGTGAAATAAAAGATGAGACGGAAATACTGGAGGTATTACAGGCACCTCAAATCCTCCATCAATTGCATTACAAATCTCTATCCAGTATAAATCTAATTCTATTTATTAGCACTGAGAAACCAGGTTGCTCATTACACTCACCTATTGATTGCCTCAACGTGTAAGGGGGGAGATTAGCAGTCAACTTTCAACACCCCAATCAATAATCATCTCCCTAATTGGGTATTAGCAGCAAGAAAGTGGACTCACTTGTGACACAAACAAGGGAAGAAAGGCTAAAATTCTGCATTCTGAAGGGAGCCGTGTTTCGGGGCCGCCATTCATCCGAAGCTCGCTCTCGTACTTTTAATTTGAAATTAGGGTGCTATTCCTGCTAAGGATGTGCAGTTCTCGCTGTCGGTGAAATATCATAATCCAAGACTTACTGAATAATGGTACAAATCCCACAAGGACGGAGGCGCGTGGTCTCATTAATTTGCAGACTTTTCTTCTACAGAGTTCTTCTGTTCAGGAAATGTTTGGTAGAATTTCCTATATATATATATATATACCGGCCAATTATGGAATGTAAAATAACCAAATTAAATTCAGCTACAATGGGGTGACCCTAAAAATAAATTTAGAAATCCAAACACAAGCGTCGTTTGATATTTTTCACATAGTTCCTCTTCGCGACGTCATGCGACTCTTCGTTTTTTTTTACTCCAAAACTATAAAAAAAAAGAAAAAAAAGAAGCCTTTTGCATTCTTCTGCTGCACATGGCATTTATCTGTAATTGATTTGTCACTATGAATGCCACGCACACCATGAGCACACTCACGCTCTCTCTCTCTTCCCATCTGGCTTCTCATTGAATCAGAGAGAGATTCAAGGGAAGCGCTTGCACAGCTTCTCGCTCTATCTGGATAATTGAAACAAATGCCCGTTTGAAACCAAGAGTGTCGGCTTAATTTACAGACAATGTGATTCTACGGCACTTTTGGAGGCAACGACTCTCCATCAAAGAGAGACGTTCATAACGACTAATAGCGTCTGTTGGAGAGAGAGAGGAGAGAGCGTGATGTAACAGATTAAGACGTCCGCGCTCCCTGAGAAGAAGGCAAATAAACAGAAAAATATGAATGGGAGTACAGCGGTTTCAATGGGAGTCTACCGACATGTTGAGAGATTAAAATGCGGACATTAATGAAAGCATGCAGACGGAATCACAGGTGACTCTCCGCAAAGAGTATATTTTCAATCCACACGACGTTAGTTGTGATTATCTATAAATATAAACAAAATAAACATAGAAAAATGATTTGTTGTTTTGCAATGCAATATAAATCCAGACATGTTCAAAAGGGATTTGAAAGTCACAGTTGTGTGTGCATCAGAAATACTTTTGTGAATCCTGCATGTAACTATAAACAATATTGTTGTGGATGTTTTTTGTGATTTGAAAAATGGGACCCGGGTGTGTGCATTCATGAATATTGAGACTGATCTCAATATAATATATATAATAATAATATATATATATATATATATAATATAATAGCTATGGTTTTTCTAATGTGTAGTCTGACACTAATTGTCATTGTTAAGGTAATACAAAACTTAAAAGATAAGCTTCCCCTATTGATAACAACTAATGCACTCATCATTAACTGCCATGCACTTATCTCAATCTATCTTCAATCTGCTTTTCTTATATCATTTATTTTTTTTAAATAGTTTCCAACGCTGCAATTTGCATAAATGTTAATGATGTTGTAGGCCAGTATGTAAAAATAGATTTATGCGTCAACATCTCTTAATTTCTATGTAATCGCCCACAGAGTGAAGTAAATCTGCTTAATCTTCAGAGTTTGGGTAATGAAGACGTTGACCAACGGCACACGGTGCCGACTCGGTCGTCCATGCCGTCCATGCCGTGAGCCGGAGCTGATGGCTAGGTGGGGGGGGGGGGGGGGGGGGGGAGCCGCCGCACCCCTTTCCCTCAAACCGGCTCCTCGGGGTTCCCGAAGGGCCGCTGGTAAACACGGCACGCCAACCCGGAGGCCAATTAGCCTGCAAGAGCAGCCTGGTGAGAGGCCTGCTGCAGAGGGGCGGGGGACTTAATTTAAAAAGCAAACTTGGAGAGAGTTCAGCTGTCCTAATCGCTACAGGAGCTCCAGTCCCAGGAGCACCATTCAGGCTTTCAAGAAATATAAAGGAGTTTATTGTTTGCAAAAACGGGTGAAATAATGCTCCGTGGTGATTTAATATAATCATATAATCAAAATAAGAAGCAATAGAGAGGTATCTGCAGAGAGGTTGAGGGTCCGTGACCCTTCAAGGCAGATCATCTCCCCTCCACAAGTCGGCGCACATTCCGGTTTTGCAATTTTCTGCAATGTTTTTGGAAAAATTTAATTTTATCTCGAGTTCGACGTCCGGGCTCGTAAACTGTCACGGCGTGGCCTGGTGCGAGAAAACGCAGGTCGACGGGGGAGCATGTGAATTACAAAACTTGTTAATTAGAATCACACGGTATCCAAGCAACAGTAACAGGGCTATTTAACAGTTAAATGAGCTATTTAGCGGGTGCACCATCCTGCTTCTGTTGGCTCTCCGGTTGACCCGTGCACCCGGACACTTACTCCGCACCCATCGTCATGTTTTACTGCCAAATACCCGAAAAACCATGAATGTGTTGCGTGGGCGATGTGTGTGGAACAGCTTCAAAGGAGATGACAACAGTGTTTGTTGTTGTGTTTTCTTTGCTTTTCTTTTTTAATGCTCAATGAGTTTATTTTTTTTCCGCTCGGCAGAAGAAAAAACACATCAGAGGCAAAGAAATGTAGAAAAAAACCCACAATGTTCAAGACATAAGGATTCGATACAACATGCGAAAATTTGAACTTGCAGAGATCACATCAGGAAGAAGAAAGAAATCCATATAGATTCTCATTTAAGAGGTACTTAAAAATATACACGCAAACAGAAAACTCTACTTAAGACACCTGACATGTAAATGTCAGGTACACAGGTGTTCCCGTTGTACCTGTGTACATTGTAAGTGCACTACATGGTCAACGCGTTGTACAAAAGAGCTGCCATTTGGATATTTGGTACAAAATGTCATGTATTAATTTGTCTTGCAACTGTGACAATTGTGTATTTAACATTTCTATATATTGTAAAATTGCACAGCCCACCATCTGAACCCTGCGCCAGTGCACACATTTTAATCTTCATAAGCCGATGATGACATTGTTAAATGTCATCATCGTTTCTTGACCCTATTCTTAATATTATTCTGAATATTATTTCACTGTTGCGTCAGCGTGTGCCAAATAAAACCTGTGAATCATGAATCGCGTGCGCTTTGTTTGGATGGGAAACTTTAATGGTACAGAATACGATAGTTTAGAGACACAAAGTTCTGCTTTCCACTTCGTGGCGACAGTTTGGGGGACGGACCAGAATGCACCATCTTGGAGCCCACACTGAAGATGGTTTCTTTCCAATTATATGTGCAGAAGTCGACCGGCCTGCTCAGAGCCCATCAAACACGTCTGGGATGAACTGCAACGCCGGACCTCATCGGCCACCTTCAACCTCTGTGACCCACCTCACTAATGCTCTTATGGCTGAATGGGAGTAAATCCCTGCAGCCAGGTTATGAAATAGTGATAGTGGAGGCTATTATAGCAGCAGATTGCTGCCAGTGGATGTGGAATGAGATGTTCCGCTATGGCTTATAGGGTGCATGTTGTCCACGTAGCGTTGGCTTTAGGGTGGGAGGAACTGGTGGGGGAGGCAGGTACATTTAAACCGTCATTCTGGTCTTTATTATAACGTTATCGTGACGTGTTCACATGTTATCTCTTAACTAGAATATATGCAGTTGTTTGAAGGAGATGTTTTCACAGCAACATAAATAGATATAATAATAGATAATAGATATGACCTGTTTGTAATAGCAGTGTTTAATACTATATTATACTAAAGACAAGATTTGTGTCAATCTATGAAAATACTATCTTTTATTTCCTAATCATTTGAATGGTGTTCCTTTTCTGAAGGAACACTCTAAATGACAATCACAAAGTTCAAAAGGTTTAAATGATGTTTGGGATCCTTGTAGACCAGCTGCTAAACAACAAAGGGATCCGTATCTGTAAATATGGATCATCAATGACCTGAAGGTAGTATCAACGGCCCCAAGAAAGAAAGAAAAACACCATCAGCGATCTCTTGAAAAGTTATATTCGCTCCCTTTTTTTTCTTTTGTTTTTCCGATCCGAAACCGTGAGCTTTGTGATCCGCCGCAAAGCCCTCTGGGAAAGAAAAAAAGTTAACGAGTCCGAGCTGTAAAAGTTTTTTTTAAAAAAAAGAAGAAAAGTCGACCGCACTGGAACTGATTCGACGAGCCCGCCGTGGAGGCCCGAATGTCATCTCGATGTCATTAGGCAAGAGGTTCTTTCAAACGTCGCTGAGAGGATCCATCCGGTGGAAACACACTTTTTATTATTATCTTCCGTGTCACGATAGTTGGTTGTGGACTTTCTGCTCGACACGGGCCGTAAAACATGAACCGACGCGAGCAGCCTAACGAGACTTAAGCATGTCTGCTCCAAGAGCTTCTCTCTCTCTCTCTCTCTCTCTCTCTCTCTCCATCTCTCCCCCCCCCCCCCCCCCCCCCCCCCGAGGATGCCGAGCTAGCACGCTCTGCCAGTCTGTCACACAGGAGCACGCTTTTTGTGACAAACTGGCACACTAACAATCTTTCATTCCCGTAGCTCCTCTGCGCTCCTTCTTCTTCTTCTCTTTCGTCTTTCTTCCAAAAGACAAATCCTCACGATTAAACACTCGGTCGGCGAGAGCGTGACGACGACGCCGTTCCCCCGTTGCTTTCCGCCGCTTCGGTTCTGCGGCGCACCGGTGGATCTTCAGCGCCTTCCGACGCTCGACACGTTCACTTCAGCGACGTGTTCTAGTGTACACGCGGAGAAAGAGAGAGAGAGAGGGGGGGGGGGGCTGTCAAAACATCACAAAAAAAGGTCAGGCTACAGATTTAATTTTATCGTGCAAGTGTGAGCAAAAACAAAAAAATATCCCACGATCATTCGCTCGCAGCGGAGACGTCACGCTTTGTCGAGGTTCTTTTTCAAGAGGATGGACTCGGGCGCGAGCTCCATTTTAACAGGTGAGCAGCCCGGCCGTCCCTGGAATCCTTCAGAGGCTGTATCCATTACAGGATCCATGAGCGGTGGAGGGGGCTGCTTCGCTGCACACAACCTCTCTTTTTACTCTCTAACTGGCAATTGTTAAATTCACACTCGTATCAGTCTTCTTCACAATTTAGAGCCCTGTCAGGTATCTCCTCGTGGACACAACCCCACCCCCCCCCCCCCCCCCCCGCAGTCGCACGGCGTCTCGGAATGAAATAGCAAAAGTCATTCGACTGTCTGACGGCGTCGCTTTCCATTTCTCTTTTTCTTATTGCACGGCGGCCTTAAAGATTCACGAGGGGACCTCCATTCAAACGAGCTTAATATCCATTTCCCGTTTCATACTGGGAACAACACACGCCTGGCAGAGGGGAGTGAATCATCGCGCCCCGGCGACTTGGAAGGGCCCAGATATGCAAATGTGGGAGTCGGTGCAATAGATTATTCAAACGCGTGGCCGCTTTGCCTTTGGGGGTCGCCCCGCTGCCGGGCCGTGGTCACCCCCCCGTGCGTAACGACACCCTTCTCTCCGGATTCGGGAGGGAGTGGTGACTGGTTTCCAGTCACACGGGTGACACGGGGTGACACGAGGCCTATAGCCGGTGGCCTTGGCCGCGTCACCCGCGCGAGAGCCGAATGGATGAACGGCTGCTTGACGTCATGTTTTGAGGATTTCACGAGACGTCTAGGAAATAAAAGATCTTGCTTGAACTCGTTTTTTGGAGTTTAATAAGATGCTTAATGTTCGCCAAGTGTTGTTTGTCAGAAGCCAAACAGAAAGGGACAAATTGAGGATGCGGTTTAAATAATAAAGCTTGAATCCATTTGCAGTCAGATGCGTCATCGTGTTGTTTATTAGTCTCGTTTTGACATTGGAGGTCTGTTGAAGGGAGGTTACAAACTCTTGATAATAGAGCTCATCAAGAGTAAGATGGAACCAGCAGCGGGTTAGCCTAGCTTAGCACAAAGACTGGAAACAGGGGGAAACAGCTAGCCTTGCTCTGACTGGAAAATAAGTCGAACTCTCTCCGTTAGCTTTAAAGCGCACTAATGAAAACATATGAGCTCTTGAGTTTAATCAGTACATTAAATGCAGTGTAGAAATGATAACGCACCATTTTGGGGTAAATTATGTGCCGGATTATTCCTCAGCTGGGACCAAACACTTCCCAGTCTCCGCTGATGGACTGGCAACTAGTTTTAAAACGTGTTACATTTCTTTTAGATATTTTAAGTATTTATCCTATCCGTTATTTGTCTATGTATGTCCACTATCTCTCTACATTACTTTAGTTAGTTTACCCTTGTCATTTTCTTGTTTTCTTTCTTTTCTTTTTAAATAAGACATATCAGGCTTGTTGTCTACGCATAAAAACAACAACATATAGTTGGAAGAATTTATTTTCACACTCGCCAGATGTCTCCTTTTCGCTCTCCAATTAAGAGTTTTGAAACTTCCATGAGTTCCACCACCCCTGTCAATTAGACGTGCCAAAGTGCAAGGTGAGGCTGCATGGTTATTTGTCAAATTAGCCGCTAATAGGAAACCTTCCCCCCTCCGCAGTTTGATCCATCTGCCACCGGTCTGAGGCTGCAACTGCTAATTACTAATGCCTACACGAGCGCCAGGCGAGGATATTGATATCCTCGTCTTGCCTTCGCATGAACACGCTGAACGACACTGAGAAAACCAGTGGCGATGGGCGCATTACAGGGCATCATCGCGCTGGAGGAGGTCGACATACTGGGACGCGCACACGCTGCTCACACTCCAGAGCTACTTAGGGCTGTAACACATGAGGACAGGTGGCAAGTGGTTGTCGAGGAGGAAATGTGCACGCAACGGGGCGAAAAGTACAGCGTCAGCAGATGTAATTAAATCTCGGGGTATTAAAAAAAAAAAAAAAAAAGCAAAGATAAAGCGTGTGTTTAGTAAATCGATAAAGACGGACGGGGGAAGACAAAGAAGATTAATAGAGAAAATAGAGCACTTAGGCGAGCAATTACGATGTCAGGGAAAACCTCAAAGGGACAAAAGAAATGAATGTAAGGAAGGCTTCAAGCGCTATTACTTAGGATTATCACTATTGATTTTCGTCTATATATCTGTGTGCGAGCGTGCTGTTAATATCTCTATTGATTTCCTACTTTTTGAGCAGCTTTTGATAGACACCGCTCACGCGATGCACGTCGTGAAAAAACTCTCGGTTTAAGATTTCACTACAACGTCCGTACCGTTCCCTCATTTCCTTTTAAGGATAGTTATGAGCATCGATCCGCTGCAGAGAGAAAAGCAGAGCTTCAGCACACGCTTCGCTGAAATGCATCTCAACTTTCTTTTTCTTTTCTTTTTTTATGAGCGGAATACAGTGGAGCATCAAAAACAACCGGGACTGGGAGACTCTCCACCCCCCCCCCACCCCCGAGTCAATATGGCTGCTGGCCAGGACAAGCTAATTTCTTTGGCTTTGCTTCAGATGTTTTGAATAACATGACTTTAACTGACAAAATGCAGAAGAAGAAGAAGAAGAAGAAGAAGAAGAAGAAGAAGAAGAAGAAAAAAAGCCCTGATAGAAGCAGAAATGGAAGTAGAGCTTACTGTGTGTCATAATCCCTTCCAATCACCAGAAGGGAACTGAACTGTACTTTATATTACTCACAGCACACCACAGGCCTCTCTTACCTAATGGTGACAGCTGATGCTAACAAGCACAAATTAAAAGGGTTCCAGTCTTTTCCATTTTGATTATGGTTGTTTACTGTGGTTTTTATATGCTGGACCCACAGGATTTGCAAACCCGGTCTTCTGCAGCATGCTTTGATTCTGGCTCTATTGAACAAGAAAAGATGGACTCTTAGTGGATATCTGGGGGGGCTCTTGTGATGGTGCTCTGTTCAATGTCATTACACTCACTGACACACTTAGGCGTTAACTGTATACGAAAGCAGGAGGCAGCAGTGCTATCTCAGACCATTCCTTTACTCTCTTAAACTCCCGGGCGCTATTGATTCCAGAGTCTAACATACAATATATACTCTGCATTATTGATTGCTGAATACATACATTATAATCAAGCTGTTAGATCAAGTATCGTTTCTACAGATTAGACGATTGCCTCCTCCGTTTCCGCGCACACGAGAGAAAAAGATCGAAAAAAAATGCTCCCACCGGACAGTAAGTGCAGCCTGAAATCACGGCTGCACTTACTTTCTCGACTAAGAATAAGTGAGAATAAGAGCCGAGGCCCGACCCCGTAGTCTCCTCCAGGTGTCAGCTCTCGGAAGTTTCAACAGTAACTTCTTGGTCTCGCTCCAAGACCAAGAAGTTTTTTTTATTTATTTTTTTATAAATTCCCTCTCTGTAGACACGTCTGCACATTTCTTCTTCGTGAAAGGCACTTACACGGAAAATGATGGAGGACGTGTCAACCTGGTCCCTCTTCTCTTGTCACAATGATGCATGCAGTGGCAGCCGCAACTCCGGTGCTTAAAGAGCAACGGCTGAAACGTTCGGACGCTCAATCAATTAGTTGATCGGCGAAAATACTTTTGATTGTCCTCCCTCCCCCCTCCGTCATTTGCAGCCCTTATATATAGAGGCACATTGCAGCTCCATCCACAAAAAAAGCTCCATTGCTCCTCTTCCTTTTACTTTGGCCTCCGCCACATGCGTTCGGGGGCCGATGAGGCATTCCTTTAAAAAACTGAGGGAACCCGCTCTGCGAAAATGTATAAATATTAAAGTAGTTCCACACCACCAGCCCCCCACACCCGTGTTTCCTACGCATGACTTAAACTGCTCTGCGGCATTTGTGCAGGGTTTTGATTGAATCCGACAGGGGCTGAAAAGACTTGAAAATCAGCTGATAGCACGAGTCCCACCAACTAACAGCACCTCCAGCCGGGCAATCAACACACCAATAAATTACCCACTTGGCTTAATTTGGGAGAGATTGTACCCATTACAGTATTTGGCCGAGGACAATTGACTATTGATTTTTCCCACAAGACTCAGTCGACGACTGATAACGTGTGCCAGAGAGAAAAGTTCCAACAAGTGAGAAGATGATTGGAATAATAACGCGAACATGACGATGGGAGTTAAACGCAGCCGAAACCATTAGGACCAGATTCACGGATCACCGGTCACCACTTTGTCTGACATGGTTTCTTTGGTCCCATTCCCTCCAGTCTGTTGGTGTCTAGTTTGCGTTCGACGTGTTCAGACTTTTTCGTGTGTGCATTTGTCAGGTCAGGTCACGTTTCACGACCCTTTAGACGCCTTTTATTTGCATGCGGAGCCAACTCTCAATTAACCACTGGAAACCTGGCGCTCTCCAAACTCACCAGATGTGAATACTGTCGAGATCATTTGAATAATTTTGAAGAGCCTCAAAGGGTTGATTATCGTGTTTCCATATTTAGGATAACTAACTCTCTAAATGGTACTAGTCTGGCCCTTTAACATTTCTTTTAAATTGGTTAAAGTGCACATAAGCATTAACGGTATTCTCCTCTGTAACATTTGACCTCAACCTTTTCCTTCTATCATTCACTGTATGAGATAAAGGGGCAACAACTACTTTGGATGTGTGAAAAACTATTTACAATTTTAAATACCTTCCTATTTCACCGGTCAATCCCTCCTTTGTGTCAGTTTGGCTAGCTATGTTTGTTGCTCTGAACAAGTTACATTTCACCGCGTTTTCCTGCAGCTTTCTAGTCTGGTAATCCTCTCAGACAGACGCTTGTGGGGCGATTGATCGGCGGTTCGATACCCGGCTCCGCTAGTCCATGTCGTTGTGTCCTCGGGGAAGACCCTTAACCCTGCGATTCGCTGTTCCCGTGGTGTGTGAATGGGTATGAATGGTTCGATGGTCCTGACGGGCAGGAGGCACTTTGCATGTTAGCCCCCGTCATCGGTGTGTGAATTGAGTGTTAAAGCACTTTAAGTGGTCGAATGGCTAGAAAAGTGACACAAAACAGATCCGTTTACCATTTGACATCCTGAAAGTCTCTTCTTGACTAGCTAACGTAGAAGTTACTAGCTAGCTAGCCTCTCTTAAATATAAGCTAACGTCGGTCGGCTACGAAGAAATGAACGCTTGATTTAAAGCACTTTTTTAAAAAGATTATATCTGAGCCACTGACCTTTAATTTCTAAATAATTCAGTGCCACTTAGCCAACACTTTGTTCTGCTGCCAGCAGGTGGAGCTGTAGCATGAATTAATATATTTGTTGATGAGTGTTACTTCATCAAGGAGGCATCCATAACCAGAGTGAATGAACACTTAATTAATGCTTGATAACACACACTCATATTTAATGATAAACAGATCATTAATACGTGTTATATAACACGTTCTTAATATGTTTCTAAACGTATGGAGAAATGTTGAGCTTTCTTGACATATATATATATATATATATATATATATATATATATATACATATAAAATGTGATGTATTGCATTCTGTTATAAGCCATTCTTTATTCTACACTGCTTCTAAATACCCAATCAGGGTTGAAATGATGAATTACATTTCCAAAATAAGCACATTATGTATAAGAGAATATCATTTAGTAAGACAAATAAAACCAGTCGGATTCATTTTAAGAAGCCATTTGATGTTATTACATTACAAGTCTCATTTAATCTCCCTTTGCATCCCTTTACAATGACATGATTCGTAAGTTATAATACTTGATGTACTCTAATTGTTACACGTTAAATTTCTTATTTACTATGTAAATACATTCACTTCATAGGACTGCATCCATTCGGCCGTCACAACGCGTGACATATTTGTGAATTCAAACTCTGCTA
The DNA here is from genome assembly GCF_009769545.1 of Cyclopterus lumpus. Classification (NCBI taxonomy): domain Eukaryota; kingdom Metazoa; phylum Chordata; class Actinopteri; order Perciformes; family Cyclopteridae; genus Cyclopterus; species Cyclopterus lumpus. The sequence continues at coordinate 5,076,384 of NC_046985.1, read as the reverse complement.
TTTATTTATCAAATGTTCAAACGTGCCTGGATTGAAAAACATGTCTTGGATGAGAAGCAAAAAAAAACTCACTTTCAAGTAAATATGCTAAATCCACTTTTATGAACGTGCGCGTGGTCCTCTGACCTCCGTGGCATTTAAACTCCAGCCATCTGGTACCCCGGGCAAGTTCAAGCAAATGTTAAGAAGTACTGAATTTGCAACTATTATCCGGCCCCGCTCTACTGCGACACATCATTTCTCCCCGTTTTCCTTACATGATAATAATAATAAAAAACCTCCATATTTCCCATCTGATGCTCAAAGTACTGTGATATTAAGATGTTTGCCATTTGAAAAGGCAGACAAACAACGTCTCTATTAGAACATCACACACACATCATACGCCACAGCCGTGGCAGATGTATAGCAGCATAATTATACAAAGAAATTGTAGTTATTTATGTTTCAAAGGCACCAGTCCCCCCCCCCCCCCCGCCCCACCCTCTCAACCTCCTGCTGTTATTGCTGCTGCTGTCGTTGCTCCTGCTGCTTGTGTTGCTGCAGCTCCGTCGCTGTTAGTTCTCGCTCTCGGCTCGCTCATCCACCTTTTCGCCTTCTTCATTCGCCACCGATCTCATCGCCAGCTGTTGAGTTGCAGATCGGGGTGAAAACATGGCGCAGCAGTGAGAAAGGGCCTCGTCTCGTGAGGGTCATTCCCTTTTTAATGTTTGGCTCGAGAGGAAAAAAAAAGGTGTCGCTATGAAGCAGAGCACGCCGCCGATCTCCACTAAAACACAGTTCACCATATAATAGTGTAATAATTGACAATAATTGTTAAGTTCAACCGCTAATGTGCAATGAGAGCATCTTGACGATCCCAACTAATTGCTGATGCATTACTGGCCTCTAGTGGTGAGCGGTAATATGAGTCTAATAAACAAGAAGTAAGAGGCTTTCAGGGCAATATGGTGATGTTGCACTGTAAGTTATGTATATGACACTTGACGGGGCCAGTGTTTACAAAGGCACTTCAACGTTGACTTAACTCAGTGCTAAAGACTGTTGGCTCTAATGAGAGCAATCACGCGCCGGCAGAATTCCTCTCATTTCCATCAGATAATTACACATTAGCGTCACGTGAGGGAGGAAAGATAAATTCTGTGATTGGAAATCCAGTCAAAATAACCCATCAGACAGAGAGCAGCTTCTCACGCAATCATACGGAGGCATAAAAATGAAAACCAAAACAATACGCGTCTGCGGATAGCATAATGAATTTCAATAAACATTCCAAAGCTGCAGACAAAAAGATATTCGTGCAGATTACAATGAGCTGGTATGCAAAAAAAAATAAATAAAAAGTATGGCTGTTTCTAATGTAACCTGGAGGTCAACGATTTCCTTTATTTAAAATAACGCGCAGCCAATGAAATCACAAGACAATCAGGGGTGATCACGGCACAGTAACTTTATTATCGTACTCATTTTGAAATGCATTAGGATGTCTTCATTTCGTCGGCACCGGCGCGTCGTCCCTCACCACATCGAATATTTCAATTTCTTTGATGATCCTCTGAGCAATAACGTCGTTGTTCGCCGACATCATCCTTCGAGACATCAATTCGAACGGTCCCCCTGCGTTGTCAAAGAAAAGCCTTTTATTAAGAGCGGGTTTCCACCAAAAAAATTAATCCTTATGACCTCTAATCATGTATTTAAGTTTGTAGTTTTAATGCTGCATCAGCACCTACGCACCATCAACATCCAGTATTATTCCTCCGGCTTCTCTGACTATAACCACTCCAGCAGCGATGTCCCAGCAGTGGATCCCGATCTCAAAGAAGGCCTCCGACGCCCCCGAGGCCACCAGACACATGTTGGTGGCAGCGGTCCCTGACCCCCGGAGCCTGTCGGGACACACCAGTATGAGCTGAATGAGTCGGCTGCGCTGCCCTATGAGGCAGCCAACAGTCGGCTAACTATAAACGGAATCGGGGACAGAAGGGTTCAGATCTCCGGCAGAAAAAACTCCGGAACACGAAAGAAAAGTTGCCGTCCCATGAGGATATACAATTGTAAAAAAATTTTTTTTTTTGAAATGCTGATTCTCTGACTTTGTATAATCCTGCAAAATGCAATGTATACAAACAATGTGTTTTTCTTATAAGGATATTAATGAAATTAAATTATTTTTATAATTCGGCTTGTCTGATGTTCATAAATTGATATTATGAGCGATTCTCATTGGCGGACATGGGAAAATAAGCAATTTTCGGGTGACTTTACCACGGCATGCAGCACAGGGATATGCTTTAGGGCGGGGCTAACATGTGATTGACAGGTCACTACAACAACGTAGCCCAGTCTGGGAGTTGTCCGTGTTTCCCTCTGACAACTTTAACCCTTTCTCAAATAGTTTTTTACACTTTTAAAGGTCGCCTGAAAATGTCTAATTCAGGATTCGGCTGTTCTTAAGCTTCCACCCTCTCGTCTGGTTTCAAGATGGCGAACGTCGAAAAAAACATCTCCAAGCTCCTCAAAGTTATCCGTTCTCCTCAAACGTCCATCTTTTTTAATTTTTTTTTCCTTACTCAATCAAAAAAAGAAAGGAAGAAAAGCGAAACGACAAAATGTGACGATCGCGAGTTGAGACCGCTCACCCGTGCACTGGGATGCGGAGGATCTTCTGCATGGTGGAGAAGATCTTGGTTACTTTTTCTATGCTCCTGTCAGTTCCATGCTCCGAGATGATAATGGACTTATTGATATCTGCGGCGACAGCGCGGAAAAAGGGGGTTATTGTCATTCATAAAGGTGCACACACACACACACACACACACACACACACACACACAGCAGTCAAAAGTCCTCCATATTGCATGTGTGTAACCTTTTTAATGGTTCTGCTTGAATATTTGATGGCGTTCTGAAGGTCCTTGATGTGAAAGTAAGAACATAATACACAGAAAAATGCCGTCACCTTTTACATCGGACACCTGAATCTGTTCATCGTCGCAGAAAGCTCCCTTCCCCTTTCTTGCTTTGTACATTTTGTCTTCCAAGCAGCTGTACACCACACCAAACTCCAGCTGGAAGGACAAAAAAAAAAAGGTCATTCTCTTCATCTTTTCACACACCGAGTATGGATAAAGTACTCCTCGTGACCGTGGATTGATTTGACGTACCTCCTTGTTCACCGCAAAGGCGATGGACACAGCCACGAACGGGAATCTGTGGAGCAGAAGCATCGCGTGCATCTTTTAAAAGGAGATTATGGGAAATAAGGCTATTTGTTTTCTTTTAGAGATTAGAAAACCAACACCAGCCTCCTCCCATGTCTGTCTGTGAAAAAAATATGAAAGTGGAGCAAGTCCCATCCCAGTCTTTGTTTGTTGGTTTGTTTGTTTGTTTTTCTTCGGGTACGGGCTCGGCAGAGGTCTAAAGAATGACTATGTAAACTAAGTCAAACATAAACAATAACATAACGGACAGAAAACAAGAAACAAACATCACAAACATAACTTTGGGACCCGAACGCCGATCTTAAAAGTCCCGACTCATCACATTCTCTGAGCATCCCACAATGACCCTGATGGGGTTCACATTGGAGTAACTTGACAACCTGGCGCCTCTCCTGCAGACACCAAAGGGGTTTGCGGAGGTGCGCCGGTATTTGGACACCCCCCGCCAACGAGACCGGGCTGGTTTGGACCCATCCGGTTAAAGTAAATCCATTAACAGTGGGGAGTTAATTGGTGCGCTCACTCCTCACCCCCTTTTGTTCCAAGACAGCAGACAGCGCCAGAGGCCATTCTTATGATAACAACACGAAATGAGGAGCAACAAAAGTTGGAAGTACCACGGATTGTTTATGAATTTTGTGCATAAAAAAACATCAAAGGCCCCCGTCTACAGCCCGTGTTTAGTTTGTCCAATCCGGGCTACCGTATGCAGGTGTGAGGGGCTCATATACGAATGTAATGAAAACACAACAACGCCTACACATCGGACGTCTTACCCATGAACAAAGTTCGTGGTGCCGTCCACCGGGTCGATGATCCACGTGGGTTTGTCAGTCAAGATGCACGGCTTCCCCTGTGCGACGGACTCTTCTCCAATGAAACTGGAGCACAGAGGAACATATCGAGACGTGAAGCACAACAGTACACAGATTCAGATTTCCGTTTTGTGCGCGCGTGTGTGTGTGTGTGTGTGTGCGTAGGTGTGTGTCTCTGACTCACCAGTGTGTGCCATCTCCGAATTCTTCTTTCAGAGACCCGATGATGATTTTCTCCACCCTCTCGTCAGTCTGAGTGACGAGGTCTACAGCGCAGCTCTTAGTCTGGACCTTTATTTCGTCCTCCCCGGCTTTCCTAATTACCTACAAAATAAATAAATAAAGCAACTCATTGGATCATGTGGCTAACGCCGTTGATCCTCACAATATCTTCCAGAATATCAAAGCCCGATGTTGTGAACCCCCAGAGAGGAACTAGAGTCGTGGGAGGTTCTTACCGCTCCAGCCGCTCTTGCAACTTGAACTGCATAGTCGTATGCGTTCTGCCACGGGTCCGCCATCATGTGAGGGGTGACTTTTACTGACGAGAGCCTGTGAAATGTAAAAATAAAAGCTTGTAAAAGTGCGGCTGTGACTCATAAATAAAGAAACTCAATAAATACAAAAAAAGGGAATATGAAGGAGAAGGTTATTTGCATGTTGTAAAATGTGTGAACATCTCTTGAGGGACCCACAATGCAATACTTCTAAATCGTGCATCCTCAAGCAACACTTCCTGGTATCTGCCCGTTCTGCATTCTATTAAATCACCACCAGGGGGCGATGGGTTTTAGATTGTAAAATGTAAAGAGACAGCAGGAGGTAGGTTGGGTTTGAAAGACATGGGGCGGGGAACCAAACAGCAAAGGTTCTCCAGTGAAGGAACACAAAAGAAATGCATGTGAATGCCTACTTCATCCTACTCATCGTACAAGTATGTGGGTATTATCAAGAGGATTAAGTATAAAGTCGTCACTGTGCAGCAACATGTTCCCTGTCAGGGATGTTTCTGGATTAATATTGCTGCTGCATTAATATGTACGTCACATTTCACCCATCGCTGATTTTTTTTTTATACTCCTTTTGGGTAGTTTAATCAGCAATGCATCATATCCTATAATATCATCATGTATGCAGCGCTGCCGTCCCGCGAGAGCCACATATTCACATTCACATCATTTTAGATGTTTTACTGGACAGGAAGTGGCTGAACATCTGTCGTCTGAAAAGTAACTGCACTCACAGACAAGTAGACATCTAGATATCGGTGCGTGAGATGTAGTGTAGGAGTGAAAAGTTGCATAAAAGGGGAATTATTGTCCTGCAAATGACTATGAGTATTTCCATTCTACACAGCTTTAGACTTAAATATACTGTACTTTCTACTAAAATCTATTTATTTTAAGAAGCTTTATTTTGAAAACACATCATACATCATATGCAAGTTATGTTGCCGCTGTGTATAAAGCACCCTCATAAAGTTGTTATCCATCCATGATAGCGCACACCTTTTTACGGACACACACACACACACACACACACACACACAGAGGTATCATCCACGTACTGTTATAAAGGAAAGAGAACCTTACCTTGAGGAGATGTAGGAGCTGTCAGAAGTAGTTCTAGGATGCTAGTGCACCTTCCTTTGAACAACGTAACCTTAAGTTCCCTTATTGGAGGGATGAAGCAACTGTTTTTCTTTTTCTTTTTTTCAAAGGGAAAAGTACTGGCACCGCCCCCCCCCCCCCCCCCCCCCCCCCTGCGTTTCTTCAACCCCAAACCCAAAGGAAGCAACATGCAATGTCGACAGACCTGCAACAACATGATGTGCAGTGAGTGCATCAATGGAAGCAAGTGGAAAATTTTGGAATTTCAGAAAGACACACCCTGCCGCCCAGTCATTGTTTAAGTCACATATGAACACGCCGACGCCGTCATGGCTGGTACTTAAACGTGGGGCCGTGCGGCGCGTGAATGTACACGCTCTTTGCGTTGACGCCGGCTCGGAAAAAAAAAACAGATTTTCCAACCATGAAAATCTTCCCGAGAGAACATCTCCAGCTCCTGACTTTTATATTTCCTGACGCCGTCACAGCTATTGTGCTTTCCCCTTCATGTCCTTTCATTGTATTCCACTTGTGGGAGAACACTTTGAACGGTGGCCTTGTGGGTCGGGGTACGTGTGCACGCACGCCCGTTTCTCATTGTGCAACTCTTGGCAATATCCTCACGAGCTGAAGGTGTTTACTGCGGCTGCACAGATCTCGACGCGGCTGCCTCTACATGGATACGTCAAAAATGTTTATCAAACCGTCATAAACATCCAAGTGGAAGGTGAATTGGATGCGAATGTATTCTCCTCCTCTGGGAGAGAATACGGAGATATTGCAATATCAACAATACAGTATAATTAGGTACCACGGACACAGTGGAATGTGCAACTTCAAACCTCTCTTTCATTCAAATTGTTGTCCCGAGGGAGTGGAGAATACTATTATCTTCCCTTTAAAAGATAAAAATAAATGTAAAAAAAAGAGTTACATTGCAGGGAATCACACCTTGCTGCAAGATGGATTGACAAAACCTGCATGTCTCAATATGAATCACGTGTGGCCTCTCTACTGGCTTACCACCTGAAACGTGAAGTTAGTGGAAGAAGAAGAAGAAGAAGAAGAAGAAGAAGAAGAAGAAGAAGAAGAAGAAGAAGAAGAAGAAAAAGAAGAAGAAGAAGAAGAAGAAGAAGAAGAAGAAGAAGAAGAAAAAGAAGAAGAAGAAGAAGAAGAAGAAGAAGAAGAAGAAGAAGAAGAAGAAGAAGAAGAAGAAGAAGAAGAAGAAGAAGAAGAAGAAGAAAAAGAAGAAGAAGAAGAAAAAGAAGAAAAAGAAGAAAAAGAAGAAGTGGAAGAAGAACAACTTGTTCAGACATGATGCTTATCACTGCCACACCTTGCATAACTCGAGGCTCTGTGGGGAAATGTTTGCCCTGCTGCGTTAGCAAAGACAGGATGAGTGCTCGTGCAAATGTTGGATTGTTACATTTGATCTACTTGAGGTTGTTGATCTCATATGGATCATCATATACGTGATGACAGTTATTGGTGGAAAAACACTGTCTTCCTCTGTGGATTCAACAGAAATGCTGCCTGGCTCGCTGCGCAGCTAAAAAAAGAAAAAAGCCCTCCTCCGTTGAAGCTGACGGGTCAGTGTGTGGTAAAGCTTCTGTTTGACCGGCGGCAGCAGGAGAGCAGTCGTCACCCCGGTGTCCCCGTCGTGCACTAAATATAAGGGCGCTCCCTTAAAATGCTGGGCGACAGGCCGAGGGAAGTGATAGGACAAGCAAAACAAATACATCACGCCTGCCGTCTCCCCGGCAGGTCGGTTATGAATAATTTACCCCGGATGATGGATGTTTTGGATGTTTGGTTCCCGGGAATCACAGCTGTAAGTGAGGCCTGTCGTGACGCCGGAGCTTCTGAAGGTCACCGGTACGCCCTGAAAGATGAGCAGGAGATCAGACACGTCGCTTCCTAGTCTAGAGTCCTTTATAAGTCCCTTTGGGCGCTTTGCAGCGTGTTGATGGTGAAGTACTGGACAAACCGAGGTGTTGACCTGGTGACATGTCAGGGGATCGATAAAGTTATTTCAATTCATCCTCTGGGGACAGCGAATGTCTTTTATGTGAGTCTCACCGAAAGTTGTGGAAAGTAAATCGTCAACCAGCTGGTTGCACAAGGGGACGACTCGGGGGTTCACCAAAAGTCTGCAGGGTTCATCCTCCGAGGACCGGGAATAGATGTGAATGCAACTTTCATGAGAAACAATCTAATAGGTTCTTACAATAGCTACTTCCATTTGGACAAAAGTTGTGAACCTGGCCATAATAATTATATAGAATTATAGAATTAAATATATATATATATATATATATATATATATATATATATATATATATATATATATAATTATGATCCACGTGGGTAATTATATATGTGAAGCACTAAAAAAAAAAAACACACGCATTGTGGTATTGAAAGTAAACTGAAAAGCTAACAGAAAGGGAACATTGTTCTAGAACGTCTTCAGAGCCAGACTCTCGCTTCTCTGAGGTGGAGGAAGAAAAACAGTCTCGCCAACTTCTCCAAAGAACAATGGTCGGCACTTCTGAACAAAACACGAGCGACACGAGCAGGTGTTGCTGTAAAAAAGAAAGGTGGAGTCGACGGAGGGGGACTTTGCTTTTCAGCTGGCTGACTCTGGAAATCATTCCCAACACTGGCGATTACCCCTGCCCCCCCCCCCCACCACCCCACCCCACCCCACCCAGCGCCGCAGACTGACACGCACCATTGATTCCTTCGGAGGGGTTCCACAGCAGTCCAGAGGACCTGGGTCCACTCAGGGAAAGTGTTTTTAAACCATTTGTTAGTCATCAGCGAACACAAGCTGGGAGTAAAAAAAAAAAAGATGAGTCTGTGGAGAGCCAAACTCTGGGCCATTTCATAGAACACATCAGGGGGGGCAGCGGAGACTTCTACATGGTGTCATGGCTGTAAATGCTTTCACCTCTCCACTCAATCACAAACGGAAGCGGTCAGTGTGGTTTTTTCTTGTGTGTGTGTGTGTTTCCTCCCGGTGTCAAGGGGCCTGTTTTCTATTCAATCGGTTCTCCCGTTTGCCACAAGAAACACTTTCTTTCTTCATATTTTCTACTTTAGAGATTTTCATGAAAAGGAGAAAAGAAAAAAAAAACACTCACAGCTTTCTAGGTCAGAGCAAATAAGGACGTCTATTTACGTCCCCCGAAAACACACGGCCGGTACAGGCCTCTGTCGGCATGTCAGCGAGGTGTTTAGGATCCTCGCTGCAGATTGAATACAGAGGAAGTTTCCATTCTACCGACGCCACGACGGATAATATCACATTTCAGAAGGAACGGGGCCGGTGGAGCTGGCTTTTGTTTCGTCACGGTGAATTGGAGCAGTCTTGGCAGATTTCATTACGATTCTTCTTCTTTTTTTTTTTGCCTTTTCTTTTGTGTTGGGGGGGGAAGGGGGGAATTGTTTATTTACACATTTCAGCAAGAACAAGGAATGACAGCAAACTCCCACATTCAGTGGAAGAAATGCACTCCCGTTGCCAGCGGTAGTCTCCGACATGTGGATGCGTGCCGACACCTGTCTCTGAGCGGCTTTAACGACACGCATTTATCCACCTGTGGCGTGTCAGAAAGAGGCTGGGCATGACAGGAGATATTTATAGGGCTCTTTATTCCATCCATTCATGCTATTTCAGTCTGGACTTGAAGAAGTTAGACAATAAAAGTAATTAAATGCAGACGGTGTTGTTATGTGATGGCACTGAAAGTCATTTACATCTACATATATATATATTGTTTGGGCGTTTTATATCATTAATAGCTTCCCGGTGGTGTTTCTTATTGCGGAGGAGTGACTTAGAGGAGCTGCAGCCACCTGTCAATCACAGTAAGTAAGCCCCGCCCTAAAGCTTTCCCTGCTTTATGGTCTATTTTACTCTCAATTTGGACCATCATTTACAAAATGAACATCACGCTGTATTTAAGAAGAAGACTTGGAGACTTAAGAGTCGCCCCTGCTGGCCAGTAGAGGGAATGCAGAGAACCGAAAATAATCATCACACAACACATACGAGTACACACAAAACCACACTTTATAAAAAACAACTATGAATCAACTGGTGCTAGTGTTCACATTATTCATAACCTTATGGATCGGAAATCGGTGGTTCAGAACACAAATGCATTTCAAATACATTTTACCGAATACAATAACCTATTTTGAAATCCTACATGGAAAAGCAATAATATTGGTCCAAACCTAAACACATTTATACAAAAAAAAAAAAAGACTCCAATAGTGCTGCATGGAGATACTTCATAAATGAAATTGTTCCGACGATTGCATTGTTCCTATAAATAATCATAGATAATAAAAATAAAAAAAAGTCTAAAATAAGTGTGCATTAGGAAACGCGGGTCTAATTCCACCAACAAGTCTAAATCTGTGAGAGGCTTAAAAGCAGAAAGAAGACTGAAAGTCTGAAGTGCTGACTAACAAACTTCTTTTCCAGAGGTAAGTTTATCGCTTTGGTTCTTAAAGACGGAAACGGGACTTCATAAATACAAAACAGTCGGAGGAGGGGGGGGGGAATAAAAACTGTTACGTTGGTGGAAGAGAGGATGGCAACGTACTAGCCATCTGTGTCGTCTCTTCCAACGGGGAACTCTGTTATCTCCTTGGCGACGCGTTGGGCGATCGCTCGGCTGCTGGCGACGATCAGCCTCCGAGACATCAGATCAAACGGTCCACCTGGATGAGAGACAGAAGGACAAGTTAGCGGGGCTGCGATAAAAAGTTAAACTTCACATTCAGCTGGCACAAGATAACATTTGGAGAATGTTTGTTGTGCAAAAAGCTGAATAAACCAGCTTATTTTCCTGCCTGATCTCTTTGAGTTATAAGATCTCGTCAAAGATGGAATAAAACAACACTAGTGCATATTAATGCCGGTGGACATTTTCCTCCTCCATAGATTCTGCTGATTGCGCAATCCAAATCAATGCAAGAAAAATAAACGTATTGTTGTACATCCGATGGGGAAGGCGTGGGAAACGCATTTCTAAGATCATGATCCTGCTCATTTTTTGTTATTCTAAAAATTCTAAATAAAGAAGTCAACATGAGGTTGAAGTGTGGACTCTCAGCTTTAATTCAATGGATGTAACACAACTATTGCATTAAGCGTTTAGGAATTACAGTCGTACAAATGTTCCCTTGTTATCTAATGACACATTAAGCAGATTAAAAAAAAAAGATCTGGATGTTCTCAACCGTTTGGTACATTCCTAAAAATAAGTAGCAGAATTATTTCCTTGGTGAAGGAAAAACCCTCATAAACATGGATACTGAGGTCAAGAGTAGTCAAGAGATGCCTTCACGGGTCTGAGGACACAAGGTGTGTTGTGGAGAAGGAAAGGAACGTCTTGTGATCCGAAGCAAACCACATCAGCTGGTTAAGATGGTGGAGGCGGTGCTGTGGCCAATGGAGGTGGGCCCCTGGTAGCAGGGTGAGTTTTGAGGCGTTTTCGGGCTTTTACGATCTACTCGAGCCAAATGCTGCGAAACTGGACAGCGCTTCCCAGTACAGATGGATAATGGTTGTGTTAGTTTGTTACCTTTTGAGCCTCTGAAAATGTGGGGGACCTATATTCCTAAACAGTTAATGCCATATTTTGGTTAAATCCATTTGAAATAAAACCGCTTTATTCAGAAATCCATTGCAGTCGTGTAAATAGGCAAAATTAGAAAAATGGTGTCAAATACTTATGGACCTGGCTGTATACACACACACACACACACACACACACACACACACACACACACACACACACACACACACACAGACACACACACACTCCTGCTTACTTTTTAAATATATAGAACAGAAGTCTTTTGGCAGTAATTAACAATGTGCTTATTACTCTTTTAATAGCACTAATCAACTGTGCAGGTTTGACTTGACAGCAGCTTCCAATAATCTCAGCTGTTTGATGACGAAATCTAACGCCACATTTCTCAAACCCCACAGCTTCCCGTTTCAAGTGCAGATCCACCGGCAACCCCACCCACCAACATCTTTAACTGTGTTACACAATCATGTGTGACGAAAACCATTAACAACGAGGATTAGCAACAATAAATAATTCAGAAACGTGGAATAACTCCCCGTTGCGTTTGCCCTCAACAAACAGCAGCCTCTCTTCCACTGCGATCTCTACCAGTCCGTCGCTGGCAGTCCCTCCAGTGACTCAGCAGCCTCCCAAAGCCTCCTCTCGGTGACTCACCCGAAGTGTCCATGATAACTCCTCCGGCCTCGGTCACCACCGCCGCCCCTCCGGCCATGTCCCAGCAGTGGATGCCCATGTGGTAGTAGGCGTCGGCCGCTCCGCACGCCACCAGACACATGTTGACAGCTGCGCTGCCCGGGGAGCGGATCCTGTGGATGGCAACGGGATGTCTGCTCTGCATTTGACACACAGATAAAACTCCTGGCGGTCTACTGAAAGTTTAGTGTGCGTATGTGACTGTTTTAAGTAATTGTCCTAAAGATGTTAATGGACTCAAACCACAAGCGTTTTTTCTTCTTCTTTTTTTTTAACGGTGTTTGGTATTTTAAGTATCGTCATTGCTGCTCTCAATTGGGTAGTTTTTATGTTTATTTTAAGAAAGGTAACAAATAAAACCTGCTGCTGCTTCACATAAAAATCTTGTCCTACTGGTAAAACATGGGTGAGGAAGGGAGGGGCTTTATTGTGAAGCAGCCACAGGAAACACAATGTGGTGTGGTTATTGTTGATCACAATATCCTTCATTGAAAAAGTGGCTTTAAAAATGCAGTTTGCAGTTTGATTTGCATTCATGCTTTTTTTTTTTATATAAATGAGTAACGGAACAAGAAGGAACACCTCCAATCTCAACTTTCAAGCTGCTGCTCTCGTGTGGAAAACTACTCGCACGCATTGTGAAACGTGTTTACAGACCAACATGTCTTTGTTGGTCTGTAAACAGGTTACTCTCCTGTTAAGGGAGTGTTTGCTAAAGTGCCGATCGCGGGAGTCACCGGATCACACGGGGACGAAAAGGATTTCAAAGACTTGCACAAATGTGTGTTTACCCATGCACGGGGATGGTGAGGATGTTCTCGATGTTGGCCATCATGGTTTTGAAGTGCCCGGGGTCCTTATGGAAGTTCATTTCCGTCAGCACCATCGATTGGCTAATATCTTGGAATGAAACGCAGAGAAAAATACCAATCAAATCACGCTCACTCCTCTGAAAACACGGAATTACAGTTAGTGATGTAGAAATGCAGAGAATCTGGCCGTGACATGGCCTCCACCTGGTGGACATGTTGAGAACAGCAACGATGCGATTATCAAGATTTACCTTCCTGTCCAGACACTTTGATTGGGTCTCCGTTGCAGAACGCTCCCTTCCCTTTGCGTGCCGTGTACATTTTGTCCTCGATGCAGCTGTAGACAATCCCAAACTCTATCTGAGGCAGCAAAGAAAACAGCTGTGGTGAATACGTGTGGGATGGGGGCTAAGAATAGAACAGCAGCCACTACTCATCAGAAATTATCTGGGTTATTGGGGTAATTATTATCTGAAGGGTTCTAATTAGGATGTTACAGTGTCAAAAGAAAGGCTTGACTCACAAACAATAAAGCATACCTCTTTCTTCACAGTGAAGCCAATTGATACGGACACAAAGGGGAACCTGCACAAAAGGAATTTATAATATTTTAAAAAAGCAATTCCTTTAATGAACTCCCTTTAGGTTTAAGCTCAGAGGATTCAATTTCTATTATCAGTTCAGTTTCATCTACATTGTCTAATTATCCCTGACGGAGAGGACAATCCGAGAGAGAACCCAATTAAAAGATAAAAATAGATAAGGAGCGACAAAGATAACATAAATCCAGTGCCCTATCAGGCTTCTCAATGGTTTGTATAAAAAGGGATAATGTACAGCGAGACGGTCATTACTGCCAAATGAACCCAGAGTTCAGATGGGGAGTCGGACTCCTAACGCGAATCAATCATTTAAAACAATATATTAATAAAAATGCATATTTAATTAAAATTTGTAACGTTTTTTTTCTTTTTCTTTTATTTCAAAAAACTAAAAGAGACCTCTCACCGGGCACGACGATGAGAGCTGCATCCATTGTGCAACTGTAATAGACAGCAGAACCGCGGAATCCCTCAATCGACCAATCGGAATCGAGTATTCAACAAAGCCGCGTGACAAACAGTACCTGTGAACAAAGTTGGTGGTACCATCAATAGGGTCGATGATCCAGGTGGGATTGTCCGTCAGAACACTAGGAGCACCTGCTGCTACCGACTCCTCACCTATGAAGCTTAAAAATCAGATGGGAAAAAGAAAGAAATGTTTTTTTAATGCATCCACTGGTGTTACCTGAGCTGTAAAATCAACAATACTATCGTCTACCTGTTGTGTTTACCTTTCTAAAGGGGTGTTATGCCATATGCGTCTGCCTCTCAGACACAGAAATAATTTAATTATGACTACAAATAAATAAAATCGACAAATTAAGAAAATGTACTTCTGGCAGTGTAGATAAGGCGTTGCAACCAAATTAAAATATTCATATTTGCGGTTAACTGATTAAATACAATGAAAAAAGTAAAAAGAACGGATGAAAGCAAGAAAATAAAAAGGACCAAACTTGCACGTGTCCTGCAGTACTTTCAAGCGGTTCACGTGTTCACATCTCGTGTTTCTCGAGTCAAATACCTGTGAGCGGGGTACTTCTCCTTGATGGAGGAAATAATGAGCTGTTCCACTTTCTGGTCCGTCTCGGTCACCAGGTCAACTGGCGAGCTCTTCTGCATGACGGCGATGTCCTTCTGGAGCGCCTCGCGGATCATCTGGCCCGAAACACAACAATGGCCGACTCAGTAAGCGGATTTTCTTTTTGGATGACTGAACTCATCTGGTACTTGAACCCTAACGTGTCCCATTGTTATGGCCACAGCGTGTTGGCAGCGATGGGTCAGAGATGATGTAAGTTCTTGGCTACAAAAGTCTTCATTTGGGTTTTAATGTCACTGAACAAAGAAAAAGGTAGGTAGATAATATTAAAAGAAACTTGCTATATATATATTTATTTTTATTTGGGAAATGCTTTCGCTTTGCAGCAAGAACAAGTCTTGTTTAGTTTATATAATTTCTACATTTTATTATGAATTTTGTATCACAAACTCATAATTCATGGATGCTAATTGAATGGTCCTAACGGAAAATAGATGGGGAACAAGTTAATTTGTACTCGTATAATTTTTTCTCACTAACCTCTGGATAAACAGTGTTACAGTTGTATCTCATCTTTCTCCTGTTAATCTGTGACATTCAGGCTTTCAAAACTTCCATTTCCTTTATTATTTAAATTCATAAATGTAATATGTCCTGCCCTGCTAGTTTATTTCCCCCTGGGGATGAATAAAGTATCTATCCATCCATCTATCTAATTCAAATTTCATGTCTGTCTATCTCTTGAAAAGCTTTCGCCTTTCCCACATTTGCCTGAACAAATATTAAAAATGCATTATTTTCAGTCCAAACTTTGGCTTCATTCCTTCATTCATGTTTGAAACAGTCAAACTCAACCTGTATGCCTTCCAGGCACCCTTTTTTTTTTATTATTGGGCTGCGCGTGACTATTGCAGGAGCATGTTATGATCACATAGATGAGATCCAGGAACACGGATTTAACGTCCCTTCTGCTGTGATACACATACAAGTGGATGCACAACTCAAATAAAGTGATTTCCAGACCATTGCATTAAAAAACAGTAGCATTCCCTCACCTGCCCAGCCTTGTTGGTGACTTCCACACAGTGGTCCATGCACTCCTGCCAAGGATCACTCATGTTGATTTAGGGACGAGGAGCCAAAAACAAAAACGTAATATTCCCAGATACGGACAGATTGTGGCGTGTTGGTTCCTCGCGGTGAGTTGACGTCACAGTTACAGACGAGCGGCTCAAAAGACGAAGAGGCAAGCAAAGCGGGCACGAGCGCCGTCAAGTTAGCGTTAGCTGAATTAGCTTTTAAACTAATAAAGTGGCACTTTGCGTAACAACAGGCGCCGCTTCAAACACGGCGTTGACGGTTTGGCCCGGGCAGCTCCGTAATGTCTTAGTTTACGTTGTCGTAAACCACAGTGGGGAGGGATTCAAGGGGCGAAAGATAACTCAACGGACCCGTTCTCACTTGTTCCTCGACTTTGAGCTAGCTTGTGAGAGGGCGGGGCCGTTGGTGGGTCTCACGCTCTCATTGGTCAATGAAATACCGCCCCCGGTTGTGAATTCGCGGTTCCCATTGGCTAGAAGGCTGTCATTTCTCCATACAGGAAACTGTATAGTTGTGATTTGTTTTACTTGTTGACAGAAGCATTAATGTATCAGAAGGAGGCAAGGAGAGGCAGCAATAACAGTTTTTATGTAATATCGTGTCATTTTGGATCTGCAACTTATTGTTATTTTATCGTTGCACTCCTAAATCTCACTCTGTCCTACTTTGCACAGCAACATGCTGCTCACTAACTCACACTAACCTCTGCATAAATAATGTTACAGTTGTATCTATTTCTCCTGTTAATCTGTTACATCTGTGGCATTCAGGCTTTTAAAACTTCCATTTCCTTTATTATTTTAATTCGTAAATATAATGTCCTGCCCTGCTATTTTATTTCCCCCTGGGGATGAATAAATGATATATCTATCTATCTATCTATCTATCTATCTATCTATCTATCTATCTATCTATCTATCTATCTATCTATCTATCTATCTATCTATCTATCTATCTATCTATGTCTTATTAAAATTCCAGTCTGTCTATCTCTTGAAATGCTTTCCTGTAAAGTGGACTAACCCCAATGTATTTACATTCAGGTTCAATTAAGTGTCTTATTTTTTAAACACAAACAAGACATACAGTGAACAAATGCTTAAGTGGCAAAACTAAAACTAGAAAAGTAGACTTATCCAGTCGTGTCTCATGAAGAATGCTAACAGAAATAAATTGAAAATATGATTCATGTATCGGTCATAGGAGGTGTTTGGTTTGTTGATGTGTGTTTGTGTGTGTGTGGAAAACACAACATACTTTCCAGCAAGGGACTTTTCTAGAGTTCAGCAGTGATACATTATGACTGTGGAAAGATTTGCCATTTCAACTCGATTCAAGATGGCCAAGTTGATCATGTAACTGTGTACGTAAAGTAAACACACAACTCCTTTTTTTTGGCCAGAAGGTGGCAGCCGCAGCACCTTCTGGGATCTTAAAACGATGCTGTGAAATCTCCCAGCCTGGAATGAATGTGTCAATATCAGTGTGTGTAGCCGTGGGGGCGGAGCTCCACTCACCTCAGGGGCTGCGTGATGACGTCATGGAGGCCTCGCTCCGGGCAGGTGACGGACTCGATCAGGGAACTGATTGTGAGTTCGGACCCCGCCGCCGGCGACAGAAAGTGACGTACAGAATTAAAATTAAACGGTAATGGTAAACAAACTGTGTCGAGATTGCCTCTGGGGGAGAGTGTTTGAGTGGTGTTTTCTTTGTAAATAATAGTTTGGTGTTGTAAATAATAGTATTAGTACTGTTGTAAATTATTAGTATTGTTTCTGAGAGTTTTGCCACTGGCTGGCCCACATGAACCCCCCACTCAAGGCCACTTTCCTGTCCCCACACAAAGAAAGACACTGGGAAAAGCAGGTCTTTCTTACTTCCCCTAAACATGCAGCAGTGGCCTTGGGCTAAAGGGGAAGCTCCTTAACGTATGACTATAATTGTTTAATAGCAAGTTGATTATCAAATATAAATTATATTGTAGAGTAAACACACTTTATAGGTCTAGCTCATAGTCAATAACTACTCCCGTTCTGCTGCGCGTGGGATGCATATTGTGTTTACAGTCAAAGGAGGGCAACGTTGTAAAAGCACATCACCCACAGGAGGCTCTTTCTAAACTGTCCCTTTACCATTAGGACCGGGTGATTCACGGTTAAATGTATTTGTTCATAGACTGCAGGCTCCTGTAGGCCTGATGACACACAGCTACATCGCACACAGCCTGTTCATTCATACAGAGCGCTCTATCTGGTGACTGGTTCCCCAAGGAAAAGTATGAATCCCGGGCCTTTGCTTATGATAAATACACATTAAATTGCACGCCGTCCAACAATCTAATGCGCAAATATATCGTCTGTCTTGTGTAGAAACCTTTATTGCTGCAGGGTGTTGACATTGAAGGAAATCTACGTTAAAACCTATTTCCCTAAAGCTTAATCTACACATTCTTTCATGTGCAATAATAACACTTTGCTCCAGCATATAAAAGGCACCTGTTGTCATCGCCTCACTCCCTTTTGGCCCTGTCCTCGCCTTGTGCTGGCTCTTGGTGAGTTTCAGATATTCTTTTATTGTCCTGCCATCTGACTACTTACTACTCGTGAGGTGGTAAGTAGTCACAATCTTTGTATTATTTTGCAGCGTGGAGTTACCTTTTTAATCTCTGTTTATCGTTTGTAGGTTCACCTGCTGCTGTTTTGCTGCCCTTATTTTGTCCGTTTTGTATTTTGCTGCCTCCGCTATGCTTGTTTTTACTTCTGTTTTGCATGGTTGGATTTTACCACAAGGTCTACCACAAAGTCAATAGCTGCTCCCGTTATGCGGTCAGAACACTTTCCTAGAAAGCTTATAAGAAATAGAACATACGTATTAAAGATGGATTATAGCTAATGCAGAGAAAAGTAGATGTATAAACTCTTCTTTGTTCTGCTGCGCGTGGGATGCGTACGTGTTTACAGTCAAAGGAGGGCAATGTGGTAAAAACACACCACCCACAGGAGGCTCTTTCTTATTCTAAACTGCCCCTTTACCATTAGGACCGGGTGATTCACGGTTAAATGTGTTTGTTCATAGACTGCAGGCTCCTGTAGGCCTGATGACACACAGCTACACGTGTTGACATTTAAGGAAATCTCTATGTTGAAACCCATTTCCCTAAAGCTTTATCTACACATTCTTCCATGTGCAATAATAACACTTTGCTTATAACTCCAGAACTTCAAAAGTACTTTGTGTTACTTTAGTCAAGTAAAATTAGGAAAAGGAAAAATAGCAATTGGTTGCTTTTCTGCATTTGTCTGTGGCTCCTGTTCTTATAAAACACGTGTAAAGGAATCATTGAGGACTTGTTCATGTATCTGTAGACTGCATTTATTGGGTGTAAATCTACAATCAACCCCCCAGACACAATTACACAGTCTTAAATAAAAATACTACATTTTTTACGTTTGTCATTTTAAATATAGTGAAATATTGAATGGTTTTACTGTCTTAACAGAAATGAAACAACAAATAAAATTGGTCCCTCTATTTGAAGTCTCTGTGGAAAGTATTTTGGTAATAAATTATTTAAACAATAAGCTTGAGTTCATCTGTTAATGTGTCACAAACTTCCCCTAGTGGCGCGGTGTTGGTTCTGCTCACAATAAACAAATTTACACACAGCCTGCTGCACTGTACGTGATGTGAAAGTACACTATATCATCATTAAAGCACATTTTTCCAAAGCTTTAGTACAGTTTGTAAATGAAGCAGTGAAGAATGTATGAAAAGAGTGATACAAGCCCCGAATCAGACTATGAACTTTCATGTCATTTCGCCTGAAATCTGTTATTAACCTTCAATTTATGATGTCATTAAACTCTTGCCCGCCTTGTTAAGACTCTCTATCCTGCTGTATAAAATCAGCTTTTCAACAAAAGGTCACAGACTTACAGATTTACCCTCAGGCGGACTTCATCGCACAAAGAGGTGCCAGGAAATCATCGTAAGCAGAAGTCTTCATTCCTCGAAACGGACCTCAAACCTAAAGCAACGTTTCTATATTTCAATTCACCCCTTTGTGTGTTTCGGTGAAAACATTCACTAAACTGATCTCAGGTCTCTCTTAGACTCTGATGTCTACGTCCGTACGTATGAACACAACTAACGCGAGACCATCTTGTGACAGGCGCGAAACCAAGACAAGGTCAGGTCAGCTCAGGTTCCTGACCGCACGCGATTGGTCACACAACCTAGGACCAAAGTAGGCGGAGACGTTTCCGTGGTGATTCCTGCTACAGTCGCTTTCTGCAGTATCACATCAGGGCTTTGAAGCACAGATTCGGAGGTAAAAAAAATGACCGGCGCCACTTGCCTGTTAATCCTTTTTCTTGTTCATTCATTCGAAACTTTATTTACGCATCAAAAGTCTTTCGACTTTTTCCTCATTTACAAAACGATGGTTGAGAAATAACGCGTCGGTGTCAGCGTGTTCGCATGTATTCAAAGTCAATGGACGACTTTTCTCAAAAGTTTGCACCACAGAATGAGGTCATCAGCAGACGCGGGACAAAAACAACAGAAGGAAAAACCCCGGATTGTTTTTTTTCTTCGTGGAAACAGTCAACGTGCACCATGTTTACACGATTATTCCTTATAGCGACAAAGCCGAGAGAGACAGGACAATACCGCCTTTTGTTCCATAGGGGCCGCCAAACATCAACACAAAATGAAGGTTCCTTGTGGTAGCTTTAAGCCTTTCAAGTAAAGTACAGCAACTAAAAAGAATAAAGGAAGACGACTCAGTGTAATTGATGCATTACCCTGTCGGAACACTTCCCGGTCGTCATAAAATGTTTTTCCCCAAAATAAAAAGGCCACCTCACAAAACAACGTTTGCTATTTTCCAAAAAAATGCCGCAGGCTTATTTTGAGACATACTGTGCACATTGTCCCGTGACTTGAGTGGATAGTCATTTCGTATTAATAACAATTCTGAGTACCCGTGGCTGAAGACGACCACGTATTCTTCCTCCAGCCCATCACACCATGATCCTGAGAACAGCGGACACACTGTGTGGGGAGATTCTTCTTGGTACCGTAATGGGAGTCATGTGAATCTGCTGTTCGCGACAGGAAGCTGGGGGGGGGGGCTTTAAAGCATCTCTCAGTGGGCTGTCTCTCAACCAGTCTCTCAACCAGTATCCCTGAGAGGAGAGGACACGCAAACCGATCACACCACAACGGCACTCGATCTGTGCAGAGATCTGACCCGAGCATCAAGCCATTTATTGCAAGTTGACCTTCTGCAGGGAATAAGGTGAGCGTCTACTTCTATGTTTTCTCACTGGATCGTAAAACTGGGCACGTGTACCTATACCTACCTATAATTTACAACAACAACAAAAAAAGGTGTATCTTTTGTGTATCGCCTTCATCTGCCAGGGCGATAATTGTTTTCTAAAGGTAAGCCATCATTATGCGTTACAGTTGTCACGCAGCAGCAAACACACACCTTGTGGGTTCCTGAGAAAAGTAGCTGCTGGCCTGGAGCCAAATCCAAAACTGATTACAAAGAAAACCTGTTTTGTTGCCGTTCGTCTACAATTCGGTGGAATAAAGCGTGAGCCAACAAGCCGGTCCAGGATCTCACCATCATGAGCTCCTCTCCAACATCCGGTTACTCGGTCATGATCAACGTAACCGCATGTGAGTCACTTTAATCTTTCCTCCTTTTTGATGTGCCCCCCCCCCCCCCCAAAAAAAAACCGTGTGTTCACTCCTCCGGTCTTTTGTGTCCACTTTCAAAGGGTTAATTGTGTGCCTGCTGTGCCCCGTTCAACCGAGAGCACAGCCGGGGACGACCTCCAACATCAAGCACATTGTGGTGGGAAGGTGCTACGATTACATCACGCTAGTTAACCCCGGCTTGAGGTAACGTATGCCGCACGCGGACTCGTGGTTGTGTTCCAACTCTTTAACTTTGCCTAACCCTGAGTGGCTGATGAATGGCGCTAACGCCTCGAGGCCATGTTGTTAGAGAGATTTCATTTCATGGGAAACTCTGGCTGCATGCTTCCACGACTTGAACAATAATGATAAAGTTCCGCGGTTTTTGCTTAGTTATTCTTTCGAGAAACGCTGATTTGTCATTTCATGTGCACGTAGACGCAGTCACTTAGCACTTTTGTTAAAGGCCTTACGTGCATTACATTTTTTTAAGAGCATATTACGGCTTGTTTAGGTCTTGATACACAAACATTAGCTCCTGGGATCTGACTTGAGAGATGAATGAAACGTAACGGTCATTCATGGTCATGGTCATGCAACCAGATAGTAATTGCTTGGTCTAAATGTCCATCCTAGTTTTCCTAGAGCCCAAGGTGACATCTTTTTATGTCTTGTTTCACACTTATCTCAGTTTATATCATAGCAAAGTGGTATTTGCTATAATTTTGGCATAATTCACGACTATTAGATGCATTTATTGGCCTTTAAAATGTCCAAAGTGACATCTTCATATGTCTTGTTTGCCCAAACAGCAGTCAAAAAACAATCTTAAAAACAAAAGAAAAGTAGCAAATCTTCACATTCGAGAAGCTTTCAACAACGTGTGTTTTCTTAATTCAACGAGTGAAACGATTAATTAAATAGACGAATAGTCACAGATCAATTTTCCGCCAATCGACCGACTGATTGACGTCTCTTTTATATGTAGGCTGGACTGCGAGGACATCTGGAGATTGTTCGAGGAGTCGGTTGTCCGTCAGTCCTCTTTCAACACCTCGCTGGATTATCATCAGATGTTTTCTGCGATTCCGCAGACGTGGCCTCGCGATATGGTGAGAAGAGCTCCCAAATGATATCTACGTGGATCATTGTTCACCGATACCAGATGGAAGACTTTTGATTTCAACTGCTTCACGCTTCCTTTCCCTTTATGTCTAGGGCCTCTTCTGGAGTAAAACCAGGACGCTGATGCACAGCTACACAGCCGTTGAACGTCACTTCTGGACCCTGGAGGACACGCTGGTCGGCTACATGTTCAACGGCCTCGTCTGGTGTGGACAAGAGGACGACTCTGGTAGATCATTTCTAGTTTCAACCACAACGAGACCACACAAACCATCAGATTCATCTTCATTGAAGGGGTCGTGACCTCCAAGTTGGGAAAACACGGAAGTAACTAAATCGTGATTGAATCGTCATTTTTTGGAGCCGAGGTACAACTTGGTACAATTTGACTTTGGCGAAAATAAAAAAAAAAGCCCCAAAAAACCCAAAGTTAGCGACAAGCTGAGAATTGAACTGCTAAATTGAGTTAGAGTCCAAAAACATAGCTAATATTGTGTGAATATAAAAAATATATAAAAACACCACATCAAATAAATGATAATGTGAATTTGTGTCAGTGTTGTGTTCACAACTTGTTTCTGCTGGCTCAAAGTCAGTTAATGCATCTTTAACTAGATTAAAACTGTATATAACAAATTACCAATGACATACCCAGGAAGTGTATTAAATCTGACTTTTATTCAGGTTTTTTTTTTTTTTTTTTTTTTTTTACAATCAAGAAATGTACAACTTATTATTTGGCAGCAATAATGTCCGAATTAAATATCATTTCTCAGGCAGCTGCAGATTATTTATTTGTATTTATTTTCTCACCGATCATTCACGTCTCATTTGAATATCGTCACCACTTTTTCTTAAACTAACGTCTGTCGATTCGACACGGCAGGTTTCAACTTCCGGTCTTGTCCGACGTGGGCGGAGGTCAAACACCACCCGGTGTATTCCTTGTGGAGGCGAGCCTCGCAGAATGTGAGTCCAAACTATGATGACAGCGGTGCGGTTCATCATTCATACGCAACAATACTGCTCCAAAACCAGCAGTGGAATCATTGCTCTCGTGCTAATTTCTTCACCCCTCTTGTTAGTTTGCAGAAATGGCGCACGGCAACATCACCGTATTACTGAACGGCTCCATCGGCAACGCCTTCAATATGAAAAGGCATGGAAATAAATTGAGAAGTGACGTTTTTTTAGCCAAAGTGTGTATAAAAATATGTATTCATTTATCCCTTTTTTTTTATTCAACTCACAGCATGTTTGCAAGTGTGGAAGTGGACAGTCTGGACCCATGCAGGGTGGATTATGTCAACATCAAGATGGTGACCAATCTAGACGGACCTTTCATGTGAGGACACAAACAGCTGATGTGTTGCAGCATTCTGTGGGATCTCGCAAAGCAACTTTCACATGAATCATTACCACTTTCCAATAAGTCTCCTGTAAAGGCTGCGTGAGGTCAAACTACTGACTTCAATCAATAGTTAGACCTCACACACCTTTTACAACGGCTGTGTGAGGTATAATTATTGACTATTGACTATTCAAGGGTGTGAGGGATAATTATTGACTTCAATTCGTGAAATTGGGACCAAAGTCCATGTAAATACTTTTAAGTAAGGATAGACCGAAGAGTCGCTCTTCTTGATGGCTTATACTGATCTATAAATTATTATTATTATTATTATTATTAACTAACGTTATTGCCATTAGTTACAGCTTTATAAATGGTGACTTATCAAAAAGTGGTTGATATTTAAATCCATAAAGCAAGTCCTTTGTTGTTCCCTCTTCCACAGAGAATCATGTAATCAAGGATCTGTCGTAGACCTGATCAGGATCCTCCGGTCCAGAGGTTTCCACTGGACCTGCACGGACAACGACGAGTAAGTGACTCTCATCAGTGACGGACAGACAGATGTGAATACAGATGTTGTTTACGTGTGAACTTCCTGATGAGTAATGCAGATGATATTCGTCCACAGGACCCTGATGATCCTTCAGTGCATCCAGAACCCCGAACAGTCCTCCTGCCAGAAATGCGCAAACAGCTTCTCACTCAGAAGGAGCCTCAAGGTCCACTGAAGCCGTTTGAGTCCATCTGGCAAGCAAATGAGGTCAGCGAGTTTCCTGCTGGGTTGAACTCGTTCACAGTTACTCCGAAGCAGAAGATATCAGCTGACGCGATGAAGGTCTTCACGGCGCGCCACCGTGACCTGACGTCGGTCCTCTCTGTGTCGAATTCTAGTTTCAGTTTTGTGCTTGTGACGTAATTATTTTTTGATCTGCAGTTTAAAAAAAAAAAAAAAATCAAATCTGAGCTCGCTGTCGACCTTCAAAGCGGTTCGTGGTGTTTGTGGTGTTCAAAAGGTCACGAAGGGGGAAAAAAAAAAAAAGAAGCCGGAACTTCTTTTATAAGGTCGGAGAGTCAAGAGTTAAGAGTGTGACACACACACACACACACACACACACACATGCAACACAACCTATTTGCTGACTTCGCACGGTAGTTCCTGGTAGAACTACTGTGCCACGTGGACACTTTAACATACTTTTTTAACGTTTGACATATTTTATTGTAAATGTTCCTATTTTTTTTAACATTTTTGTAATGAAATGTATTTTACTACCGCACTGTTTTTACTGTTATGCACCTATTACCAAGCCGACATGTATTGTGTGTGTCACGCACTTCTCATTTCTGATTCTGAAATATTCCTAACCAACCAACCCACAGTTTAACGTATATGATTTAATTATAATAACTGATGCATTAATGTGTACATCACTTTAACGTCGCAGCTGGTTAATACGGGGCTAACTTCGATTAATTTACATACTGCTGGATAGCTTGTGAATTGAACAATTGTTTTACCTCTGATAATACATTCTAATTAATTTATTCATTTCCTTTTGTATTCTTATAAATAATAAACTTTAAGTGCATGTGATTCTACTTTGTTATTCTACTCTGAGATCTGGAACCAGTTTACCGGAGCGGTTGAAAAACAATGTAAAGGAACAAGAGGAACTCGTTGAAGCTTGCACTGCAAGTCTGTAGTGGGAGCTGTGGCTATACAATTCATAACATATACAGTATAGTCCAATACAAATAAACACACGCTGGATTTATTAGGCTGATTGGATATATTTAAATATCACATTTGTATTAACATATCACGTTTCATTAATTTAGGTCTGCAAAAAATAAACTTATTCCTGCATGATAAGAAATGGCATGTAGACCTTCATCGGGAACTTTGTTTTGTATTAAAAATATTATAATAAATAAATAAATAATATATAATAACAGACTTGTAAAAAGTCCAATTAACTCTGTTTTTTAGACTTAGTCATGATTATTTTTTATTTTTTACAAGGTGTTAGTTAGGTTAGTATTTAGTTGATTTGTGTATTTATATTGTATTAGAATTGTTATTATTTATAATCCATTAGTATTTTTACTTGTTTATTTAAAAACAAAATCCTGGATCAGGCCCGGTTTGCAAAACACTTAATTTGAAGATATGTTTTTGGGGGGATTTCTTACTTAAGTAAAGGTAACAGCGCCCTCAAGAAATACTAAAGTGGTACCTGCAGTCTTATCTTAATATATGATCGTACTTTGTATCAACAATTATATGCTGCAAAGTAACTAAAGGTATCAAATAGTGGAGTAAAAAGTACACTATGTTTGCACCTGAAATGTGGAGTACTTTAAGTATTAAGAAATAGTGAAATACAAGTACCTCAAAAATACTTAAGTACATCTACGTTGTGCTCAAGGGTCCTGTTTGTGATCCTCGGACCTCACATTGGGCAGCAACTGTCTGGGGCCGACACCCCCACGAGCACAACGCACACGTGTGCGCGCGCGCGTGCTCCCCGCGTGCATGCTTTTCGGGCGCCTCTTCCATAAATAGAAGCGCGAGCGCGAGCGACGTCATTGTCGCCGTAACCGACGTTGGGTCCACAGCTCGGGGACTACTTTGTTTTCCAGAGGGTCTTTTCTCATGGAGCGCGGAGTGACTCCCACCCCGCGGAAGAGACGCGGCAGACGCTGCCTGGTCCTCGGCGTCCTCGGCGTCCTGCTGCTGGTCGTCATCGTCGCCGTCGTGTTGGGGCTGACGCTCACGCGGAAGGCTCACGCGCTGAAGACGACATTCATTGAGAGGTGTGAGGAGTTCAAGGGGTAAGCGTTAGAAGAGTGCGCGTGTACCCTAACCCTATAGACCCTATATAGACCCTAACCACACAACATGGAGACATTACACTGACAGGTGTTTCTATTATTATCAATGAGGGGAAACTCAATAACAAACAGCTCTCTGGATGGATCAATGCATGGATGGATAACTTTATTAATGCTCGATATTATTAAACCGTCGTATAGCTGCCAAATACATTGAGATACAATAAAATGCAATGACAGCAGGTGTATGAACCATAATAAATAATTCAAGCGTCCCGGTGTAGTCATTATTTTTAACATATTCAAATGCAGACATTGTACCTGTGATTCACATGATGAAGAGGGAATCAATGCAATAATGACAATTCTAACTCACCCCTAGTGTGTTGTCTTATTTATTGTAATCACGCCGATATCATTTCTTTAAAATTATAATAATGTTATTTATTATCATTTATTATATTCACAAAACACACACAACTAAACTGGTGTCAAGTGAAATCATCTCTCGAGGGTAGGGAGGAAAATGCCCATCAAAAAGGAGGAAACAGCAGGCACACAATTAACCCTTTGAAAGTGGACACAAAAGACCGGAGGAGTGAACACACAGGTTTTTTGGGGGGGGGGGGGGGGGCACATCAAAAAGGAGGAAAGATTAAAGTGACTCACATGCGGTCACGTTGATCACGACCGAGTAACTGGATGTTGGAGAGGAGCTCATGATGGTGAGATCCTTTATTCCACCGAATTGTAGACGAACAGCAACAAAACAGGGGGGGGGGGGGGGGGGGGAGGGTATGGCTCAGGCGCAGAGAGAAAAAGGCAGGAGTCCAGGCACGTGAACAAAATAATTTTTACTGTAAATCTCAAACTCAAAAACACAGGCTGGATAGCGAAGTCTCATCCCCGACAAGTCTCATCATGTCCTTTTTGTTTTTCAGATACGACTGTGAACAGGTCTGGGGTGCGTTCCAACAGGCTTACGTGGGGCTGGACCCTTGTAAAATTCCCCACGAGGCCTACGATCCTTTGATCGCCGCGGCCCCTTTGAAACCTGCATGCAACCGGGTAAACGGCGCTCTTCACAATGCGCAGTATCCGCTCTTTAATGATGCCGCACGATACATTTAACATCCGTTTTTTTTTTTAGATGATGTTCTGGAGCAAGACGAAGGAGGTGGTCCACGACTTCACTGAGAAGAGCGATTGTTTTCTCACCGTGGAGGAAACTCTGCTGGGATCGGTGCTGGATGGGCTGACCTGGTGTGGAAAGGAGGGCAGCGACGGTGAGACTCGTCCTCCAGGAGACGACCTCGTATGGCGAAGTTTAGTATTATCTACGGGAAATAGATGAAGAGATGGAGGACACAGAAAGAAGAGCAGCAGCAGTAAAAAAAAGTATTTTAAAACGATTTTGTCCTTTCATGTCCGTTCCCAGATTAGCTCTCAGAAAAAGGAAACAGGAAAAATAACGTTTATATTTCACTAGCAGGCATAACGCTACTTTATCATGCACCCCCAAGAGCCTTGAAGTAATAGCACAAAGAAATATTAAAGATCATCCGCCAGATGAAGAAAAAAGGGACATAAGTGTCAACGAGAAGCACCTTAAAAAAAAAAAACATTTATGGGATTTGTGTCACTTCCTGTTTTGTTTCATTGAAATGCACAACAAAAGAAAAAGTGTTGACTCTTGAGTCTGTCGTTGCAGAAACGTTCACGACCGACTGCCCGGGATGGACCGACTGCGAGAACAACGCCGTGCGCTCCTTCTGGAACCGAGTCTCCGCCGCGGTGAGTTCCACCACGAGGATCCTCCGTGGTGGTCGGGAACAACGAGGTGGAGCAGCTCCTGTGCTTAAGTGGAGCCGAGAGGAAGGCAAAAGGTCAGCCGGCCCGGCTCTTCATCAATGAGGCTTTGTGTCGGTCTCCATGGAGACGCATAGCGGAGCTCTCTCCTGAGCGAGCAGAGCAGCCCTGGTTCGGTTGGTCTGGCCATAAAATGACCTACACATAAAAACACTTTTATTTCTTCTTTCCATATTCGACAAAACAGACAAACAAAAACACAGATTACATGAAACATGAAACATGGACACACAGAGAAACACGAAGAGAACCACAGACGGCATATAAAACAGTGTTTTTGCATCAAATTGAAGCGAGACAGGATAAAGACACTACTAGTTGAAATAGCTCTAACATGAGCTGCTGCTGGCATCTTTAAAGAAGTGCAACCGATGCACACACTTGGTGTGAGATGAAGCGAACCCAACCTTCTGCCCTCTGCAAGCTGCGTTTAGAACCGATATCTTTACCATAAAAATGCATCAAACGCTGATGTGTTATCCACCTGCGGAGAACTCGTCACCTGGACCTTCAGTCCCTCTTCAGAGGGAATACGTGCCTTATGTTCATCAGGTGGACAGAAACAACACTCCAAATGAATCATAAACAACAAAAGTTCACTCTATTAAGATTAAAGTATACAGCTTGTTTCTGCTGCCCCCCGGTGGCCGAAAACACGAATCACAGCTATTGCAGGTATAACAACAACAACAACGACAGTTGTACATTTTAATTCAGGAAAATTAAGCCTCATGCTAACACTGACATATTATTTCATTCATCACTTTGATGCACTTTATAGATAAATGTAGAAAATACAATAATTCTCATTGGGGTTTTCATCACTACTGACTTAAAAAACACGGCACACTGTGTGAAGATGTAGAGACGCACTGTTCCTTTAAGGGTAACTTGTCGCTACAAGCATTGCTTCTGCTGTGACCACACCCGACATCACTAATTGTTGGGTGATGTTGATGCGAGGGAGCACAACAAAAAGAAAGAAAGAAAGAAAAGAAAAGTACACTTTTATTGATCCCTGTGGGTAAATTCTTTAACAGAAGAAGAGAAACTGCTTTAGAAACACGTAGACAAGGAACGATTGTTCTGGAGGACGTGGGGTCCACTATTGTTCTGGAGGACGTGGGGTCCACTATTGTTCTGGAGGACGTGGGGTCCACTATTGTTTTGGAGGACGTGGGGTCCACTATTGTTTTGGAGGACGTGGGGTCCACTGCTCCTCGAGCCAGAGGAGCCTCTCTCTGGAGGTGAAAGGCCTCCCGTTGTTGTGCATGGAATGCGTTGTTGTTCACCTCCTCGTTGTCGTCTCTGTGGAATATTTCCTCGCGTGGGGAAATCCCCACAAACAACCTGGTTGTTTTCCAAAACTGTAGAAGACGACGCGTTTTCACAAACTACCAATATTGAAAAGGTGATCCCTCAAAAAAGAAGAAGAAGCATTGAATAAAAAGAAGTGAAGCGCAGCCTCTTTCTCCTAAATATCGACCGTTTATTTGAGCTATTTCAAGGACAGGTGAACCCAGTTGATTTACATACGCCGTGTAATATAATGTATGTTCACTGCTGCATGAATCCTAAATGTCTGCATTGCAAAAGAGTCTTGTCGGGTGAATGTAAAGTGCATCTCGGTGTAGTTTGCAGACGGTGCCTGCGGCGACGTCTCGGCGATGCTGAACGGATCCATCGCCACGCCGTTCCATCCCGCCAGGTGAGTCGGATCTTTTCAGAGGCTCATGCAGCCCCGAAAAAACAATCAAAACATTGCATTTCTTTGCATTCCTATAGGATTTAGTTTGTGGATTACATACGGTGTAGTAAACATGGTTTTCTAACTACATTTCTTTGATTATTAGAGAATAAGGCGCTCTGCAGCAAGAGAATCATTCTCTGAGGTTTTCTATATACTTTACACATTAACCAACAAACCAAAATGATGTGATAAATTAGTGAAGGAAAGCTTAGTGTGTAGTTGTGGCTTGATGTCATTTAATGGCCAATAATCAAGCATTTAAGCATCATTAAAAAGTCACATTGGGTGAGAGTTATGTCCATGAAGCATCCTTAGCTCCTATTCTTTTCTCTTTATTCTTTTCTTTCTCTTTGTTTCTCCGTCAGTGTCTTTGCGAGCAACGAGGTGAAGCGGTTCCACTTTCCCCGGGTGAAGAGCCTGAAGGTCGTTCTGGTCACACAGAAGAACTTTGTGTGAGATTTTTGGTTTTCCTCATACGCAAAAAAACTTCAAAGCATTATATTTTCCGGTGGTTAATGTGGAACGCTGGGAGTCGAACAAACTCACTACCGAGATGTTCGATCCTGAACTCGTGTTTTCTGTTTCCTCTTCAGGACAAACTGCACAAATGCATCTTTGAAGGACTTGCAGAAGGAGCTGGATCCAAACATTACGTATGAATGCAAGGAAGTGGCCGAGTACGTATACGTAGACGATGCTGTGTTCGAGGACGTCGCCACATGTACTGCATATCATATCTCTCTCTCTCTCTCTCTCCAGGGCCCAGATCCAGGCCTGCAGCTCTAATCCAGACAAACCCTGTGGCACCTGTTGGTGAACTGAACGGCAGATTATAATACGAGACACAACCATAATCAAGCTGTGAAGTCCCGTCCCTGTAAATGTAATAATGTGCTTTTTATGCAATTATTTTTGTACCTGTAACAGTTTGACTTTTTTAAAGATCTTTAGTTTAAAAGGAAAATCTAATCTTAAAGATAAGTTGTGGTAAAGGGTCATGTACTGTGTGTGGGGTGAAATATTGGAGCTGCTATCTAATTCCACTGACACACTGCCTCCTGGTGGCGGATTGTTGAAATGTTTTTAAATAAAATGTTAAAATACGATTTGGATTCCTAAATGTGATACGATTGTGAACACATTTGACATGAATCATCCAAAACAATATTGAATGGAGGTAAATTCAACTTGAACGGAGTCGGGGGATAACAGGTAGTACAATGAAATGAACAATGAAAACATGAACATGATCAGGAGAAATGGGCTGAATTTGAAGCGTCCTAGCAAACGGTCCGAGTACTCGATCCAATGTTTTTATTAAACATTTATTAAATCAGATTGAGCATCATGCACTGTGCATGTGGTGTATGTTCTTGGTCTCTCGTCGTCGATCTCCGATGGAGGAGTTCCCTTTCAAAACAAAACTAAACTAAACTAATCTTCGTTTCTGATGTTTTCAGGTTAAAATATCGTCCCTGCTCTCAGAATACGCTCAACGGGGGGGGGATCTCCCTTCTTATTTGATTGGAAAAGGTGAAATATATTTGTGATAAAAGGTTGAAGGGTGATATTAAATTATCTTCGTGCTGTAAAAATTAACGATGATTGTGTGAAATGATCTTGAAGTAGATCAATAAATAAGAAAAACAAAGTGAAACGTGTGTTTTTACAGTAACAAATAGTTGCAAAACGTGTTCTCAAACCGAACAGAACACACACAACTAGATGTGAGTTTCCTCTTTAGTTATGATTCACATGAATCATGGGGCCAAAGGTCAAACGTAAAACCTAAACCAGAGAAAAGAAACGTACTCGTGCAAACGTGTCCTGCTTTTGCTTTCAGATTCTCTCTCTCAGGGGGGGGGGGGGGGAATATCGTTGCGGCAGGAAGAAGAAGTTGAAACAGAAGACGACGACCTCCTCTTTCCTTTCTCGAGACTCGCCGCCGTGTCACGCGTACCGTAAGCGGGCCCGCCGTCAGTGCTGGGAACCCCACGGCGCGGGGCGTCGCCTGAAGAAAGGCCCCCTCGGTAGAAACCACGACGCGGGGCGCTGTGCCTCCAGAGCTGCCTGTGAAGAGGTGTTCCCAAAGTCTGGCCGTGGGTTCTGTCTCTTCCGTCTATCGGGTCACAGACAGAGTTGCATTTCAAACCCCGTCGCCTCACAGCAAGAGGGGGGCCCGGGGGTTCGGATCCCGGTCGGGGCGGACCCATGTGTGTGGAGCTTGCACGTTCTCCCCCATGGCAGAGTGGGTTCCCTCCAGGGTTCTCCGGCTTCCTCCCACAGTCCAAAGACACGCAGCTCAGTTTAATTGGAGACTATAAATGGAACGATAGGGTGAGGATTAAATAGGATGAGCGGTTTCGGATAATTGAGTGATCTTTCAGATTCAATTTGAGCAGTTCCTCTCGTTTGCATGTTTTACACATTAAGGTCTAAATGTGTGCAGTGTGGGACTCAACACTGGTCTGGTCTGGGTCCTGATTTAGTCCCAACAGCTCAAAGTCTTGGTCTCGGTGGTCCTGGTCCTAACGTGGTCTAAATGTAGGTGCTCGTGCTGCATAATATCAACAATAGCCTACAAATAAAACGGCCTGGTTCTCTTGTCGAGACAATGAGAAATAGTGTTAATTATTGGTGGTAAAAGTGTCACGTGGGAATTGTTGCAGTCTATTTTTAAGTGGGCATCACGTTGTTTTATCGTTTAAAAAACAAAAAACATGTTTAAGAAAAAGCTTGAATAAAAAAATGAAGCATGAGGAGCGGCCTCGGGTATCGGCGGCGTGGTTCCCCGTCTCCTCCTTCCCTGAAACGATCCGCCGTGACTCAGCAGAGTAACACGGTGAACCTGCGAGATGCGTGGTTTCCCCCACGGGGTCCGTGTCCTTCTGTCTCTGGTTTCCTTTTAGCCTCCGGCGTGTCTCTGAAACCTGTTTCCGGCTTTAAGTGTGAGAGCAGTGCGACGCAGGAAGAAAACACGGTGACGAGCTCGCGGAGCGTCGACCTGCCCGCTGCAAAGAATGACGCGCTGCTTGACTTTATTTAAGAAACCATCCTTTACAACAAAGCAGTGATATTGTTTTTATATTGTCCTTCTTTTGAAAGAGGTACAATGGAGAAAAAAAGGTTAAACGCTTTTTAAATAAAATACTGCAGGATTATGACTATTTACATTTTAGTCGTTAGTCAACTTGTTTTTTTTTAAATTATTTCTTGTCAGTAAAATATTCTACTGGTATTTGTTATGTCATTTAATTTGTTAACAACATTTTTTTTTCATTAGTGTCTATTTCTATCTAGTGTCTATTATGTGTAGAAAATGTAACGTATAGTGCCCTTCCAGTGGAGAAAAAGTGATAAAGTGCCCTCTGGGATGCACTTCCAGTGGAGAAAACATGATAAAGTGCCCTCTGGGATGCACTTCCAGTGGAGAAAACATGATAAAGTGCCCTCTAGGATGCACTTCCAGTGGAGAAAAAGTGATAAAGTGCCCTCTGGGATGCACTTCCAGTGGAGAAAACATGATAAAGTGCCCTCTGGGATGCACTTCCAGTGGAGAAAACATGATAAAGTGCCCTCTAGGATGCACTTCCAGTGGAGAAAAAGTGATAAAGTGCCCTCTGGGATGCACTTCCAGTGGAGAAAACATGATAAAGTGCCCTCTGGGATGCACTTCCAGTGGAGAACACATGATAAAGTGTCCTCTGGGATGCACTTCCAGTGGAGAAAACATGATAAAGTACCCTCTAGGATGCACTTCCAGTGTAGAAAACATGATACATTTCCCTCTAGGATGCACTTCCAGTGGAGAAAACATGATAAAGTGCCCTCAAGGATGCACTTCCAGTGGAGAAAACATGATAAAGTACCCTCTAGGATGCACTTCCAGTGGAGAAAACATGATACATTTCCATCTAGGATGCACTTCCAGTGAAGAAAACATGATAAAGTGCCCTCTAGGATGCACTTCCAGTGGAGAAAACATGATAAAGTGCCCTCTAGGATGCACTTCCAGTGGAGAAAAAATTATAAAGTACCCACTAGGATGCACTTCCAGTGGAGAAAACATGATACATTTCCCTCTAGGATGCACTTCCAGTGGAGAAAACATCATAAAGTACCCTCTAGGGTGCACTTCCAGTGGAGAAAACATGATAAAGTGCCCTCTAGGATGCACTTCCAGTCGAGAAAACATGATACATTTCCCTCTAGGATGCACTTCCAGTGGAGAAAACATGATAAAGTGCCCTCTAGGATGCACTTCCAGTGGAGAAAACATGATAAAGTGCCCTCTAGGTTGCCCTATCAGTGGAGAAAACATGATAAAGTGCCCTCTAGGTTGCCCTATCAGTGGAGAAAACATGATACATTTCCCTCTAGGATGCACTTCCAGTGGAGAAAACATGATACATTTCCCTCTAGGATGCACTTCCAGTGGAGAAAACATGATAAAGTGCCCTCTGGGATGCACTTCCAGTAGAGAAAACATGATAAAGTACCCTCTAGGATGCACTTCCAGTGGAGAAAACATCATAAAGTACCCTCTAGGATGCACTTCCAGTGGAGAAAACATGATAAAGTGCCCTCTAGGATGCACTTCCAGTGGAGAAAACATGATAAAGTGCCCTCAAGGATGCACTTCCAGTGGAGAAAACATGATAAAGTACCCTCTAGGATGCACTTCCAGTGGAGAAAACATCATAAAGTACCCTCTAGGGTGCACTTCCAGTGGAGAAAACATGATCAAATGCCCTCTAGGATGCACTTCCAGTGGAGAAAACATGATAAAGTACCCTCTAGGATGCACTTCCAGTGGAGAAAACATCATAAAGTACCCTCTAGGGTGCACTTCCAGTGGAGAAAACATGATCAAATGCCCTCTGGGATGCACTTCCAGTGGAGAAAACATGATCAAATGCCCTCTAGGATGCACTTCCAGTGAACACATGATAAAGTACCCTCTAGAAATAACTTCCGGTGGAGAAAACATAATAATTTCCCCTCTAGAATGCCCTGTGAATCCATTGTTGTATTACTTACAGTTAAAAGACAATTATAAGTTCCCCTATAAAACATCACTGTTTTCAACATAAAGTACAGAAAAGTAAAACATTACAAAGTATTAGGAAACGCCAGTCAGCCATATTGCCAAACTAAACATAATTTTTTTTAAAGTCTTAATTTCTTGCAGTGCAGAGTGAGACATCCCTCTGAGTCATCGATCCATACCATAAAGACCTGATTGATTACCGCTCGAGCTGCTGATGAACGACTCGTACTTTCCTTTCCTTCGATACGGCGGCTCTGCCCGGCGGTGACGCGTCACTCGGGATCTTCAGTATAACTTCACCGGCGGAGCGACTCGATGCTCCAGACTGCAGCGGAGGACTCACGAGAGTAACACCATGGTGAGATTTATAGTTGATTTTTAAAAAAAAAATGTATTTCATTATAAATTGTGTCTCTGTAGATTTTTTAGAAAGTTTTCTTCTTTAAAAAAACAAACAAATAATTTAAAGGAATCCTGCTCAGTGTACTTCGATACTTTATCGGTGATATATTTCTACTCGTGTTTATTTATTTTCCACGTCTGACCGTTTATTGTGTGAATTGATGAGGTGTGGACGCATGTCAGAGCTCCACGTGCAGCTTATAGATGATCGCGTGACTTCGTGGAGACACTTCACATCCTCTGCGTGGGTTGTTGAGTCAGCTGTTGTGTGTGTTCTTCTGTGTCAGCACCTCCACGTGTATGTCGACAAGTTCAGGCAAATTATTCTTTTTTGAAGAATCTCTTTTTAAATATTTATAATTGACTCATTATTGAATCTATCTGAAATGCAATGAGCTGAAGGTGACATCTTCAAAGTGCTATAATATAATATAATTAGCATGATCTGAGCGAGTTCAATTAGCGAATGTTTGATGAAAAATGTAGACAGTTTATTAATTATCAAACATTCAGTTGATTCATCTTCTTTTATTCAACCCCGTATGGATTGTCAGCACAATATATTATACATTTCTTCTATTTTCCCCATAATCTATTAATTATTTTTCATTTTGTTTTAGTATTAGTATTTCTTAGGAAAATGTATTATAAATTAAGTGTAATTACAAATAAAGGTCCAGACAAGGACTGGGGACACTGGTTTCCCTCTAGAATGCCAGACCACCACAGTAGTACTTATGTAATCTAAAGAGAGAATTTAGCACGATTATAATGTTAGAAATAAG
Organism: Cyclopterus lumpus; assembly: GCF_009769545.1. NCBI lineage: Eukaryota > Metazoa > Chordata > Actinopteri > Perciformes > Cyclopteridae > Cyclopterus > Cyclopterus lumpus. The sequence continues at coordinate 5,039,982 of NC_046985.1, read as the reverse complement.
GAATTATTTAAATAATAAATTATTTATTTAAATATTTAGGAATTACTATGATAATTCTTTAAAAATAGTGTGTCTCTTTCCTTCAGGCCCTTGATCTGTTTTTTTTTTTTTTTTTCCATTTTCTTGTGGGGTGTTTATTTTCTTCTTGTATTTGTTCATCCATTTAAAATAATATTTCTGAATCTTTTGTTTTATTAAGGGCAACTGAAAGGCCAGTTTCCCTTTAAAACAAGGACATTGATGTCAAGTAAAGCAAAGTGTTACAATACAATGACTAACCGTGTTCAACCGATTATAAACGTTAACAGAACGTTTTGGATTAAAACTTCCTAAATATCTGTCATAACTGTAGCATGTGGTTTTTTTAAACTGTCTGTTATGCATAATGTATTTCCTCTTCTGTGTGTTGACAGTCCCGACACGGAGACACGATGGACAGACCACCTGTGGAGAGATCACAGACCCCAGACAACAGACAGACACACAGACTTTATCCATCACTGCCGAGCACAGACAGGTGAGGGTACTCAGGTACTATTACTGCATACAGAGTACTGGGTACTCAGGTACTATTACTGCATACAGAGTACTGGGTGCTCAGGTACTATTACTGCATACAGAGTACTGGGTACTCAGGTACTATTACTGCATACAGAGTACTGGGTACTCAGGTACTATTACTGCATACAGAGTACTGGGTACTCAGGTACTATTACTGCATACAGAGTACTGGGTACTCAGGTACTATTACTGCATACAGAGTACTGGGTACTCAGGTCCATAGTATGAACATACTCCATTATATTATATTTCAAAGTCCTGATCTAAAAGTACAGAAGCATTATGAGCACCTTAAAAGTAAAGTACTTGTAATGCAGAATGGGGCTTTAAAACTGCCATATAAGAATATTATATTCAGTTTTGTACAAGTAACAGCATTGTAATGTTGTAAATGTAGGTATGTTGTAATGTTAGATTAGTAGTATAGTCATGTCCTTTTCATTTAAAAAGTAACTTGTAACTATAAGTTTGAATTAAATGTGGAGTAAAAAAAAAAGTCCAACCGTTGCCTCGGAAATGTATATAGTAATGTATAATATCATGTTTTCAGGTACCAGGTGTGTGCGGCGGACCGCTCCAGAGGAGGACATCATCCCGACAGTCGCACTGAGGTAAACGTTCACAGTTGCATCATATTCGCCCTCGTGCTGTCGCCATCTGCTTCTCTAACCGCCAAGAAATAAAACAACGTGTTCTTTGTGTGACTGGAAACACTTCAAAGCAAAACTTCCAGAAATGTGTAAAAAGGAAGTTTGTGGATAACGGTTATATTGCATAATTGCCAGTGCAGTAGCAGATGGACTTACCGTGTGCCGCATTTAAATAGTTCCTCTTTTTTTATTTTCCTCTCTCTTCAGTCAGACGGTGACGTCCGGATGAAGGCGCAGATTCTCCTCTTGCAGGAGCAGAGGCAGGAGGTGGGTGCACGTCAGGAGTGAGATTCATATCGAAAAAAAAACATGTACGCATGTACTTTTCACTTTAATAAAAGAAACACCCGTTCTTTCTTCTTTTCCTCAGCTTCTTTGTATTAATGAGAAATGGGCAAAAGAGTACCGCACCATGGTACGGTACTACAAAGAGAGGGTACGTTCACAGACCCTGGTTTTATCCAGCACTCGTCAGCTTTTTCGATGACTTCATGTCGCTTCACTGCTTTCATGCCTTGTGTCCTTTTTCTATAGGTCCAAGAATTAAAAGCATCGCTGCAACGTGATCACACGGAGGAGGAGGAGGAGGAGGAGGAGGAGGTGGTGCGCGAAGAGGGAGGAAATAAGGCCTGGTTATCCAAGAAGGTCCACAAAGAGAAAGATGGAGACGAGTTACTGAAAGCAGAGAAAGAGGCGGAGGAGCTGCGAGCACAAACCAGATCTCTGACACGAAGAGGGCAGCATCAGCATGAGGAGATCAGACGGCTGAACAGGGTGAGGCCCGAAACATTGCACATCAGAGGGAAGGAGTTTTTTTTAAATGTTTGTTTCCTGCACCTGACTTTTATGGCCGCATTATAGCCGTATTATAGCCGCTTTGACATGTTCCTGCAGGCTCTCGAGGAGGCTCTTCAGACTCCTCGGCCTCTCGGTGTGAGCGGTGAAACACTACAAGATGTCTGGAAGCATCAGGTGAGCTTCCTTCGGCGTGTTTCCATTTCTGCTACCTGTGTCCCGCCGAGAGATTGGTGAGAAGATTGACGCCAATCTCATGTCTGCAGGTCAAATATAAAGCTAGAGGCGGTTAGCTCAGCTAGCCCGGCTGTTTTTACACAAGTTATAAAAAGCACCTCTAAAACTCACCAATTAATTTGTTATAGGCCGTGTGGGTAAAAACTCAAAGGGTGTGACAGATTGTGGCTTTATGGCGGGTTAAATGCCGCACTATTTATTGGTCGGGTGGGTAAGAAAAGGGGTTTCGCTGCTCGCCAAGAAAAGGCTCCCGCAAATAAATTCCCTGTAAGATCACAAATAGTTGTTTTTACACTTGTAATTGGACACATTTAACAACCAGAGAGCGTTAGAAGAGCCGTAAAGACGTCTTTCTTTTTATCGTCAGAAAGAGCCATGCTAGCTGTTTTCCTCTGTTTGCAGTCTTTGTGCTAAGCTAAGCTAACCAGCTAAACTAAGCTAACGTGTCACGCCTGTTTGAGTCCTCGTTTCATGTCCCCTCGTCTTCCATTTTTAGGCAGAAGTCTACAAGGAGGACTTTTTGAAGGAGCGCAGTGACAGGGTGAAGCTAAAGGAGAAGTACCTGGAACAAGAGAAGAAGTTCAGAAAAGTCCAATCTCAGGTACAACACCAACTGCGTGTGCTCGTTTTCCTGCCACGTCTGTGCAGTAAATATTTAACTAAATGACGGCACGGAGATCTTTAATGAAGCGTCTCTGTTTTCCTACAGCTGACGTGGACTCCGGCACCGCGGCCCACACTCGAGAGCGGCAGCGCGGACGAAGCCGCACGTGCACACCGCGAGGTCACCGAGGTCCGCCACGTGAACCAGCGCCACGACCAGCCGCGGCGACGCCGCGCGCTCAACGGCGAACCGTGACAACCGACGACGTCCTCGCTCGTTTTTTTTTTTGTGTGTGCGAACCGCATAGTATGTTGCAGGCCTCCCCGATCACAGCTCATCGTTAGCGGGGGAGGGAGACTGAGGAGACGGTCGTAACGAGGCTGATCCACAAGTCCTGGGACACGTCAAAAGATACTTTAAAAACAGCCCCGTGAGGTAGAAATGTGACCCTCCGGTAAAGTCATGTTGCGCAACAACAAGTGCTACGTTTGAGTCTGAGTCATCGCGAAGCACCTCTGTGGTATATGCAGACGCTTTGGGATCAGGAAGAACGAGCGCCATGTCGCCGTTCAGCATTACCTCATTTACACCCGAAGGCCTCTCAGGGGAAAGATAGAGGTCGTGGGAGAAGACGACGAATATGAATATATATATATATATAGGAACGTGTTTTTGTTTTTGTCTTGTTTCCTGTTTATTTATCATGAAAAGAAAGCCTTGAATGAGTCACAGTCATGCCCATCTCTGACTTTACATCTTCCCTCGTCATACCTTGATCCCATCCAGGAGGTTCGAGGAGCGAATCAGGAGATATATTATCACTCCTATCCTTCCTATAAATCCTATCCCTCCTATCCATCCTTTCCCTCCTATCACTCCTATCCATCCTTTCCTTCCTATCACTCCTATCCATCCTTTCCCTCCTATCACTCCTATCTTTCCTATCCATCCTATCACTCCTATCCATCCTATCCCTCCTATCACTCCTATCTTTCCTATCCCTCCTATCACTCCTATCCCCCCTATCCCTCCTATCTTTCCTATCACTCCTAAACCCTCCTATCCCTCCTATCTTTCCTATCACTCCTATCCCCCCTATCATCAGAGGAACTTTCTGGAATTGGTTCTTTAAAAACGAAATAATTCTCATGAGGCCCTTCCCCGTGTGTCAAACAGCATTACATAGTTGGCTTTATTAATCCAATCCATACTCAATAAAATCAAATAATCATCTCACTAGAAATGTAGTTTTTGTAGAATGAGGCGGTGTGGGAGGCTCATCCTCTGATGATGATCACGTTATATCACGTGTGTCACTTGGTTAAGTGGTATTTACCTATGTTGTTATTTGCAGCAGCACTAAGACATATACGACCTCTGGAGCCCTCTACTGGCAGACAGGAGGAAGTGCAACAACAGACTTGTTTCTTTCTCTACTAGACTTCAGACTAAAACCTGGAATTAAACCTACCACAGATCCACAATATATTAACAGGAGATACTAGACACTATTATGATGCCGCAAAATAGTATATATATATATAACTTTATCGGCATTGTTACATTAATAAGCAGCATATACATGTATAAATGGTTTGCAATGAAAAGTAGTGTAGCTGCAAGCCCATATAAGGGCATTGTTCCATGTTAATTAATGTGAGGTATTCATAGGGGAATTAACAGTTAATTACGTATTGGTAACATAGCATTACATAGTTGTTATATAATCATATGTTTTCATCTATAAATTGCTTTAAACCTCCTTTATGTGCACATAACCTAAATAAATGCTCGATGCAAAACTGTTAAATTGTAATAAGCCAATCTATAAATGCATATCAGTTGATATTCATTATATACAATCACTTAATCAATGTGTATGGGAACTATAAAGATGTAGTGAGCTGTTTTTAATTCAAATATTCATATTATGATCAAATCCTAATCAAGCATGTGTATCTTTGCACGTGTGCATTTAAACCATAAACCCAAAGTACCAAATGTGTTCCAGTCTGATTCCTTAACAATCCCAAAATACTGAGTGGATCCTGAATGACGAGCACGACCACGATCTGATAAGATGAGGTGAACGTTCATGGAAGGCCCCTCCTGGAGGTCCAGGGAGTGAAACAGGAACCGGAGCCTCATTTAAAACCCCATCGGTCACACGCTGTGTGGTTCGCTCTGTATGTCTGGATACGGACTAAAATCTTTTGGGGGAAATGATCTAATATCGCTGTTTATTCAACATGTCGTTTATTTATTACTTTAGTGAACACTATTTCCCCATGAGCCCCCAAAAGAGGGCGAGTCCACTGGCATGTCGAGGGGGGGGTCGTGGCTCTAATAACAGCAGAACAGATGGAGACGGTTTCCTCATAGAACGGACTTGACAGACTGTCTCACACCTCTGTCCTGAAGTATATATATATAAACATGTGTGGTGGACAGACAGGTGTGCATAACAAGCAGGTTTAATTTAGCCTGAAAGCAGGAAGCAATCGCACACACTTCAGTCCCGAAAACATTCGAGTGGGACACTCACAGTTGTGGAGGCGGCTTTTGAAGAAGTTTATTGGCACAGTTATAGCAGCGACGTATTCTTAGTTTATTAATCTCAACGGCGGTTTTGTTTTCATTTGGCTTTTAAAGATGAAAACAAAATGCTACGGCTAAAAGTTTTAATTTACAGAAAGTGAATGAGTAAAAAATAATAAATGATGACACTTTGAGCTCAGCTGAAGTGGTCGTCAGCACAATTGCATAAAGTGCATTATGCAACGTAAAGAAAGTGAAATTGAGAATATGTTCTGCTGCTTCGTGGATACATTCTTAGTGGTTTAGTCTGAAGATACTCGCCGTTTATAAATAGATGCAGCACTGGTATGATTATGATTATGTTTCAGGGCCGTAAGGTGTTGAACTATAATACAAAACAATGCTCGTTTACGTGGTAACACAACTGTACCGGGTGCTCCGTGTTGTAGCATGTTGTTAAGATTGTGAAGACGTAATACACTGAAAACGCTGTAGTTCTTCTTTTGTTAAAGATAAATATGTTAAATACAGTCTATGGAAGTATTTTTCAGCCACCAGGCGGGTTCAAAGAGACACATTCTGGCCAGTATTGCACACCAGTTTTCAACCAGTTTCTGACACATCGGCCGCTGAACTCCATCGCAGGAATATTAGAACATCCACTTGTCAGAGAGGACCAGTCCGAGAGCCCCGCGCCCCCCCCCCCCCCCCCCGCCTCAGTAGAAAGCGGGGTTCGTGTGCTCGATGACGCAGCGGCGGCAGTGGCGCCTCACGAACCGCAGCGCCTCCGGCGACACCTCGCAGTCCTGCACGTTGAGGAGCTGCAGCTCGCAGCAGTTGGCCGCCAGCGCCTTGAGCCCTCGGCCCGTCACGCTCTCGCAGGCCCTGAGACTCACCCGCCTCAGGCCTTGGCAGTACATGGCCAGCTGCTCCAGCCCGCTGTCCGACACCAGCGGGCACTTGCCCACGTCCAGGGACTTGAGTCTCGGGCAGCTCCTGGCCAGGTGGCTCAGGCCGTGGTCCGTCAGCCCCTCGCAGCCCCTCGCGTTCAAGTAGCGCAGCCTCGGGCAGTAGCGGGCCACGTAGCGGATGCCCACGTCGGTGATGCGGGTGCAGTGGGCCACGCTCAGGTAGCGCAGGCAGCCCTCCAGGCGGGCCACCTCCCGCAGGCCGAAGTCCCCCACCAGGCGGCAGTCGCTGAGGCTGAGCTCCCGTATCGAGGGGCAGTGGAGAGCCAGGTGGCGCAAGGCCTCGTCCGTCAGTCGGGTGCAGCGGCGCAAATACAGATGCGTCAGGCGGGGGCAGTGGGAGGCGATAGTTCGCAGGCCCTCGTCCTCGAGGGAAAAGCAGTCGGTCATGTCCAGGTAGTGGATGGAGATCTGCTGGCCGTGAAGAGGGGACAGCTGCAGCGAGGCCTCCTGGGTGAGGCTGATGCACGTGACCTTGGAGCAGCCTGGTGGAGGAGGAGGAGGAGGAGGAAGAGGAAGCAGAGGTCGTCAGCTCAAAAAAACAGATGATTTCTTCAAAGTAGATTGTTTTCAAGGATAAGTCTGGTGTTCCACATCGCGATGAAGCAGATGCAATGAACTGAAAAGACCATTACCCGCTTGATTCCTCTATTTTAAATGGCTGAATCCTGATATCAGCATCACGTCTGTATCGTGCCCCCCTTCTATTACATTGAGAGTAGAAGATTGGAGAGTGGAAGAGGGATTTAGGAAGAAATTTGAAAATGTCCAATTTATTTTTGTGGATGTATTCTAAAAGTAGCCACTGGGGGGCGCCAGAGTAAAACCTGCTGCCCGTGGCTCCACGCCTGCAACAAGAAAGACTCAAAGAAGACCACAATTGTGGTGAAAAATAATCGAAGGCTCATGGTCTTACCAGTTGAAATAATAGACTTGAGCCGTTCGAATAAAAGCCACAAGTCGGCCATTTCTTTTTACAACAAAGGGCTGACTTCCTGTTGCTAACGGTGCAGACGTCGCTCTGCCACCAGAGTCCTGTCCAAGCCAATGTTATTTGTGTCACTTAATGAAAGCAGCAGACCGCTCTCCTCCCTCACGTCGAGGTGAGTTCTGAGAGAGAGAGAGAGAGAGAGAGAGAGAGAGAGCCTTTCTTCTCCCACATGGGAGCTTAAGGCTGGCAGAGCTTCTCCTGCTCCTCTAATGGTTTCACCAGCGTTGGTAGAAATGACTGAGGAGAGGAATTCTTTTTTTTTTTTTTGAGGTCGCAGCAATAAAAACTGAGAAACCATTACGGCGAGATGATATAGAAGTACATTTGTATACTTTTTACCTGAGAGGTTCAGGTGTTCCAGGCTCGGGCAGCGCGACACCACCTCGAACACGGCCTCGTTGGAGACGTTGTAACAGCCGGCGACCTCCAGGCGGCGTAGCTCCGGGCAGCACTGAGCCACCACGTGCAGCCCCCGGTCGGTGAGCCTCTTGCAGCCGCTCACCACCACCGTCTCCAGGGTCAGACACACGTTCGGGGTGTCCTGGCACAGCCGGTGGGTCAGCACCCTGATGGCGCGGTCGGCGTGAAGCAGCTCCCCGGTCAGCCGGACGGCGCCCCACAGCCTCGGGTCCCACGCCAGGTTGTACCAGCGGCGGCATGCGCGGGCGCAGCGGCACAGCTGATTGGTGGGGAGGTGGGAGAAGATCTGCAGGAGAGCGTGGTCGGGGAGGAGGTCAACGGGGGCGTGGTGGTGGCTCTTCGACTGGCGCGAGCGCGTGTGGGTGCCGGGTTGGGAGTGCACCACGGCGACGGTCTCGGCGCGGGCCGAGGAGGAGGAAGAGGAGTTGGTGTCATGGCCGTTACTGGAGAGGGCAGGCGAGGAGAGGGAGGACGACTTGGAGGGCAGGATAAGACCGGGGCTGGGGGTGCTCAGGGTCCGGGTGCTGGAGTCCAAACCTGAAGAAGAGGAGGACAAGATGGGTGAGAAAATAGAGAGGGGCGGAGTCGGTGTCTGAAGACAAAGAAAAGTTTGTTTAATGGGCTGACTGCGTCAACTTCATCCCACCTTCAGATGCGTCATCAATGACGCTGAACACCTTCCGGAAACCACTCTCTGGCAAAACATGTCATTTCAAGTCTTGCTCTACTTCTCCTTAGTCATGCACTCATTTCCTCCATTTCCCAGAGTGACAACTAAAAGCACAGTAACCGTACTGTCATGCGTGGGTTTCCTACGCCGGTGGAGAGAGCTGCTAATGGTGATCCTGTTAGAAAGGCCGAGAGCGAAAGAGTTTCCAGGCGGGGTAAAAAAAAAAACACATCTAGCGTAGCATCTTAAAGAGGTACTCCGATTTAGTATTGTACTGAAAGTTGGGAAAGGAACTGGTCAAAATGGAAGCTGAGATATCCAGACTTTGAAGACAAGGCAATCTTATCTCCGTAGCACAAAGAAACTCGATGAGCTTTACGTTCAAGTGCATTGTGCGGTCACATTGCAAGAACAAAGGATCCTAAGCTTCCCATAATGCAACCTGCTGCATCCTTTCATTCGACCCCGGTAAACACCAACATCTTCTGAAACTCCACGTTTGAAAGATGCCGGCTCAAGTCTCTTAAGCCTCAACTGAGATAACCCTCGGGTTATTTTCTCATGACTCGTCAAAAGCTGCGTTTCAGAACCACAGAAGACATTTCACAGCTGTTTCCACATACCGAGTTGTTCCACTTGAACGAGTACGCCACAGATTTAGCTTGGTTTCTTCTTTCTTTTTTTTTACAACATTTTTGGACTTCAAAAAAAGGATCAAGACCGATGCAGCAGAACCAGAGAGTGTCTTTCATCGTCCAGATCAAAACCTGGCGCCTACATCACCCACAATGCAATTTGACCACCTTGATTTGTGTGTGTGTGTTATGCTGGTAGCTACAAATGTAGCCCGAAGAAGAAATTACCACCTACAGAGGTTTGGGAAGCTCACTTCTCTCCAACTACAGATGCCCAAACTTGCCGTCTTAAGCCCCAACCGACGCTGACTCAGGTGACATCACTTGAGTCGTTCAATCAATCGGATTTCACAGATTTTCAGCTCCCTCGTAGCCAAAAAGAGAAAAAGGCTTTATACATCTTTTTCCAAACACATATGCAGTCTAATTCCACACAAATTGTGGTTTCCTTCTGAAGGCCTAACGCCACATTTTCTACCGCTGCCGTTACGGATCACTCAAACTCATCCACTCCACTCGTGGGAATAAGAAAAGAAAAAAAACGGATAAAAAGCTGAGGAAATGGGTCAAAATGTGCCGTACAGCCACGCCGGCTTTTATCATCAGAGTTTCCATGGATCTCGATATCGTGCGTTTGGATGTTTGGGAAAGAATGTGTCACAGGGCCTCTCCACCAGATGAACTCTGGGGCTTCAAAGCGACCAGCTGAGGAGTTTCGGTGCACTGTACGGTTATCCTTCTGTAAACACGGAGGCCCTCCTGACAGATGTGCGCTCATTGATGCAGCTGTGAGAATAGGGGGAGGGGGGGGGGCTGGATACCATCACCGTGGCGTGACACAAGGCGGAGCCCCTCCTGCTTCATAAGCCGTGCAGGGCGTCGGCATCGTGCTCCCGGGGTCGGGACACACTGAGTGCTCTTCTCCGATGATATCTGCGTCTCCTCATCACCCCTCCAACCCGCTCAGTCGGATTGATAGTCATCGCTAAAAGCATTTTCGAGTTGTCACGGGTATGATGTCACACACCGCTGTCCCACTACGAGACTGCAGGCTTTACGGGCAAAAAGAGGTGTCATCATGTTTCATAATAAATATTTTAGATAATAGTTTGAGACTATGTGACGATTTAGGGCGAGTCTCAATAGTTCAGACTATCATACCAAAAGGAAGTGGGTCAGTTTCGGTCAAACACTCAATAACCTTAATATGGCGAACCTTGTTTTTCCCAAAAAGGAAACATTCAGTATCAACTTTGTGAAACGTTTTCAATTTATAATCCTAGAATTCAAAAGGAGTGGACACAATAACAAGAACACCAAATGGCCCTAGTGGACTTGCTCGTTCTTTATACTCATATAGACTTTATCTGCAGGGGTACCTTTAATGTCTCTTCCTGCCATTCCCCCGGATGACTCCCGCAACATCTACCCAGATATTACCGTATCAACCTACACTCCCAGTCGTGTGGATTGAAACCAGTGTTGGTTAATGGGCGCTTCGGGGCCTGCAGCCCCGCAGCGGGTTCTACTCAGCGTTTGTCAGCATCTTCATGACGAATGGACCGCATCCTGTCCGTCATGTGGATTTGTGTGCAGGGATAACCAGCTGGGCGGTGACACCGGCCCTTACGACCGTCCCCGTAGATCTGTATTCCAGACCTCGGCGTCTCCTCGCCTCTGATGACATCCACAGACTCGCCCTCTCGGGAACTCGTCCACCGATTCACGGCTACTTAAAAAAAAAGTGCCGCAGTCCGCAGAGTTTAGGTTCAATACATCACATTCTTGGGTGCTCGGCATGTGATTAGTTCAACTTTTACTGTCTGGGATTATTTGCTCGAGGTCATCGAGCTCATCTTGGCCTGTCTATTTTTATCTTAATACAAAGGATTTAATGGTTTCAGGTCCGTATAAACACCTCCATCTATTTCAACTTTCACACACCTGTCCAAATATGTTATGACAGTAGTGGTTTAATGTTTATTCAAGTAGGCTACACTGTAAAGTATTGCAAGATTCCTGAGTTAATACCTATAGTGGTTGTGGAATTATCCAACGGGGCCTGGGAACTACACACTATGCAACACACGGCTATATGAAAATCAGCATATTTCTTTGCCAAAGGGTCGCCTGCTATTAAATCTTTTCATTAAATAATAAGAATATTAATGATATATGCTCATATACATTTACGGTTAAGAAGCTGGATGTCAAAGATCTGAGATGAATGAATGCCCAAGTCCGAGCTAATAATTAAATGTTTTAATTATTAACGCGATGGATTCTGCACGCGGGAGATGAACTCATCTGCCACTGGCTAGGGAGCAACTACCAAATTGCGTAATTGCATGTGTCACAGTGCTGGTAATTAGACTGCGTCCACTCCCTCCCCTTCTTCGCTCAGAGTCACACTCTCACACAGCTGGTGGGGGAAAGTTAAATGAAGACAGCTTCGCAGATTAGCTCGGTTGCACTGGATGTTGGACAGACAGCACCTGGGTCTCTTTAACGTCGCCCAGGTGCTGTCTGTTCTCTAGCCGAGTAAGGCATCTGTTTATTCAATCACCACTTACTTTTGATGTAAATGATCTTCTGATTGAAGCATTTTGCTTTTCTTTCACACTTTGACACTTCTGGATATGATAAAGGTCTCTCCTTTTGTTGGAGTAGTTTTTGTGCGAGCCCTTCCCTCCCCATGTGGCGATGCACTCCGATGCATTTTAGAATCCACAGATGTTTTTGAGGACTTACACTTTTAGCAACTAGATACTCTATTCTCTATAGTAAGAAAATGATGGATGAATGCGAAAGAAATTGCCGAGCAATGATGAAGTAATCGATATTACTGCATTTCATCGGGTGCAGAAAGGATTTTCCTCAAATCTCATGGTCAAACACGACTACTTCTAATATGAACTCTACGACATAAAAAAGTCTCCCAACATTGACTTTGCTGCGAAGCAGAAAAGTTCACTCTCGACCAACTCAAGGTCCACTTACTGTCCTGACGTGGTTCAGAGCTTTCAACTGTATCGCATGTCAGTGTCCCTGAAAACAGAAGGCCTGCAGGCAGCTGTTTTCACATATTGAAACTGTACTGTACGATTAACTCTTAGGAAGCGTAAAGTTCATGATGCGTGTTAAGATAACGTAAGCAATCATTTGGTGGTTGCATATCATCAACAACAACAACAAAAAGAGGATCGGATCGGGCAACCAAAGGCAGCGTGGTCGTCTGATCCGGCCAGAAGTCTACTACAGTTTCCAAGGTCGTGAATTATCTCCAAGCTTAAGCCGTAAGACATAAGAAGTCCTAGAAGTGCTACGGACAACAGATCTGTCTCCATGAGAACTGAGTGAACTCCATCTGAAACCTTGAGTTATATTTGTTGGGTTCATAAACCCACGGCTCCAAACTTCAACCATGAAAGGACAAACTTTGGAATCTGTGGAAGTTAAACCAGTGCGGTGTCTTGTTTTATATCTACGTATCGCTGCAAACCTATCATTAACAGAACAGATACCATGCAGCTGTTAAAAGGCTCTTCAAGGGAAACTAACTGTAAGTGCAGATGGTGGGAGACTCGGTTTGGTTTAGGACATCAGTGGAGAAACAGTGGAACATCTGGTCTTTACCCTGGACAAAGAACAACCGAACGGTGGTAAAATGAAAGAGAAAACTCATGCATTTTGAATGTGCGTATGGCCACAGAAAGAAGGCATAGTTGGCTGAAATCACTGCCACTAATGCCCAAATCTAAGCTGATCCACAGCAGCGCCGCAGAAGGATCCCATTAACATCGACTTACTTCTGAGACACATCTGGATCGGCCTTTGATACCGCAGGTTTAATGTAAATCAATGGAAGTGATCACTGAGAGGACAACATGCTTGCGGGATGAGGAGGACGCAGCTGCGCGTGCAAAGTGATGTCGCTTTAATGACAAAAACCTGATGCTTTTTTATTTATTTATACAACACAAAAACAGATTCAAGGGCCCTCTCTGAAAGAAAAATAGGGGCGAGGGGAAAAGAGAGAGGGAAGATAAATTGGCAAAAGAGTCTGCAGACTTTAGCAGAGACAAGTGCACCGGCAGGGTCAATCCAGAGTTTGACGCATTCTGGTCATAAACCAAAAGCTGTAGGGATTCTTTTTCAGGATCTCGCAGGGCCGTGAAGCTCTGCTAAGACCCTGTCTGGAGCTCGTAGGATTATTACTGCTGCATCTGGCAGAACAGACCAATCCATTACCTCAATGCCATTAGCCCTGTGACATGTTCCTGCTCCGCAAGCTCACCCCTCCCACCGAGACCGCGACAGGCCGCGTGGTGCACGTGAGGAAATCAGAGACGCTCATTCTCTCCCCAGAAGTCAGGAAATTCAAATCAACACAAGAGGGGTAAAAAGAATAAGTATCCGCAATTTGAAAGACAAGCAGGCAGCGGAGATTCGACTGGAAGAGAATATTGATTTATCAGCACTAAACGGTTACGTGCTCCGTTTTTTTTTTTTTTTTTTTTTTAAAGGGGAAACATCCGACTGGGAGAGAACTCCTGGGATAAGAAACATCTGGGTCTGTCTTGGGGTTTTATTGAATACATGGAAGTTGATATTACCGTACAGTGTGGCGGCTGGGCTATCAGCAAAGCCTTCACTACAGGAAGGTCTTACGTCACTGGGCAACCTGAGAGACAATGGGGCCTGCTGGTTCCTTTACAATGTGCACACTTGGACAGGAAACAGACTGCCTAGCTCCACACAACCCCCATAACTCCACTCCTTCTGGACTGCAGCTATTCTCACACTCACTCAGTCTCTGGATTCAGTTTTTAAAAAAAAAATAATTTTAAAGCTTGCGCAGCAACAGATTCGGCTACACGTGAAGCCAGGAACTATTACGCTCTTTCCCCGCAACACGACTAATTTCCTCAGGGGAGTTTTCCACCTCTTAAAGCCCTTCTGTCAGTTCAAAAGACACAAACGTCTCCACACGCTGGCCTCGTCACTTTATAAATCCTCCACTGAGGAGGACAGCAGACGCACGGATGTCTTAAAAGCCAAATTGAAAAGGCGTGACCTACTCAAAAGTCAAAAATGAGCATCTATTCATCGAGGCACACATTTTCCAGAATAGAGACGGCAGGTCAGACTATGAAAGCAATTTGGCTTCATGCTAAACTGTTCTGGCCTTTGGCAAATTATTGAAATTCAACGTTACGTCATTTTCTTATTTTACAGGTTGTTAAATCAGGATGTCAAATATTACTTTTTTTGCAGGGAACCGTGTGCATGAAATGCCTTTCTGTACAGTGTGTCCCTTTTGGCAGCAGCGTGTGTGTGGAGGGTTAGAGAGCAGAGTGACAGTCATGTTAAATGACTCAAGGGATAACGGGTAACGTTGGCTACACGCAGCAAACAGCAAGAAGAACTGCACGTCAGACAGGAATGGAAAAGCGAGCGCCGGCCTAAACGGTTGATTTGGTTCGTGATGAGGAGCAAATGTAATGATCTCATGTGGTCGACGCAACAGAACAGGGGAAGAGCTGGAACTTTTTGGTTAACGTCTTCATGAAAAAAGGGTTCACCTCAACTCCAGAAAGAGGTTGTTTTGTCTCAAAGAAGTGCCTTGAGGGAGAGGGAGAAACTCAAGAAAGTGCTTTAGTGATTGCTCTTTATATTGGTATTCATATCCATAACAAAGATGTCGTTGTGCAGGATAGGCCTATAGCATATCACAGTCCTGGCCAGCCACCTAATGAAATATGTTAGTCCCTAAAGTTGTGTTGACTATCCTCTTAGCAACTTTTGATGTGGAAAAAAAACAGGTCAGCCAAAGTTAAAAAGCAAAAACTTGATTGATTCTAAAGGAGAAAAAAAACGCTTCTCGACTTTTATGTCGAGACTTGGATATGAACCCACAGCCGGAAGCTGTTAGCTTAGGTTAGCTTTGTGTGGCTCTGTTTTAAAACAATGACAAAATAGCCAAATTAAAAAACAAAATGATGTACAATCCTGAGAGCGAAATGCTAGGGTGTAGTGTACATATAAACAGAGAAAATATGTTAAGAAAAAAGCTGTTTCAACTAGTGCTAGCATGTTCCTGAAAGGATAACGTATAAGCTAATAGAATGCTACAGTTGTTCATTAACTGGCCCTGAGAGTAGACACCAGGTCATATAACCAACTGTATTGTTAATTTAGGCCACTTTCAAGTATTTAAAGTCACTAAGAAGATTGCTTTTGACGTGAGTTTGAATTTAAATTGTATTTACGACCGAGCGACTCTAATGTCCAGGTTTTTGTGATGGCTAGCCAGGACCGAACACCGATGGCTCTGGTCCTCGACAACCATTGTTTACTCCTTTTTAAATAAAAAATGCCTGTGCTTCATATGAAAGAGCCAGGTGCTATTCGCAACCCCGCACATTGCAATTCAAATTAAAAAGACATTTTGTTGTTCTGTGTTTTCGAGAACACTTACGTTTCCCCCCTCATTTTTGTACCATTGCAGCTTCGACCACAACTGCCGCTTTGCCGCTTACGCAATGACACAAAACCACAGAGTGAAAAGAGAGGAGGGGGAAGTCCGATGTGTCAGTTCGGCTGGTCCACAACCGTGCTCATATTGCCACATGTAAAAGCCCCAAAAGACCCAGGTGTATCGCAGTAAAAAAAAACATCAATCGTGAGCCAAAATCTTAACAGGAAGCAAGTGGCGTCTTTCCCAACTCCTGTCGAACACGCCGCTGTAGTAGAACTGAAGAAATGTGACCCTGTTGAAGACGTCGGCCTTCAAAACAACAGGGCCAGAGAAGACCGAGCAGTAATCAGAGAGGAGTTGTGAGATCTGCTCACTGAACTGCCCCTCCTTCCCCCTCCTCCTCCTCCACCTCCTTCCCTGAAACCGCTTTCACTTGTTTGCTTTTTTTTCGCCTGCCTTGTTCTTTGCTTTTTCGCTCAGATTTCCTGGCTCTCTGAGAGCGGTAGAAGGGATTGGGGGGGAGGAGCGAGGCCAGCTGATGGAGAATATCTAGGGGGAAAGGGGAGAAGAAGAAAAAAAGCATCGGCATTCTTCGCCTCTCTGTGTTCTCTCTTAACGTAGACAATTTCCAATGAGGATTAGGAGTAAATCTACTTAATATCTCTCATTGCAATTGCTATCGGCTTGTTGAGAAAGTCTTAAAATAACTGCAGGCTGCTGCTTCGTGTCCTAAGAGAGAATATTGAAAAAGGGATTTATTTATTATTTTATCCTCCACAAATACCTCCTGCATTTAATAAGAGCGAATTTCTGGAGGCTGCGAATTCCTCCGCATAAAATGAGAACTATCTAAAACACAACTTCCTCTAATCCTCCATAAAATAGTCTAATCAACCGCCAAATATTTCCCCCTCCAAAGAAACAGATGTTTCTCTACCAAAACAAACGTCTCTCCCCCGTCTGAGGACGTCCATCGCTGAAGAGCAGCAAGAACAAATTTCGGCATCGAGTTTCACCAAAAAAAGATGAATTTGTCCCACCAGCTCAAAGTGTGCCCAGAAAATGTTGGCTTTAAAAAAAAACTAAAAAAAATGTCACATTTACAACATAAGTGGAGGATAACAACTTAAATCTCCTCTCCCAGCGGCGATGACACACACAAACACCTCGCTGCAGCCTCTCTCATTCTTGGCACGGCACAAATCAACAGTGAAAGACTATATTTCTGCCTGAGTAAACACGGGGCGAGCGGGTCGCCGGCGAGCGGGGTTAGCTTGCAGATGAAGTGTGAGGGATTTGTTGCCTTTGGGAGGGCAAATATATGAACATGTCGGAGACAGGAGCTTTGACGACGGGCTGTTTAGACTGCGTGGCTAACCCGTGGCCAGTCGGGAGTGTGTGTGTGTGTAATGCTGTAACTATTATGTGTGTGATTCCATCATTATCCAGTCAAATAAAAAAAAAAAAAGGGTTTTATTAGTCAGAATAATTGAAAACACCTTGAGCGCGAGCATTTTAATTTGCTAAGTAAGTGCCAGATACTTTTTTTTGAAAACTTCTACATGACCTTCATGAGTAAACGAGATCCATCGGGGAGAAGACTGATTCTTAACGCTCGTCATCGGTGCCACCGGGCAGAATCACGCAGGTTCACCAGAAACTCCTTCAGCTCAAGAGTCTTGCAGCGGACCACAGCTGGCTCGGTGAGGCCCCTCTGGAGAGAAGGGAGGCACAGGAGAACCAGAACCAGGACTGTCAGATCGTCCCTGCTGCAGTAAAATGGGAGGTTTTCTAAAAAGGGTCTCTGAAACACTTCTGCTTCTGTCCACAGGGGCCGCCAAAATCAACGCAACATGTACGGTATCCTGCAGGGCTGATGAGGGGAAGTGGAAACAGGTGTGCAGGTGGGCAGGGCCAGTCGGGTGGGGGTATGCAGGGCAGGAGGGAGTGGCTGGATGTGGACAGGTGGAACAAAGACAGAGGACATCTAGTGGGCAGGTAGAGAATGACAATCAACTAGTTTCAGGAAGTTGGGAAAGGGAAGTAAAGGAAAACGGAATCCTGACTAATCATGATCTGCGAGACATGTGAAGGTAAAAGTGTTTTTAAAATGTACATGTTTTAATCTTTCTCATTTTTTATTTAGGATTTCGTATTGGTTTTTCAGTATCTTTCTTTTTTTCAGTTGTATTACTTCATACAAAATAACACTTTAAATCCAAGGTCACAATCGGCTGGATTACCATGAACATGCACAGACGACATGTTACACTTTGTAGACTGTTGTAAAATGAGGAAAAACATTATCAACTATTTAAATCTTTTGGCCAGGAACGTGTGAAACATCCTTTTTTTTCTTTTGTGATAAAATGACAAACTGACGTTAAACAAAAACTTGTTTGGCCTTAATTTGCCTGATACTGTGTGTTCTGGTTCTGGCCTCATCTACTCGTACAATAAGGCTGCAACGACTTCATGGAGGAAACAGAGATCCGTAAAAGAAGAAGAATCTAAAAGGTCATTCTGCTTTTGGGAGAGTTGCACATAAATCAGTGTAATCTCTTGTGTTCTCTGGTGTGGAAGGACACAGTCAGCTCCCCCCCCCCTCCCCGTCACTGTTATCACTGTTTCTGTGGTCCTTGGCCGACAGACAGGAAGTCGGCATGTTCATTGTTCCCACCGTTCCCCTGTTCCTCAGCTACCTTCCTGGGGCCATTACAAACGGGTGAAGGAGCTGACCTGAACCCCCACCACCACTCCCCAAAGTGAGTCTGCATTACATCCAAAGCTTGGCACAGCTGACATAAGGAGGAGGAAGACGGGCGCGTCGAGAGTGACAACACACAGGCCGAACATCTCAGGGTGTTGTCAGTTCAGCTCCCGCCATGTCTGAGCCACATTCCTACGGTACCCGGAGTTTCGCCCACGCCAAAGCAAAAACCTCCTTGAGGCCCAGACAGGGGTCACCGTGTAACCCCTGCTGGGAGATACTCAGTTTCATCCCACAGGAAGGATTTACTGTCCAGGACTATGCCTTTCAGTCTGCGGCTCATAAGCAATCGGGTCAGGCCACCACAAGCCCGTCTAAATAATAAATGAAAAACAGAGACACTTTGCAAAAAAGAAGCCTGCCAGATGAGACTGCCCGGCTCGGTTTGTTTTCAGGAGTAGAACGAGTGTAACTTCCAACTGTTTTTATTTTGGAGGGGGGTGTGGGGGGACACACGTGTTACAGGCAATGGCCTACTTTCCATCTGTGTGATGATATCCGGGCTGGATTGAATATTATGGTTCGTTGAGTTTAAAGCCTCGATGTGAAGACTTTTGAGATGATTATCGCATCTTTCGGTTTCCTCTGGAGACGGAAATGTGTATTTGTAGAGGAATTATGCATTTCTCGTCGTCAGTGGCTTTTGGTTTGCAGCCATGGAGGAAGATTATGTGTCTCTTGGAAGAGGAAATAACTTTCTCTCGCAAATGAAAAGTTGCATCCTTGAACCTGTTGCAATTTCGCAACACAACCTGGAGTTTTGACCTTACTTGGTCTGGTATGACCTGCAGCCTTTGGTGGAAGATGTTAACTTTAAGGCGGATATTTCACGTGTTGATCTTACCGAGACTCGGGGACTCTTCTCTACTTTGGGCTACTGTCACGTAAAGCTTTTACGTTTCTCACTCGTAGCAACCGTGGTAGCTGTTCAGCAGAAGTTATACGTCTTGAAGTGAAAATTGTATAGTTCAGTCGTCCCAAAATATAATTTCAACTGCAGTTAAACATCAGTTGAGAACCAAACTGTTTTCTTACATACATCTTCTATTTGTTTCTACCATATTGCATCTGACCGCAACAATTATTTCATTTATTTAGGTTAAAATTACTAACTTAACTTGTATTAATAATGCTGAAACTGGGTGAAATGTCAGTCTGTTATGAAGAAAAGTTGATACGTGCCTTCTCAAATATATAGAGCACAACTCTACCGGGTCCCTAACATGTTGTTCTTCATAAGATAGAATGGCTATTCACGTATGAAAGAGATACGTTAGCTTGTTAAATTAAAATAAACCTTTTGGCGTGCAGCATTTATTTCTATTTATTTTGCATTAAACACCTCAAAGTCTGTAGATAAGTGTGTAGATAATGTTGTTCTAATGCGACTGACTAATTAACTCGCTCACTAACTCACCAACTGTATTGACATGACTGGGATGTTGTGTCCGAGCCTAACGTGAAGACTCCCAGCGTGTGGTGGGGAAACGGCCCAGACTGCTTCCTGATTAGCTTAGTGGACCACAGGACGAGGTGGACAAAGACCGTGTAATCTGCCCCTGTGAGTGTGTGAACATGGTGTATGCATGCATGAGTGTGTGTGTGTATGTGTGTGTGAGTGTGTGTGTGTGTGTGTTTTTAAAGAGGGGGGATTTAACTGTGGCCGTGGTGGTTCCAGAACATGTAATTACTCCCACTTAGCATTGAGGGGGAAGTAAAATACAGATTTCAGTCACAACACGGGCGAGAATATACGACGGGAAGCCACTGGTCGTGGTCTATACTCTAGCATGTATTATATTTCTATTTGCACATATTGTTCTCCAAGTAGACACATTCAGACCTATCAATCCCCCCCCCCCCCCCCCCAAATACTGCGGGTGCACACTTGCAGCAGGCCAGATCCAAAGTGAGTCAGCATTTCCAGCGAAACCAGATGAGTCACCCGCCTCGTCCCTCTGCGGCGCCCACAGGAGGACGGGACGCCTCCTCGCTGCGTCGTTAGCGAGGTTTAATTAGTGAATTAACCTCACAGAAACACACACACACACACACACCAATCGACACACATCCGGCGCGAAACCAAAGGCACGTCCGCCGTGTCGTGAGGACCGCCGGCTCCAAACACAAGCTGCCGCGGCCATTTGTGTTCTTGTGGGCCGCTGCGACACCACAAGAACACCACAGTCATCATCATGCCCGGAGCACATTTTTAAGGTTGACGACAACACGAGAAGGCACGACGGGGCGTGGCGAGTGCATGTGCGCATGAGTGTGCAAAAAGAGTCGGTTGAGTCACCGGTCGGCTCGGAGAAAGAGGCCAAAGTATGTCTCTGTGCTGGGGTTCGATAAGGTTAAAGAAATATATATAAATCAATGACTACGCGTTGGGTTCTGAGATTTCATTTTGCCCGTCTGACTCGTGCTCTTCAAATATTTCCTACCAATTTGAAGTTCGACACAATAACTCTTGAGGTTTGCTGTCAATGAGCCTTCGGATGCTGTTATTACTGATGTAAAGCGATGCTGTACTGGAATGCTTAATCAATATCTTTACATAAACAAAGGATCAAATTACAATGTTTAATGAACCCACGGGGAATTACCATCCAACTCTGTTCATCTCATCTCCACAGGACGCGTCGACGTCTTTCAGCTCTTTGTTTTGGTTTTAAAGCCTGAAACTTTATTCTTCACAGCTCTCAAGCTTCTAGCTGGAGGCTTTTTACAGCGAAGAAGCTTTAAATAGAAACACTTGTGTGGCTCCTCGGCACCGACAAACTAGCTGATGAACATTGTGGAGCACGAAGCAGCTAAAGAGACAGGAGACCAAAAAAAGAGAGAGAGTATTGGATTACGTTCCGACACACGTAAATGAACGCTAATTTTTCTCTGTGTGAAAATAAGTGCGCTAACACATTAGCTACGTCAACGTGGTCAGTTAATGAGTCCATGTTGGGTTTTCAGCTCGGTGGCCCCCCAAGGGGCCGAAATTAAAATGATTTAAATGTAGAATATATTTTTACCACAATACCCTCGCATGTATATATTTGTCTCGAATAAATATGGAGGCTGTCTTCTAACCCTTCTAACAAAAAACAAAAAAGTCTTTTACTCGAGTATAACATTATGTCAAATTCTTTGTATTGAGGGGAAATGATTATGGTTAATATTGTGAACAGGTTTTTCTCTGGATTTTGCTTGGCACCCGAGTTCGTCATTAAAATAAATCGTGAAAGGGCTGCTCGGTGGGCACCGCGTGGTCTGAAATCTTAAACGAGTGAATGAAATGTCTGTCATAACAAACGCTGATTTCTTTCAGAGCAGTCGCTCAAATTCAAGGTCTCACGGAGACACACGGCACCTGGCAATGCGGTACATTATAAGCGTTGACTGAGATGTTTTATTCTGTTCTCATGAATTAAAGTCCTACTTTGACTGACAGATTGCTAAAAAGATGTATCAGACCTGCTGACAGGGGGCTTCAAGAGGCATCTGTCAACTGCAAAGTGTCTTTGCACCAGCACACATGTTTACATGCGTAACACATGCACTCCCGACAAAGAGGAGTTGGAAGGTTGCCCGGACAAGGAGGCGAGAAGGAGGCGAGGAGGAGCCGGAGAGCCTCAAGCAAAGCAGAGGAGAGGAGCATGCAAACCAGAAGGTGCAAGCTCCTTTTCTCCCATGTTCACTCCCCGCACCTTCTCCAGCTCTCGTACCTCCCTCCCTGGCAACGCTTTGAGCCCGACGGTTTAGATAAGCATTCTTTCACAATGAGAAGCCAGAAGTGTTGTTTTTTTTCTTCTTCCTTCTTCTTCTGCTCAAACAAAGCCCAAGAAAAGCCTTTTTTGCTTTCTGGTGGTGGTGGTGGGGGGGGGGGGGGGAGCTGTGAGTTTGTTTTCAGTTGAGGGTTATCCAAGGAACTCGCAGGTTTCTCTCCAAAAATAGGCAGCGCAGAAAGTGGATGAGGAGGACGGAGATGGGTGAGGGGGAGGGGGAGGGGGAGAAGGGAGGGGAGTTTGGTTAATGAGCACCAGATGCCTTACCTTCGGTGGTAGCCACATTCTTTGGAGCTTTGGTTGGTGTGTGATCTGTGCTCGAACTTATGTCAGAAGAGATGCTTGAGCTCCCTTTACCTGCAGGGGAAACGGGAAGAAAAACAACACTGCTGGGACACGGTACGGCAACTCTGAGATGACAAACTTCAGTTGGTGATTTATCGCTTCTTTTCCCCCTCCCGCACAGCCTTTGAACATCTTTTCACTTCAGAGGGAAAACACGTTTCATGCTTTAATTCCTGTCCGTCAGAGATAAGGTGTTTCATGATGTATGTAATAAGGATAAGGACGTATGAAGTTTAAGGAAATATAAAGCCTATCGCTCTGGTGAAAAGGGAGGCCCGGGAGAACCGAGACCAGGACTGAGCGGGGCAGACTGACAGACCCTGCTGCAGTCAAGTGAGTGGTTTTTCTAAAAGGGGCTCTGGTGCTAAAAATAAAAAGATGCACTACCGCTTTTGTCCACAGGGACCGCCAAAATCAACACAAGATTAAAGTTGTTTTAATAAACGATTAAAACAAAATGTATGATCAGCGGCTCGTTCTTAGTCCGTACGAGACTTGACATGAACACATACAACTCTGTATGCTTTATGAGCTATCCTATGTGTTAGGTTCAGATCGCTGCACAGTACTCACAAATTCTGTGAATGTGTGAGTACAACAGGCTGCACTGCCATGCTGACTGCAGGCCGCCTGTGGGGTGGTTGTTTATGGCATTTCATTCCTCGGTCATATCATAAATGCAGCTTTGTGGCTTCGCTTAGAAGTATGCGCCTTCCCCCCCCCCCCCCCCCGAGCACAAAGAGGTATTCTCAAACCGTCACACCGACATGCACATCAAGTGCAGCTACCTAAACAGACCAGACAGTTACCCGAAATAGGCAGTGAATATAAAAAGGAGAACAAATGCAACCGGTGACTCCATGTCGAGCCGCACGAAAAGACACGCGATCACACCGATGCACATGATATCATTTTAAGCCGACGCGGCTGGATTCGGATGACATTTTCGCGGTGACATCACAGAGCCCCGCACATCTGCTACGACTCCCTCGAGCCACCAGAAATGGCTCCGAAATTCACGAAGGAGCTTGCAGTGGTTCCACTTTTCTAATATCTAAGCGGAGAGCACTCGGCTGGAAACACCCCTTGACGCCGGTTACAGGGTTCTCGTCCTCTCCGTGAGCGCCCCGAGGCCGATTGTTGTCGGTCTTTTGCGGAGAGGCAACTTTTTGGGGAAAGCTGCTTCCTGTGCTTGTATAATGTTGTGTTGGTGGAGGGTTGCTGCATAGTTGTAACCAGTGTGTAATTAATTGTGGATTTGCACTTGAAAACACATGCGGAGAGAGGCATGCACTTGTAACCGAGATGCCTGTAAAGATGCTGATGCCATGAATACGACGCGGGAAACGTCCGATACATTTAACGACCAACAATACATTCTGTGATTTGCTCACTATGAACTAGTTTTCATTGTTAGTGGCGGAGTCTGCCGATCTCGCAGTTAGAAAAATGACTTTTGAATTAAAACCGCTAAACCTGCAACGATTAGTCGACGAGTTGATCGATTGGAAATTAATCGTCAGCCATTTTTTATAAGTGATTCTTTGTTTTTTGAGTGGTTAAATGCTAATATTCTCCAGTTTCAGCTTCTCCAATGAGAATTACGTGCTGGTTCCCTAACTCCTCTACGATTGTAAGATGAATATCTTTGGGGTTTTGAGTTCTGAGGGAAATTTTTCATTTTTTTCTGACTTTTTAATGAACGAAAACGTGAATCAATCTATCGGCTGAATAATGGATGACGACAATAATTATTAGTTGCAGCCCTGGAGCCAAGATGAGTTCTTTTTTTCTTTTTTTTCTGGTCTGTTTACAATGTAGCCTCACCAAATCAACCAAAAGTGAAATCTTAAAGACTTTAACTTTAAGGTGCTGTGTTTTTTTTTGTTTCACTTCAGACAACGCTAATTTCTGTGAGTGTTGAGATATCTTAAAATGTGCATTGATCCGCTATGAAGCCTCTGAAAACCCCTCATCTGATGCCCACAGTAACACTAAATGGGACTTTTCTTGCTTCAATCCACTCAAATGAAAGCTGCAGACTCGTCACATCAAACCTTGTGAACTCGCAGAGGATGAAGGAGGTTTTAAATGGGAGCCATCACATGAACAACAAGCACATAGTTCCACTGGGTTTGCAGTGCAATGCCTGTGCTTCATGTTGCAATGAAGGGAGAATTAAGACCTCGTGAATCCCTAGAGGAGAATAGAAAACTGCAGCGAGTACCTCACATATTTCCCACCTGACTAATGCTTGCGAACCGAATGAGAGTAATAAAACATAAAAACATAAAAACTCGGTATGTTGCAAGTTGAGCTCAAGGAAGACTCGAATGTGTGCTCGGATCTGTCGGTGTACCTGACATGGCTGGATTCCTGGGTCCACTTGTTATTTTTAACATCATGACTTCCAATCTTTTCTCCGCAGATATTGACTTAGAAGGAGAGCACACTGGAATGTTATTTATACAAACATCTCCGCTCTGGAGACCCAAATAATGTACTCGGCGGAGTCGGAATACAGGTTTTTTTCTTCTTCTTTCTTTCTCCTGAGTAAGTAATGTTGAAGATTAGATGGGAAAGACAGCGGGGGAGAGAGGAGGTAGTGTAATACAAAGACTCATATCTTATTCTGACAAGTCTAACTATGCCTATGGAGCAGTGAAGGTGAGTCTGACTGTCCTGCTCAGCTCAATAATCAATCAAAGTTTGGAGCTTTTCGTCAACATATTGGTATGTGGCAGTCGGTTGATATGGATTTTGGTCGTGAAGAATATCACAATAAAAAGGGATTTAAGCTGCATTCCAGTCGGGTGAAACACGTGACATCTGACAGTGATGATGAGATGGACCGTCTCCATCAGCTACTTATTACTTTGTTTGTCTTGTAGATCAATACTTGAGGCATAGAGCAAACAAAAAAAGGTTTATTTTTAAATATTACTTATTGCTTTTCGTTAAGAAATAGGAGAGAACATTTGTATTTTTATGACGACCAGAATCTCTTAACAAGTAGCTGCTGATTAATGTCAAAAATACTTTTTGAGCTATATTACACTATTATTGGAAATACTTGTACATGTTGCCCCCATAAGAAACCGTGTGAGGAGGATGCGTGCCCATAGAAGCTGTGTCATACACGAGGATCATATGGCAGCGACCAATATGCACGACACGGCTGCCAAATCGAATAACAGATGGGTTTTTAAAAATATGTGGAATTGGTTCTTATCAAGATAAGACTGACTATAAGTGCACACATGCCCAAACACTGGCGTCCTTTGACCCGCCTCCACCAAACCTGCAGAGAAGCACATCAATTAAGCCACTTGGTGTTGTCTGATGAACTGCTCTTTATGACTCATCGTGTGAGGAGGAGATATGATTCAAACTTAGTCGAAAAAAAACATCACATTTGCTACAAATAATATGTGTAAGTTGCACAGATTCTGGAGAGTTTGCTGGAAGAGTCCTTTTTTTATTGTTTTGTCTGAACTTCAAATTGTATATAAGTGTTTAAAATATGACCAGCAGATGTCACTCTGTATATGTACGAAGAATATTAGCTTTGCACATCTTTTTTTAAATTTTTTACAAGTAGGGCATAAGCAGTCCACGTGCACACACATACCTGGTGGGAATTTAGAGGAGATAGTGCTAGTTTTAAGCTCGCTCACTAATGTCTAGGACACACTCAAGGAAGCTGCACCCCCCCCCCCCCCCCTGCACATTGTTTTTTCTTTGGTTTATGAATTGTCGCAGATTGCGGCAACATATTCGCCTCTTGTTGCGTCGAGTTTGATACCCCAAAAAAATAAAGAAAACACAGCTGACTTCTGTGCATCTCTCCCATGAAAACGTGTATAAAGTGATAATCAGAGCACTTACCCTCGCTTCCATACTGTTTTCCATTGTTCGCACCCATTTTAAAGAATACATAATCTATGCGCCGCACTCGGTGTATCAAAAGGAGTTAAATTCCAGAGGAAGGGAGGGAAAAAAAAGAAAAAAAGATGGGACTAGACAGTCGGAGCTTCGTGTCGGGGCCGCGAGCTCCGACTGCAAATAGTTAATCCAGATGTTGAGCACGGGACGCCTCAGCATTACGCAAACCTTTCAGAGTCCGGACTCGAGCCTTCCAGCGGTGCAGACTTTCTATATCTGAACATCCACAGACAAAGAGCGGTGGAAAGCTGCACACACACACACACACACACACACACACACACACACACACACACGCACACACACGATCACGAATAGAGGAGTTTTCGGAGAGAAGTTTTTTTGTGAAGTGGCCTAAATGGTAAGCAGCTGTTTATCAGCAGGCTGAGTGCGGCCAGACAAACTTTTTTTTTTGTGAGCACTCCGCAGCTCTCCTCCTCTGGATCCGGATTTAAAGAGACCGCAGACCGGGGAGGGAGATGTGGATATTTAAAGAAAGATACGCTGACGTCACACTGTGACTCAGGCAGTTGGAGAAGTACTTCTTCACACTTCAGTAGAAGTCCTGAATTCAATTTTACTGGAGGTAAAAGTACACAAGTCAAATACAAAGTACATGTGCCTCTGAAGCAGTATAGCCTATAAAGTAGCAGAAAAAATGGAAATACTCAAGTAAAGTATACCTCCAAATTGCACTTAAGCACAGTACTTGAGTGAATGTAGTTTTTTTTTTTTTTTTCCTCCACTGGAATAACACAGTTTATAGCTGACATAATGGAAGCAGTCGCGGCCCCATTATGTTATTATCTCCCCCTTAGGTATACATAATTAATATTTAAACATTATGTCATCACAGGTGTGACTTTTAAGAGATTCGGGCAATCAGAGTCAAAGGACATGCAGTCATCTAAATATTCAGGGGGTATAGGCCCTGCTGACAGAAGAGAATGGTTTAACCACACATGTGGGAATGCGTCTATGAATAGCAGCCGTATACAGGTCATCGGATATCTCGAAGTAAAGCTGCAGGACAAAGCCAGTTGTCTGCCGTCGACAGGTGACTTAATATTCTGGATACACGCGGAAATTCCTCTCTAAATGCACCCGGCCAAGAGCTCCAGCCAGGGCAACGTGGTCCTTTGGTCTATGCATTCTTTAATTAGACACACAGATTAGTACAGCTCCTCTGGTTTTATCACAAATGTGTTCATGAAATGTCACGGGCACATTTTCTTTTCATTAGAGCACCAATGTAAAAAGGCCTCCAACTAAAGCGATAGGCAGACAAATACAAGTTACTTTTCTGGAGAAAATGAGTGAGTTAAAAAAAAAATATGGAGAAATGTTCCAAATGTCACTCTATTTTGCAAAACTTAGTATAAAAAGTGTTTTTTTTAAAGCACATTTCCTTGTCACACAATGCTTTCAGCTCCATGTCAGAACAAATTACCACATTTGGAATATGTTTAAATAGATTATAGCAAGTTAAACTTAGACAAAGAGGTCATAGTGCAAGTTTTAAGCTCACCCAGACAAACTAAGCTAAAGGTCGCACATTGTCTTCTCTTAAAAAGTGCAAACAGCTATTTTTGCTTCTAGAAATTACATGGAAAAATAAGATGCTATCGGGTATTTGCACAATATTGGTAGCTGTACAGTGAAACTAAGATGTTTCCGACTGAGTCTCATCTCTACAGGAGTTTACTCTTACAGTTCGACTACTTTGTTGTATAAAAAGTGGGTAAACAAGTGTGGCGTGTGATGTTTTCATCCTGATCTTAATCGAGCCCTCCTCTTGGTATTATTTATGCATTCAGCTTCTTCTTATTGCAAAGTGCTGCTCTCTGTACTTTATACTCTTACAAGCCATCAAGAATGCACTTTAACTGCGTTTGATTGGCTCACGTGGCGCCAATCCACTTCTCAGACCTCTACGGGCGGCGATCTCCACCACGCTGGAATGCGTGGTGGGAAACGGCTCGGCTTTCTGCCGGAGGTGGACGCCACGGGCCACTGAATTAGCCAACGTTAAATCTCCAGCTCGACAGAAAATGACCAAACACAAGTTGTGTTGTGTGCGAAGAAACAAAACATTTATTTTAAAAAAAGAAAAGAAAAAGAGGCTTAAATGTTGCCACTGCATGTAAACAAATACAGTTTTGGCTCCAGACAGTTGGCCGCTACTGGTCCTCCGGTGTGAAAACTTCCACGGGGGCCAGCGGGTGAGGGTCGACAGCAGGACTCGTGTGTATTTCGGGAAGGAGCTCCGATTCGGCTGCGGGCACGGCACAGCAGGCCGAAGCAGAGACGCCGACGCCGTCCTGTGGCGCAGCTGCACTTTGGGAGAACGCCGCCGCGGCGGTGGCCGAGGGAGCCGAGTGGTCGTTCTCGGCCTCCGCGGTGGCCGGCCGGCCGGGGGAAAGTGGAGCGGAGGGGATCTCCTCCAGCTTGCCGTGTAACGCCTTCAAGGTCACGGGGACGGACATGAACCTGCGACAGCGTCAGAAGAGATCAGGCTGGGAGATCACTACTGATCTTTTGTTTTACGTCGATCCATTTTATACTGCTGCTAATCATTATCTCAATCAGATTCTCCCCATGATGAAGGCCTGGAGCAATCCTCCTCCATACCTCTTCATGACAGTGGAAAGGTATTCCTCTATGGAGGGATCCGCTATTTCTGATCCGAACAAAGTGCAGGTAATCTGATTAGAATCACATACGTTCACCAGCACTGTGGCGAGGAGACAAAAGGGAGAGGAAGCACCAATAAAGCCACACAAGTAAGCTTTCTATGTCATTGATTGCAGTTATCTTTAAAAAAATGATAAAGCGCCGCGGGGCCGAAAGGATAAAAATCCCAAACCAATCAGATAAATGAGGCCTTTGTCGTGGATTCTGAAATGCTCACAAACAGCGAGCGAGTCCGTGTCAGGTCGGTGGAAGGTCACAGAAAAGCTGGTCTCAGACTCCGGAAGGACTTCGAAGTGCAGGTCACAAACTAAACCTGGAAGCAGAATCCATCACATCACGTTTTTTTCCCCACCAACTTTTTTTTTTTTTTTTTTTAAAGAAACGTCTCCTACCTGCTCTGTCACACTGAGAAGTGATACAGCTCCTCAGCAGCGTGTTGATGGCACACCGGTGTCGGAGCAGCGCCAGTAGGCCTGGGACGTGGGCAGGGTGTGTGAAGGGGATACTGTCCACTGCAGTGGCTCTCTGGGCGGGCACCTCCCATGCAGCTCCAGCGAGGACATAACGGTGCATCACTCCACCAGGAAGAGGCTGCACACAAAGACTAGTGATTCCTTTCACGTCATTAAGTACAGCTTGAATTATTTAGCTTGGAGTGAACGCAGTTACCTTTCTTCTTGGGCTTCACACACACACACACACACACGTGTGTCATACATACATACATACATACATACCACTGTAAAAATGGTATCCTGCTGATCTCGTATCTCTCCAAGACCGTTTGAACTCGGTGAACGTCTCATCAGAAGCTTGGGTAAGGGTGCCCACTGCAGGTCAACATCTGGTATGGCCACATCTAGGAGACATCCCAGAGGGGGGATGAACAGAGCATGAGAGGGGATGATGCTTGTGGGACAGTCGATCAAATAATAATAATCTGAATTCTTAATCTTTTCAAAACAAAGGCATTTACATAGTTGAACAGGGATTATAACATTTCAGGAACACCGACCTGTTATTTGGCCGAGCTTGCTGACGAAAGACGACGTCATCGGCACCGCTGGCTGCAGTTTGAGGAGAAAGCAGGCAGGAAACGTCTCATGCGGCGCCTCGCTCGACGGCAGGAACACAGGATGACTACCACACGACACAGTTTCACCGCGTCAACACCACCGGCACTGACATTCCCAATGTTCACTGCGGGGGGATGCAAAAACAAACACAAGTATCCTGTTGCGTAAGAGACTAAAGGGCAACATGTCACCCCTGGGGATCCAGCTGAGGAGGCTGTGGGAGCACAGATGCCATCTGAAGCTCGCGAGGCACGTCGCTGACACCGACGGCCACCTGGGCGGCCTGAACGAGCGCCTCTGTAGCGGCCATTTCTTCAAAAAGAAAAAGTAGAAATGTTAAGGCCCTGTAAAGACGTTGCATGTAAATATAAAATGGCTCATGCATTCAAACAGGTTTATTAAATACATTTGTTTGACAGGGGCTTTGACATCTTACGTATATCTGAGGTCTTCACTTCGTCCGTCGGCGTGGTATAGAACTGGATCGTCAGGGGGCAATCTAAAGGGATACAGTTAATATGAACTGAAGAAACAGATGTGTGCATAACTTGTGTTTTTGCTTCTTCTTGTTATGTACCTTCTTTTCCAGCGATCAGATTGCCAATTCTGCCATTGTTAATCAAGTCCACTCGGGGGTCCGAGTCCGTTGGCACGCTGAATTAAAAAAACAAACAAAATCTGCACTGATTCACATTTTAATTAGCAACAAATAATTATTTTCATTATTAATCTGAGGATTATGTTCTTAATCAGTTTTTTTTTTTAAGTAGCGAAGTCACAATTTCCCGCAGCTCAAAGTGATGTCGTACAATGACCATTTCATCCACAGCAGTCGAAAGCTTATATCTTGAATTTACTACATAATATGATGAAAACAAGCAGCGAGTCCTAATATTTGACAAGCTGGAGTCTAATATCAAAAAGCAATAAATAAATAAATGAAATGTCTATTCGTTGCCGCTCTTACTTGCACAAGTTTTTGGGGCATTTGTATTTTTTATGTCGCCTACCTCAGCAGTTGTGATATTTGCTGCAAGTCTTTGCCGAGAAATTGCATAGATGCAAACAATTTCAATTGAATTTCACTGAAACACAAAAAAAAAAAAACACAAATAGTTAAATGACTGCATGAGGCCCACAGTGTTAAGGGTTAAATCATAAGTTTTAAAGAGGAAGGTTTACTTGTCTCCGGGGATGTTGTACTGGGCGAAGAGGTCGGCCAACTTCATGGAGAACTCAACAAAAAGTTTGGACCTGCGCCATAAAAACAAAACAGTACTATCAGCATGAAAAACGACGTATCTTTGTGCAATCATTTAAATGGCACGGCCCTCTTCATCTGGCGGGCTAAACGACAACGTTTGTTATCTACCGTCGCTCGAGCGCTTACCTCAGCAGCCGGAGAAAGGACTCGCTGGACTGCAAGACAATCTCATTTTATCACGGCGCAGAGCAACGGGAGAGCAATGTGCATGGCAATGTAGTCCACTTACAACGGGGGAGCCTCCATGAGGAGCCACCTTCACCTCCTCCACCCCGCCGCATGGCAGCAGCACCACCTCCAGGTAGAACAGATCGCCTGTCAGGTAGCATGTGGCCTCGGTGATGTGATAGCCCATTCTAGGGAGGGCGGAAAGGACATTTGTGCCACCGCATTATATTACAAGCAAAAAGAAGCTCTATAATGAGGCTGTTGTTGATTTTTTTTTAAACATTCGATCAATAAACATTTTTAAAAGGACTCTCTACCCTTGTTGTTTGGCAATCACTTCCAGACGGGACCTCATGGTATTCATAGAGGACACTGAAACAAACAGACCAACTTACTCACACGTTAAGTGGCATACGTGTACTAAAATGCGTACTGAATACTTGGTATGTTACCATTAACCACTTCCTGGAGCCTTTCCAGTGATCTAACTAGCGGCATACAGGCTTTGGATTTATCTTTGGGTTTGTCCTATACAAAGGGACGAAACAAGCAAACAATGGACCGGTTGTGTGGCAAAGTCACCCTTGTGTAAACAGTCTTTGGTCCTCCCATCACACCATTGCAGTGCAAGGGAATACAGGGACATTTGGTTGCTTTGCACTTTGGGATCCATGTGTTTTTAAAAAAGAAAACCTGCAGAAATGTGAGAATACATCGGCATTTTTGGAGAAGGATGGTCCTATAAAAGTCCTATTCAGCATCACTGCCGGCAGGAAACTGCATGACTGGACCTAGCTGCCTCAACCCCCTCCGGACCGCACATCACTTCAGACGACCAGCTAATCACGTTTATTTACGAGACTCCAGAGACTGACCACTGCCGAGCTCCACTTTGTATTAATCCAAAAATATTATCTATCCTGCCGCTCCACCCGAGACAAATCTAAAGAAAACGAACACACCCTCTCACAGCCTCAAGCATACACGTTATTATCGCAGCACTAAATACACATTACACTTTGCAGCCTTTTGTTGGAGTGGAGCAGACGTGAGAAAATGGGAAGCTTTGCATGTTTGGCCCTCATCTTGTAGCCTGACACATCTGCTGATGGAGCATCTTCAAAAAGAACAAATGGTGATTGTCTTGCCAAAAACAAGACAGTGTCAAACGTATTATAGAAACAAAGCCAAAGGCCAGAAGGCAACCATAAAAAACAACAAAAAAAACAACAACTTTGTTTTGTTTCAATAAGGCTCTCGACTCATACTTATGCACCGAGTGGTTGAAGTGAGTCCAAGTTACCGTCAGTGCTCAAAATGATCCAACAACAAAGACATGGTGTGTTGCGGGTTAGATGATCTCATTCCCAGTGCATTACCACACCAGTTCCTGATTTGCAGCACAGCATCATAATAAGAGACGCCATCCAGTAACGGGTCTAATAACGTATATTTAAGCAACCATCCCCTTCCCATGCATATAACTAATACATGGACATACCTTCAAATAAACCCAGGACTTTCATGTGATCTCCATGAATTGCACTGTGGTATTTAGAAGGGGAAAAAGAAAAGAAAAGGGAGGGGGGTGTTTGGCTGATGAAAACAGAGGTTGTGTTCATGTGTAATTGTTGTTTTTACCATGCATCTTCGGACAAGCTGAAAGGTTTCATTCCATGTTTTCTCTGCAAATTTCAAGTGCAGCTTGGAGATTATGGACTCCATGACTAAAGCCTACAAAAAAAGGAGAGAAAACAGTCTTAAAAACTACAACATCCACACACTTACATTTGTAATATAACCGTTTCTTCAATTTCAAAGTAGCCTACAGTTGGATTTTGAATGATAAAACGTTTGTTATTTGTTTAAAAAAAATAATATATATATAAACGTTTTAGACCAACATTACCTTGCTCCTGAAAGTCACAGGAGTTGATAGTCTCCACCTGAACAAAACGTGCCAACAGTTCTGCGGATTATCCAATAAATAAATAGTCTTGCCCTGAAAACCCGGTTATTTAATGTTCAAACCACGCTGCAAACTTATTTACGAAATCACGTCATTATTATTATTTTTTATTAGTGAGAAATTGGTGTTTACAGTCACACAACAAAAACAAAAAAAACAGCCGAGTCGTGTCTGCTTCTCTCAGCCGGGCGGGCGTTGTCAGACGGAGCCGAGCCCACAGGACGTGCAGTCAGACCGCTGCTAACGCTAAGTCTCCGGGAGTTAGCTAGGGAGCTAACCATGAGCTAACGAGCAGCTAGCTCAGTCCAAACGACGCACCGAGGTGAACGCTGTCTACATTTACCGGTAGGTGATATTAGTAGCACGAATGCTACGGTTGTAACGTCACGTTCGCTCTCTTTTTATTTATTTAATTTGTTTACGTTGCAACATTTAGTTGTGATTAGCTGCTCGTTATCGCTTGCTAGCCTTCTTTTTTTTTTTTTTTTGCCTGTGCGGCCACCCTTTAGGCTCGCGAGGATCGACCGAACATCTGTTGCTGGGTAACCGATTTTAACGACTAGTGTGTGTGTGTGTTTAATGCGTTATCTGAGCTGCTACCTTTCACGTCGAACCCCGTCAACCATTAATTAACGTCCAGTGACGTTAACCAGCTTTATGTCGGTTAGTTAGCTAGTTAGCCCCCCCCCCCCCTAATGTAGTCTACCTGCTAGCTAGTTCACCTGCTGTTGACATGTCATGTTGCTGATAAGTTGACATGATTTATAAGAGTATTGCGTGTTGCTGCGCGTAATTTCAGTCTGTTTGTTGTGAGAAGGCGAGTACAGACGACCTTATTGTGGTGTTGACGTGCCCGTGTAATTACCGTTATTGAGCCAATTTAATGAGTTACGCTTTTGTTAAGCCGTTATGATGACGCACAGAAACACGGATGGCTCTGGGTCCACAGACGACGTGGTGTTTGTTAGAGATATATTTCCTTACTGTGGCGTGAGGAGTGGATTTAAATAGTTTAAAAGTAAAAATGCATTTACTCCTGTGCTGAATCGTAATGTTGACTTAGTTAGTGCATGCACTCATTTTTGTTAATTTGCATAATGAGCTGCTGGCGGCACTCCCATCTTTATATCCCTGCTCCCCAGAGAGGTCTGTGTGGCCCTGTGATGGGGGAAGAGCATTAACACACACTTCATGGTTTTCCCAGAGTCTTCTTGGACTGTCCAGTACGGAGGAACTGACCACTAAATGGCTTTGGCGTGTGTCGGATTTCATCCAGGCCTGTCCAAAGTTTGGAAACTACTTCTCAGATGTTACCCAGAAGCTTAAACAAAATAATATATAAATATTTCGTTGCTAAATGGTTTTCACAGGGTCCTCTTGGTTTAGAGGAATGTGCCTACTGTTTGTCATGATGTATAGTAGTTAAGTCTACTTATCCATATTTCAGCGATGTTGTTCGGGTTTTGCTCAAAGCAGTATTTTCCCACAGCTTAGCAAATGTAATGTTATGTGTGATGGTTTCTGACGTCCAGCAAGTGAAAGTTGGCTGCAGAAATAGCATCGCACTCACAAGGCAGCTTCTTATTTCTGCTGATCTATATGAATGACTGAATGCACTTTTCTCGCAGGCCTTTTTTTTCCTGCAAACTTTCATGTTCATGCAGATATCTTTTTCTGTTTGTTTTGGATCATCCACATCATATTTGCTGCATATTGTATGGGGAAACACTGCCTGAGTATTATTATTTTTTCCTTTAATCAAATCTATAAAAATAAAAGCAGCAAAGACAAAGTAAAGCGACAGTATGCACTAAAAGCTACATTAAGGGACATAATCTTTCTGCAGAGAAGCGTGATATTGAAAAAACACAGATTATACATTTTATTCAAGGCATCAATCTAGTGCCGGTGCTCATTAAGACATTTCATCATGCCGTAGTCTTAACCAGGAACAGAGAATATTCCCCTGCACTAATGTTACATTAACATCGTAATGGCAGTTTCTCCTGGTTGTATTTTATCGCTGTGCAATCTAACTGCAGAAATGGAATCTAGAGCCTTCGTGATTTATTTTTTTCTTCCCCAGGAATCATCATTCGGACCCTTTTTTTTTTTTGTTGGGTTGCAGCTGGATTTTACGGCCTTCATTTCACAATCCTTCCCTTCTACCTTTCCCACTCGGATCTCTCGGCATACAGAGCCATGGCAGCTGCTAAGCCAAAAGGGCAGAACTCTCTGGCCCTTCACAAAGTGATAATGGTGGGCAGCGGAGGGGTGGGCAAGTCAGCCCTCACGCTCCAGTTCATGTACGATGAGGTGAGCAACTTGAAGCAGGAAAGTTTGCACAAATTGACCACAGTTTGTTTACGTAAATGTTTTTTGTTGTTGTTGTTCCCCCTCCTTGTAGTTTGTTGAAGACTATGAGCCCACCAAAGCAGACAGCTACAGGAAGAAAGTGGTGCTGGACGGGGAGGAGGTGCAGATTGACATTCTGGACACGGCCGGACAAGAGGACTATGCAGCCATCCGAGATAACTACTTCCGCAGCGGCGAGGGTTTCCTCTGCGTGTTCTCCATCACAGAACTGGAATCGTTCGCAGCGACAGTCGACTTCAGGTCCAGTAGCACAGCATGTTTCATTGAGAGAGAGTTCAGCCATCCATTAGAATCTAATGACTGTGACCATTATGTATATTCCCCCTCTTAAAATGCAAGGGGGAATATTTTATTTATTTATTTTTACAATTCTACCTCATTCACTTCAGCAGGCGGTAGTCTTTTTATTTACATACTTCATTTTTTTTGCAGAGAGCAGATTCTGCGAGTGAAGGAGGACGAGAATGTGCCATTTCTCTTAGTTGGTAACAAGTCCGATTTGGACGACCGACGGCAGGTCAGCGCCGAGGAGGCAAAGGCCCGCGCCGAGCAGTGGGGCGTGTGCTACGTGGAGACTTCTGCCAAAACCCGCGCCAACGTCGACAAGGTACGGTCGACGAGCTAAATCTACATCGTTGATATTTGTGCAAACGGGGGAGACTTTTTGTGTTTCTTATTTATTTGTATTAACATTTTTTACCAGGTGTTCTTTGACCTGATGAGAGAGATTCGGGCGAGGAAAATGGAGGACAGCAAAGAGAAGAACGGGAAGAAGAAAAGCAAAAGTTTGGCCAAGCGAATTCGAGAGAGATGCTGTATTTTATAGTGGTAAACGTGAGCAGGATAGCTGCTGATGTACATGTACATTTCTCGGACTTTTGCATTTATTTTTGCGCACATACCTGATCATGACTTTCCGTTCCTGAATAACAGCACATCTGACCGTGTGTCAGGAAGTAGTAAGGTGGCCTCTCTCTCTGTCTCTCTGTCTCTGTCTCTGTCTCTGTCTCTGTCTCTCTCTCTCTCTCTCTCTCTCTCTCTCTCTCTCTCTCTCTCTCCCTCCCACATTACAGAGTGTAATACATGGATGGTGTTTGATTTAGGCCCTAAGCTTGACACGAGGCTAAGCCCCCGAAATGTTACAGAACCTTTCATTGTGAAGTTTTGACGTGTATGATGTAGTCGGACAGCTGTGCAGTTTAAAAGAAAAGAGACGAGAGTGTCGGAGCCGAGGTTTAAACGGGGAAGTCGGGTTCGTAAATGTAAGTGAAGAGACTCGGCGTAGCATCAACCCAGAATTCCACCAAGTGCCACCAAGGAAATGTAGGTTGCACTGGTGACTTTATGAAGCATTTTAATTGAAAAGTTCGTTACTAAGATGCCATTAATTAATTCTTCTTCGGGGTTAGGTTATGAACATTTTTTTATTTTATTTTTTTTTTAATCTGTAGTCAAACGTTTTCTTTTTCTCGTCCTCTCATATCAACTAGTGTAAGATATATAAGCTCACTCTTGTTGACCTTTTCTTTCCCCTTCGTGTCACTTTGTTGAGTCCTCTCAAATGCACAAACCACATTGATCGTCCCGCCCTAAATCTGTGAGGGATTTTGCAACACTTGAACTTATTTATTTATTTTTCAATTATAGCATTACAGAAGTTTTACCTCATTTGGCCAACGACTTTCATTGCTTTTTATTTGCCTGTGATTTTAAAGGAATCCCTGGTGCTCCTGATAAAAGGCGATTCCGTAACACTACATCCTTTACCGGCTGTTTTTTAAACGCATCACAAAGTTGATCGAATAAATTGCACACAGTCGTGCAAAGATTTATTTTGCCAATTTAACTTTTTTCCTGGCTCCGATTTTTTTTTAATCCCGTATTTTCTATGTACTTAAATATATTTCTTAATGGGGACTTAAGTGGGACCTAATCAATGCGTAGGTGAATTTGAAGGCAAACAATATTTTAAAAAATGAATGCAGACTCAATATAAGTGAGGTGGTACCTGTCCAAAAAAAGGGTTGCTCTCATACACCAAAGAAGTATGCTAGCTAGTACAAAAAAGTGGCCACTTATTTACTGGAAGTGAAGGACAACTCGCGGAGGCTAAAGTTAAGGAACTTTAATTGTGAACGGCCGGGGGAATGAAATGCAATGTTACGGGACGATTTAGTAATTCATGTACAGTGCATCACTGTTGCCTCTCTGTCCATTGTGAATGTGAATAACCCCCCTCCCCCTCCCTATACCCATCCTGTTTGCCTGTAATCTAAGCCTGCCAGTGATGCGCAGAGTTTGAAGGTCATTGACATTCTAGCTTGTTTACCTTTTGTGCAAGGTCTCCTGGTGTTCAACATCTCCACGGAATAACTGGCCTGTTGGTTTCCTCGTGTAGTCATTTTACAGGCACGTGAGGGTTATAGCGGTGTAAAAAAATAAATTGACAAAATAAGAAAATGCTCTATTTGATGCAGTTAAAATTGCATAGACCAAAACACACTGTGAAGTCTGCCCCTCCATTCTCTTAGTTCCCCTTCATGACTGAGACACTTTTTTTTTTTTTTGTCTTTTAACTTATTTAAACTAACTTATTTTTATTGTCAAAGTGTGACCACTATCCAGAGGTTGTTGCCACATTTCGCTTTGATCGAGTTCAAAGAGTGAATGTGTGTGTGCGTGCGTTGCCAACAGCGACGGCTCACCATTTCCATAAAAGGATTTCCTCAACCGACACTGGAGTCTATGCAAAAAAGGGATTTTCGTAATGTTAAAGAGGAAGAGGATATGAAATGTGGAGACTATTCAAACCAAGTGCAGTAGAAGCATTCAAGCTTTAACGCGGTTTAGAGGTCTGACCACAGAACAACTGCTTTCATATTTGAAAACACTGTCTCATTGATTCTCTGAGTTAATACACTAACACTAAATAACTCATGGCTTTGATTACAGGCTTGGTTTGTCATATTAATTGTAAAAAGAGAAATGCTAAAGAATGTCCGTGGTATTTCGTGTCAACTGAAAAGCACACCGTAGAGAGAGATTTAGAGTTTAAAGACATGTGACTCGTTGCATCAGAATGTATCCGAAAGTAGTTTGAGTTCATTTGTTTTAAGGGCTAACCTCCGGTGCACCAAACCGTGATAGAAAAGCACCCGAAGGTCAAAGTGCCGGGCGCAGAAAGTGACACACGGAGTGAGACTATAACAGTCTGTTATGGCGTCCCTTCCTCCGCTCACGGGCCATGACATCAACTGCTGCGTGTCTTCATCGTTGGCAAATGCCGAAGCTACCGCCATTGTGCTTGTTTACTCTCATAACACACACTTATAACAGTCTAATTCTTCATTCAGTGCTTTTTAGAAGCAAAAAAAAAACATTCAGAATTATTTTTGTCTTCATTTTAATATATATATATATGGCCCGAAATGGTTTTCAGTGGGATTCAATTGGTGAGACTCAAACAGATGTTTGTGTGAAAGCTAGGAGCCAACTGTCGGGGTATTGGGATATTTGTTTTGCCTTTTTATATTTTATTTGAACATAACCACTAATGTAGCCTGTCTGTTTGTGAATGCAAGAGGTGAAGCTTACATTTCAATTATTTTTGTTTTGTTTTGTTGTGAGTTACTTGAAAATTGCAAATAAAGTGGATAATAACATTTTCCAAAACGTATTCAGTTATTCTTTGTGTGAAGATTCATGATTGCACTTGAGTTGTTACAGTGAGCGGGCAGAGGGCTCCACTGGGACTTTGCACGTTGCTCATATTTCTGTGAACATGCCGAATGAATGCCACCACCTGCGCAACCATCGATTAGGTGAAGGTTGTTATACCATCAGTTACTGTGAATTCTCTGATATATCTTCTTTTTTTTTTTTTACTTTTTATTTATAGATTTTTTGTTAATAGTGATATATCTTTTTACTGTCATTTTAAAACGATATAATGTACAGTATATGCAATCACAGACAGCTTGACACTGATTCTTTGTGCTGCATTTATGGTCCTTGTAAAGCTCAGTTATGCCAATGTCATGGAGGACAATGGGAAGCATTGTTTTACTAGCACTAGTATTAGTACAGCCTTGTGTAGTAGTTGTTGTTGTAGGTTCTGAGATGTTTTATAACAGTGGGAAATAGCATTTAGAGCGCAATGCACTGTGAACATATTTTAATCAAAGAGAAAACGGTATAAAATAAAAATCTGTAACGTGTCCCCATTTAATATAAAGATATTGTCCAGATAATTAGGAAATATATTATTATATTAGCATATTTTTTAATATTTTTCTTTATGTATTTTTTAAATAATTAAATCTCAGTCACTTTTGTTTTCACTTGTTTTGTAAATATTTTCTCTAGCATTTAATGTTCATGGGAGAATGCAATGAAATAATTCCCTAAATTAATCTCTGTAAAGCAAATTCTCCCATTGATCTCGTATGTGGTTGTTTCGCATAAATCGATACATAATTTACTTATTTTAGTTAACGCTATGTTTTGAAAGTAGGGGTTTCCCTTGGCGGTGACGTAACCGCTTATCTGGATTACGCATACGGGTATCATTGGTTCACACCGACGCACAAGGCCTGTAGTTTGAAAGCTGTCTGGGGCCCTGGCGAAGAGTACCGCTAGCCGCACACACCGCGAACAAAGTTACGATATGTTTTTGAAATAAATTCAAGGAACAGTGGAGCCGCTTCGCCCGGAAACTACTTCTGGACCACGCGGCCGCCGTGAGGGGAGCAACGACCCGGCGAGATACGCGGACGCGGGCGCGTGTTTTTCTTCCCAACAGCATTTTGTTGTATCTCATCTCGTCTCGAGTTGCATTGAACTCCACGCAGTCCGACGAAAGCTAGCTTGGCGCTAGCTGGCAAACTCGCGTGCCATTCACTTCCTTGTTGCACAGAGTGCGATGGGAGGCGAGGAGAAGTTATTGGAGCGGAGACGGAGTTGTTTCACTTCGACTTTAAACATAGCTGGTTAATGGATGTACATGTTTGCACGAGCTGCAACGGTGCAGGGGAACTGGATTTTAAATGTAGAGGGGCTTTGGGCCTTTGACCATGAAGTGGAATGCGACTGTCTAGCTGGACACGGTGAGCTATTGGAGGCTAAGTGGCTAAACCATTAGCTAGCGAAACTGAACAATTTCCGTCCCGGAGTACAACGGTTGAGTACCAACTGGCTCTATAACTAAACTGCTTATTGTGGATTTAATGTGGCGGAATCTACATGCGCCAAGTGTCATGTAATAGCTACCATAACTGACTTTTCTTGAATCTGATGCGAGCTAGCTTTGTAATGCTAATGTTGAGCTTTTTTGATTTAGCTCGCTAGCTAGTCTTTAAATGTGAATGTGCTGTTAGCTAACTAGCCTGTCAACGTAACATTGGTGGCCCAATGTTTAGTTCCACGACACCCCAGGGAACATAGTTTAAGTATAACAATATAAATATACAGATTTATTCTCAACGTGGCTCTGGGGTTCATTTAGTAGATAGATGCCTAATTCAGAGGTGCTGCGTGAGGGTCGGGGTCGGAGCCCCTCTGCTCAGAGAAATGCTAACAGGCAGGACAGGCGTAGTAAACCGGGGAGCGGTGGTGCTGCTGCTGCTGCTCAGCGAGAAAGACACCGCGAGAAGAGTCGGTCGTCGGCTTCTGGGAGGAAGAAACGCAGGCCGACCAAGGGGAGAGACGCGTGGCCCGCGGGTGCAAAAGGAGACCCTGACGGTGACCGAAAGGGCACGTTTGACAAAGACGCCGAACTTCGGACATTGGTAGAGTATGACGACGTGAGCTCCCAGTCGGAGCGATTCTCCGGCAGCCCCTCTCCAAAGCTCGACCGACTCAGCGATGGGGACCTCGGCGACTATAATGGACCGGCTTCCCCGGAGCGAAGTCACCCGAGAGACCGGGAGGCGGTGTGCGTCGGCAAAGACGCGCATACACCACGAGGACCATCCGAGAAGAGCAAGCAAGAGAAGGAGCCGAGCAAGAAGAAGGATCGCCAGAGCCGCGAGAGAGACTCCTCGAAAGTTAGGAGTGGAGGAGGTAGCCTTGGTGGCTCTAAAAATCCCAGAGACACTGCAAGGAGCAATGACAGGAATGGCAAAAGGACATCTTCAGCCCAGTCCTCGCAATCTGTAGATAAGAAGGATTCAAAAGGGCAGAAAAGTAAAACGCGATCTGACAAGGAGACCCCATCTGCATACAGAGATGCTCCACAATCGTACAGAGATGAGCGGGAAGACCTCAGGCCGTACAAGAAAAGTCCTGGTTTCAAAGCGGAAAGTCCCTATGGGACGTCCCATTCGTACAACTACCAGTCTCCTGGTGGTTATAACCAGCAAATATCTAGAAGAAGTCCGACCTATGGGAGCAAAAGACTCTCTCCCAGTTCCACATATTACAGCCGGGATGGAGATGGGTACGGGGCATACGGTGTGTCCAAGTCACCCAGTTCATACTCCAGCAACAAAAGGAAGCGGTCCCCAACGAGCCCAGCGAACTGGCGCAGGTCCCCGAGTTACGGCCGACACAGTCCGATTGAACAAGGAGAGTTCGCTTCAAGTCCTTATGGAAACCGCAGGAGATCACGAAGTCCATACAGAAAGTCCCATAGCCATAGTCCAGATGTCAGGTTAGTTCCTACACAGCTAATGTGTGTTTTTGTGTTAAGCAAGCTGTGCTTCATATTTGATGATTTAGGCTAATGTAGAAATATGGTTAGTTGGAACATTTCTATTTATTGAGGCCTTGTGTTTTCCGTCAACATTGGCCTTTCCAAAAACCTTTAACTGAAATGTCCTGCATGTGAAATTGGTGTTATAACTGGCTTTATAGGTTATGTCTTCATATTTAGATATCCACTAGATTTTCTACTCCACGCAAGCATGACATTTGTAAAGTTGAAACAAAATCTAAAATGGTGTCCATGTCATTTTTCTTTCCAGGCGCTCTGCTCGATCACGGAGCAGGAGTCCATATTCATCCACGAGACATTCGCGCTCTCGTAGCCACCACCGCCACTCTCGCTCCCGCAGTCGCCCCTCTAGCCTCTCGCCGAGCACGCTCACCTTCAAAACCAGTCTTGCTGCTGAACTCAGTAAGCAGAAGAAGGTAAAAGCTGCAGCAGCAGCCAAGGCCAAGATCTCCAGCAACACATCTACTCCAACCAAGGGTTCCTCATCGGCTCCTCAGCCCAGCCCTAAATCCAATCACGCACTCAGAAAGGGCCGCCCTCCCTCTCCACCGCCACCAGAGAAAGGTCCCAGAACCCCCCCGTTGAGCTTGCCCCAGTCCCCCTCTGACAGGTCGGCCAAGAGGACCACTGAGCAACCGACCATTAGAGATGGAAAGGGGAAAGATGACGCCGTACATCGAGACAAAAGGAAAGCACCAGTCGCTGGTCAGAGCAAAGACAAGGAGCGAGCCACGGCTCCACTCATCTCCACTCTATCATCCCTCCCGGTTCCCCTAACGGTTCTTGAGCACATGACTAAAGGAGAAAGGTATGTCAGTCGTTGTGCCATTTGACCTGGAATTCCTTATTTATTATTCATTGTCGAGACTTACTTCTTCTCCCTGTATCTCTTGCATTTTTCTACTATCAGCTTGAAGGACAGCTTGCTCTCAGGGAAGAAAAAGTTGGAGAGAAAGGCCCGTCAGCTTCTTTCCGACTTGCCCCTCCCCCCCGAACTTCCCGGTGGCACGTCTTCCCCGCGCAGCCCACCCGACGACAAAAAGTCCCAAACTCTTCGCCGAAGACCAAAGTATGTTACGGCGCATTTAGTACCATGTCATCTTTTCATAAGCCCGCCCGTGATTTTTGCTGTATGTTCACTTTGCTTCCACTGAAATATATTTCCTTGTGTCTTCCAGAATCTGTGGGCCAAGATACGGCGAGATTAAGGAAACCGAGATAGATTGGGGCAAACGCTGTGTGGATAAATTCGAGATTATTGGAATCACAGGGGAAGGCACCTACGGTCAGGTGTACAAAGCTAAAGACAAAGACACCGGTGAGTGTTATGAAGCTATAGGTTCATTTTGTTACTCCACATTGTAGAAATGCTTCTCAGTGTTCTTTAGAGGTGAAGTTAAGGTCGGTCACGATGCTCATCTCCTATTTCGAATGTGCTGTTGGAAATGCACGTGATCACAGACCAGCATCCGTTTAGGGTGAGACCAGCTCACGCTGTTCTTTTGTTTCATAGCTGAAATGGTGGCTTTGAAGAAAGTTCGTCTGGACAACGAAAAGGAGGGCTTCCCAATCACCGCCATCAGAGAGATTAAGATTTTGCGACAGCTCAACCACAAGAGCATCATAAACATGAAGGAGATCGTCACAGACAAGGAGGATGCTCTGGATTTCAAGAACGATAAAGGTACATTGTGTGTTTTTATTACGGCTCCACCATCCTGCCACCCAATGTTGTTGTGTTTAACTCCAGGTCTTTTTTCTCTCTCTCATCTTAGGCGCTTTCTATCTTGTATTCGAATACATGGACCACGACCTGATGGGTCTGCTGGAGTCTGGCCTGGTCCATTTCAACGAGAGCCACATCAAGTCATTCATGAGACAGCTGCTGGAGGGCCTCGACT
The DNA here is from genome assembly GCF_009769545.1 of Cyclopterus lumpus. Taxonomy (NCBI): domain Eukaryota; kingdom Metazoa; phylum Chordata; class Actinopteri; order Perciformes; family Cyclopteridae; genus Cyclopterus; species Cyclopterus lumpus. The sequence continues at coordinate 4,995,433 of NC_046985.1, read as the reverse complement.
ACTGCCACAAGAAGAACTTTCTGCACAGAGACATCAAGTGCTCCAATATTTTGCTCAACAACAAGTGAGTCCTCGGTATTTCGCAACAGTTTTGTTTTATTTCACAGTCACGCTTTATTTTTCTCGACTACATTCATTTTTTTGTGCTCCTTTTCAGAGGTCAAATAAAGCTTGCAGACTTTGGACTTGCTCGGCTTTATAACTCTGAAGAGAGGTGAGTCTCTAATGTTCTTAGTAGATATATATACAGCACGCCCGTTAAGCTGTTTTCACTTGTGTGTGATAAAACTAACGATACTTGTCTCTTTTGTTCTCCTTTTCAGTCGACCATACACCAATAAAGTGATTACACTATGGTACCGCCCCCCAGAGCTCCTTCTGGGAGAAGAGAGGTACACGCCGGCTATTGATGTGTGGAGCTGCGGGTAAGAACATGACCCTCTTCAAGTTTACGGGTCACTTGATTATCTGCCCAGTTGGTATTGTTTTGTTGTTTCTAATGATCTGTATCTGGGTTTGTCTCTCAGATGCATTCTTGGAGAACTGTTCACAAAGAAACCAATCTTTCAAGCAAATCAGGAGCTTGCTCAGTTAGAGCTGATCAGGTATGTTTAGTCTAAATCATGTTCATGTTTGGCATCTAGATCCAGTAGTGAGCTTTTGACTGGTTCCTACTGAGTGCTGCACCCACTGAGAATGGGTTTCAGCCTTTCTAAAACGGGAAGAGAAAGCGTTTCTAAAAAAAAAAAAGAAAAGAGATTCTTCCACCGATCGCCTCAATCGACCATAAAGCTACAACATTTGTTCTGCTTAGTGGGCGTCACTTGTTTTCTTATGACTGGTCTTGTTAGAGGAAGGTTGAAGGTTGTGATTAATCTTGTGTAGGCCGGCCGACCTCTGCTGGGGAAACTGAACGCTTGGCAGGTCTTTTTTCCGCTGTGAGCCGTGCACGGTGTAAAATGAAGGAAGCAGAACTGTGTTTGGTTTTCTTAAGTGTTCCTCTGTGAGGGAGGAGAGAAAATATGCTCTTGCATATTCAAATGTGAATTGAAGCAACAAGTCGGGTCTGTTTTCTGGGTGTTGTCAGAAAGTAGTTTTAAAATATGTAGGAAGCCTAGTAGCTCCAGTCCAATCGCTGACTTCTGGTAAAACAAATGCATTTCTGTCTTTTAGCCGAATATGTGGCAGCCCCTGTCCTGCTGTCTGGCCTGATGTAATCAAACTTCCCTTCTTCAACACCATGAAACCAAAGAAACAGTACAGGAGACGGCTACGAGAGGAGTTTGCTTTGTGAGTTCATGTCTATGACGTCTAATTTATTATTTCTGTGAAGATTTGGCCCTCCTGAGGGTGCATTGTACTGAACTCGTGTGCCTCTGTTGTCGTCCAGCATCCCTCCGTCTGCCCTGGACCTGTTTGACCACATGTTAAACTTGGACCCCAGCAAACGCTGCACAGCCGAACAAGCGCTGGGCAGCGAGTTCCTCAAGGACGTGGACCCGGACAAGATGCCCCCGCCAGAGTACGTGTTACTTCATGCCGCATGCACTGGGTTTATCCTACGGTGGATTCCAATGTTAACGCTTTCCATCTCTCCAGTCTTCCACTGTGGCAGGACTGTCACGAGCTGTGGAGTAAGAAACGCCGGCGGCAGAAGCAGATGCCAGAGGAAGTGGCGGCCCCTAAGGCGCCCCGCAAAGAGCTGGGCCTTGACGACAGCCGCAGTAACACCCCTCAGGGCTTCCCGGCTCCCGGGGGTATTAAAGCTCAGAATACGTCTGCTTCTGCACTGCTGGGTGAGTTTAACTGTTTGTATTTGTACTTTTATTATTATTATTATTATTATTATTATTATCTTGTCAGACACTGGTTGAAAGAAAACAATCTCTTTCACTTGTATGAAAGGTGCTGCGCCAATGACGCATCATTTGAGGATGATGCAATACACCCAAAACAAGTAGAACTGGAGTTTACTTATTTATTGATCAGTCTTAAAGGTCATAAACGCGTGGCTGTTTTGCAGCTCTGCTGTTCTTTCTTTCCCATATCCTCTGGTGGTCATGTTGCTTTGGAGGATATGTGTACAGACAACACACTAAGCCAAGCTCATATAGTCAGCCCCTCTCTTCAGTACGCTGGAGAATATTCTCCACACCTATGACTCGTCAAACTTGTTTTAAGGAGAATGAGGTCATTTTGGTTATCATTAAAATAACTTTCTGAAACTATTACGCCCCATTGAGTTTACAGCTTTTTATTGAATCTTGGCTAGTAAATCAACCGAGAGATTACTATCCCAGATGTGTGTTCCCAAGGATAAGAATGCATCTTCTATCTTCTTGCAGACCAAAAGGCCCCGAACTCCCAGTTAACCCAGGAGCAGCTGGCCGTCCTCCTGAACTTCCTCGGCCAGCCCAAGAGTTCCATGAACACGGCCCAGTTTGTCCAGTCCATGGGCTCAAAGGTCAATCAGGAAACATTACAGCAGCTCTCCAAAGTCCTGGCGCCCCCTGACCCAGCTGAGCCTCCCCCTCAACCCACGCCGGCGAAGCCTCCCCAGCCCGCTGTGCCCGCCGGCGTGCCCCGTACACCCCCTATGCCCAAGCCTCCCTCGCCCCCCATGTCTGCACCGTCGGGTATCCCAGAAGGTGAGGCCGCCGCTGCCACGCAGACGGCCATGACGATGCTGCTGGCCCAGCTCCTCCAGGCTCAGCAGGCTCCGAGGCACGAGCCGAGTGACGGTGGTGAAGGGGCAGAGGGTACCAACCCTGCTGGAGCAGCAGCACCTGGGGGGCAGCCTCTACCTCCAGAGGTCAAACAGCCTCCAGAGCCCAGCCCGGTTTCTCCAGGTAACGCTTCCTCTGTTTGATCTGTTCTGGGAGACAGCTGGACGGTGATATTACACGTTTAAAGACTTGGATAAGAAGCACACAAACACGTCTTAAATTATAATGTTATGCTTTCTGTCTTTCAGTGTCTGAAGTGGGTGGTGTGTCCATCCTGCCCCCAAACCAGAGACCACCAGAGCCTCCCGAGCCACCTCCACATGCTGACCTGGACTACCGGCAGCCTCCACCTGAACCTAAGACTGGCCACGCGCCACCTATTGCATCTGCAGGTGGAAGTGATGGTGGGAGACCGCCAGAGCCAGACTACCCACCTCTCCCCACTGCTGAGGGGCCTGGATACGGCGGAGACTACATCCACCCGCCTCCGCCACTCTTTACTCCTGCAGGGTTTGGGGAAGGTTACATGGGTCACATGTTAGGCGGGGGACTGCCCCCTCACGCTCTGAGAGAAGTGTTTAGTGGACACCGGCCGGCTGCTGGCTCCTCATCCGCCGCAGGCCACCCGGACCCCTTCCCCCGGGGCCCTGGAGCCACCAGACCCAGCAGCATGGTGTTCACCGGGGACCAGGACCACCGTTTCAACTACAATCACAGCCCGTTACCTGTGGAGGGACAGCCCAACCCCAGCGCTATCCACCTGTACAACCATGCCTTGGCTAGAAAGGATGGTGGCCCACCTCCAGGACAACCCTGGGGCTCCCCTTCCCAAGTGGGGGCTCCGCCGCTACCCCTCGGCTTTGTCCCACATGTGAACTCGACGGCAACAATCAGGGGACGAGGCCTGCCTTTCTGAAAGACTGGAAGTGGCGGTTTGTGACGTTGGACAAAAGGTTAGAGGACTCGGCTCTGAGCCCGAAGCCTCTCGGGCCCCGACCCAGAGGGATCTGGAGATGCACACTCGGTTTGTAATAACTTAAGTTTGTGTCATGCTTTGTATTCCTCCTCAGTCTGGAATGTGGAGTACGTTGCAGAAGGACAGCCGAATAACACCGGAGGAGCTTTTCTCGCTCATACCATTTTCCTATTTTTTTGTAATCTATTCTGCTGTCTTTTAAATTAAACTTTTGTGTGTACATTTATCAGTCCGGCTACATTTTAAATCTACCCTTTTTTTTTTTTTTTAAGCCTTTCTGTAATTGCTCCAGAACAGACTAGTATTAATGTTTTTTGCACTACTGACTGAAGTAGGCGTAAACTATTTTAGCTATGAAAAGGAAATTGATGTGCTTTATCTGCACAATTAGGAATATGACCTTTTTTTAATGTAGTGTCCTCCTTTATTACGGCCGTTATTATGTTGAAGCAACGGTGGCTCAGTTGACGGCGTGCGTGCGGGCACGGGGAGCTCTTTGAGGAATAAGGACCATTAGTTCCAGACCGGCTGGCAGCACACGGGACGACTTCATGGCGAAAGGCTGTTCTCATTTTAAATTCCACATGCCTTTCTTTTGACAATAAGGTGTTGTAAAAAAAGGAAAAATACACACAGTAAAAACAAAACTGTCGTTTTCTTTTTTTTTTGTACTGAAATGATTTTGTCCCCCTCCTTCCTCCTTTTGGCAAATGTTTATTAAAGAAATGCCAACAACACATGATTGGATTTAATTACTAGTTCTCAGTTATGAATAATATAAATAACCAGTCGTAGAGGCGCTGACTTCACAGATCGCACCACTGGGTGGCGGCAGTATCATGTCAGATATCACCACTGCCTCATGAATATGGTTTGTGTGCTGGCTGTCGGGTCATAAGCTGCTCATAACAGACCTCAGCTGGCAGACACTTTTTCACCGTAGCTCAGTCTTGACACTTATATATATATGCACTATTCATAAAAAGACAAGCTCCTCGAGGAAGTCGATATAATGCAAATGGACATTTTGGCTGCATATGTACCATGAAAGCTGCCGAGGCTTTCAAAAACGTTTTTATATTGAGGGAGATGAAGCGTCACGTTTCAGATCCAGAGAAAGAAAAGAACCTCCAACAGCTGGCGGCTCCCAGTGGACTCAATGTTCAAGCACTTCACCTCCATTCTTTGAACTTAATGGAGAACAGCTTCTCGGAGATCACAAACCAGACCTCCTGAAAAGCCTCTCGACGCCAACTTTGAAATTACTTCTTTTTCTGGATGTCGGTCAACCTTTTTTTTTTTTTCGCCATTTTTCAACTTTTATCAAATAAATTCTGCTTTAGAAAAGAAGAAAAAAACCCACATTCAAATGAAAGAGAATATTAAGAAGCATCAATGAAACAGGCAGTCGGCGTATCTTCAAAGAGATATCAATGCAGTTGGATTCAATTCTTAATGTGCACCTTGATTACAAATAGATATTACAGATTATCATCAAAGGAAAAATCTCCTCCCCAACAGGTTCAATTTAATAACTATTTGAAAGCTCCACAGCATCAATACAATAATTGTATACTCAGTGCAAGGACATATTGGAAAATTACATTTAAATGAACATTAAAGGCATCGGAGACACTCGTCTGTCCTTTTACCCATCATGCCTCACGTCTCTGCTTTACCCATCATGCCTCACGTCTCTGCTTTACCCATCATGCCTCACGTCTCTGCTTTACCCATCATGCCTCACGTCTCTCTGCTTTACCCATCATGCCTCACGTCTCTGCTTTACCCATCATGCCACACGCCTCTCTGCTTTACCCATCATGCCTCACGTCTCTCTGCTTTACCCATCATGCCTCACGTCTCTCTGCTTTACCCATCATGCCTCACGCCTCTCTGCTTTACCCATCATGCCTCACGTCTCTCTGCTTTACCCATCATGCCTCACGTCTCTCTGCTTTACCCATCATGCCTCACGCCTCTCTGCTTTACCCATCATGCCACACGCCTCTCTGCTTTACCCATCATGCCTCACGTCTCTCTGCTTTACCCATCATGCCTCACGCCTCTCTGCTTTACCCATCATGCCTCACGTCTCTCTGCTTTACCCATCATGCCTCACGCCTCTCTGCTTTACCCATCATGCCTCACGTCTCTCTGCTTTACCCATCATGCCACACGCCTCTCTGCTTTACCCATCATGCCTCACGTCTCTCTGCTTTACCCATCATGCCTCACGCCTCTCTGCTTTACCCATCATGCCTCACGTCTCTGCTTTACCCATCATGCCTCACGCCTCTCTGCTTTACCCATCATGCCTCATGTCTCTCTGCTTTACCCATCATGCCTCACGCCTCTCTGCTTTACCCATCATGCCTCATGTCTCTCTGCTTTACCCATCATGCCTCATGTCTCTCTGCTTTACCCATCATGCCTCACGCCTCTCTGCTTTACCCATCATGCCTCATGTCTCTCTGCTTTACCCATCATGCCTCATGTCTCTCTGCTTTACCCATCATGCCATTGCCGGTGATGAGAAAGCGATTACCTCAGAGGGGTTTCTGAACGTGGATGGGAGATTAATACGGCGTGGATGATGGATTGCTGAAAATGTACGCCGGCTTCAGTGGAGAGGCGTGAGTGACTGAAAGAAACACAATTATGATGAGGTGAAGGAGATGGGAGTGAGACAGGAAAGGAGTTTTTTAGACCACAAGTTTGGTAAATTCATTCAGAGAAGCTGTCAAAAAACACCATTAAAACAATAACACCAGATACAATATTCTAGGTGGAAAACCGACTTGTTTTATATTATTATTTAGTACATTTTCCACTTTTCTGAACATAAGTGAGTGGCCTCCATGTTTTTTTTTTTACAGTAACCCAGAACAGGATGGGTTCCTTTGGATCTCGTAGCTCCAACATTAGTCTGTTGTCTCCAATCTGACCCACAATCCTGCACGCCCGACCTTCAAGTGGTGAACTCGTAAAGTGCGGAAGAAAAATTAACCTGGAGTGGGAATAAAGTCAATATAAAGTCAGAGTAAACGTTTCTGCTTTGTGTTTTCGGCTTCTTTAATAGAGGATAACAAAAAAAAAAGGGTTTAAAGATGGGATCAACATATTTTTGAGGTGGACGGTAAATGTGGTGCACACAGCAACCCACGCTGGCAGGAAAACTGGCAACGACAAAACATGAAAACCTTAAAATCACTGAACACGTGAAGATCTTTAACGTCTCGATTAACCACTAACGATGTGCCGGATTGTAAACCTCTTAAGAACGTGAGGGTCAGCAAAATGCAGCACGCACACACAAACACACACACACGACTGCACTTCCCAGTTGAGGCACCGTGTGGTGCTAAAGGACCGGAAAGCAGCCTGGAAAATAAATAAAATCGGAAGCGTCTCAATCCATCAACTTGGGATTTCATAAAAACTTGCAAAAACGAACGTTATGACAAAAAAGGTACACTTCTCACCCTTAGAGCCAAAGCCCATAAATATGGACACGCGATAGTGATGTTTGACAAGTGGAGCGGCCTTTAGAGGAGGAGGAGGAGGAGGAGGAGGAGGAGAAGGGGGAGGAGGAGGAGGAGGAGGAGGAGGGAGCTCTTCTTCAACGTCTTCAGCTGCTTGGCTGTCGTTTGAAAATGGACCGCGGCCAAATTTCCTCATGATCCACAAGCTTATCATATCTGGCTAATCAGAGGACCTACCTGGACTCCGGCTTGTTAACTCATTACTTCTCCAAGGTGGCTCGAGGACAGGAAGAAGAGTCGCTACCTGGGGCCAACTGTTGACGAGGGAGAGGGAAATAATTAGGAGTTAAGGATGATTTATCGGGGAGGTAATGCGCTGACTTTGAATTAACCTTTGAGATTTCGCGGTAACTGAACCGTGATGTGACCCGCAGTGCATCACTGTGCCTTGGGCCTTCCTGCTCCTTGAAGAGGTGAATCAGCCCAAGTAATGGCTGTTTAATAGCCAGTGGTCAAACCTTGTTTTACTTGCGTGTGTGTGTGTGTGTGTAAGGTGAGTGAAACAGAAAGAGAGAAAACGCACACAGCTGACATTTTTAGATAATGTTTCTGTTTACTTTTTTTTTCCTCCTCTCGTTGCTTTCTGAGTGATTTCCTCCCCGGGGGGGGGGCTGTGTTCAAAGTAGTTTTTAATTAAAATGTGAAATCTTTTTAAAACAAAAGGGGTGGCAGCAGCGAAACCCCACGGCGGGTGAAGTCTTCCGCTCACACGCACGTCCAGCCCAAAACGTTCACGGTGTCAGTAATTAGGCCCGCCGCATCGTATTCAAGCCCAGGTAGAATAGCAACCGTTAGCGCGGCGACATTACACGCCGTTAATCTTTCTTAATTTTCTTTTTTTAAAAGACTCTGCATTAACTGTGCAATGTCAGAGATAGCGATTTACCTATTCTCCGAATAAGGAGACTTTATAAAAGCCTTCAGAGTGTGAAAGGGCAGCGTTTACATCCCGCGTGCGTTCGGCAGACCAGGTGAACCCGCCCCCCCAAAAGGTCACGGCGCGCTGACCTTTCACCGCGCCGTTGTCAGTTTGTCACACAAACGGAAATGTCACTTATCTCGACGTCTGTCGGTAGCCACTCGGGTGGGGGTGGGGGGGGATTTCTCCCAAAATTAAAAAACACAAAAGTGTTCATGCTCGACATATATACGCGCACGTGTTTCACCTCCGGGCTTTCCCGTCCTTCCACCGTGAGACGCCGCCTCACCTTCTCCCCTCCGACATCCCCATTAACTCCCAACCATGTAGACAAAGGGCACTCCAATCATTTACAGGAGATATGACCCATAAATGTCACGCTCGGCTTCACTTCACACTTTTACCTTTTGGCGTGTAAGGTCAGGCTCGAGTGAGCCGTTACGAAGGGGAATCCAGGACCGGCCAATCAGCATCAAGCGTCCGCACGAAAGTGTTTCTTTAGTACAGCGTGAAAACTGAAGGGTTTGAAATGCTCCTGGTTTTTTTATAATGAAAATAGTTTACCCACGTAGCCGGGGGGGGGGGGCAAACTGTCTTTGTCCTGTGTCAGTTTAGAGCAACAGCCCCCCCATCCCCCCTCCAATGTCTGTGCACGACGCCCCTTAAGAAGGTCACATCAGAGCTGAAGTCGTTAGAGAGCATTGGTTCAAAAGGTTTGCTGAAGCAGAAACTTCTGCAGCGGGGACACGGTTGTGTGTTTGCACTCAGAGGAAGAAAGTCGTGTTACATGTCGAGATGCTTTTAGCCCCAACGTCTCCATCTTCAGTCACACACACACACACACACATATAAAAGCATACAAATGGGACAACTCAGTTTGAATTCAACGAATACAGGCAAACTATTCTACAGAATTAACACAGCTCTGTTCATTTATGCTTTGTGTTGAGATTTTCTTTTTTTTTTTTTGGGGGGGGGTCTTAAATTCGATGCGAATAAATCAGTACAGACATAATATTTAAGAGATTGTGCCACTTAAACAGCACATCTGTGGATTGGATTGAATTTTTCCGACATTTCCCAAAGATTCCCCTCGAGTCTGTTCCTTTTACGGCATATACGACTGCATATTCCATCTTTGATTACGTCCGTTTGAACAGTGGTTTGCATTTTGAATAAAGTGGCAGCCATTGTTTGTCATCAGCACAAAGAAGGAGCTGTTGACAAGTTTTATTTGTTTGTTTTACGTGTTTGTACCGTTTTTTTTCCCCTTCTTCTTCTATAAGTGTATATTTGGGTCATCAATTAATTGTAATTGGAACAACTGTGTATTCTTTAAATCACTGTGTAATTACATGTTCTGTAAAAAAGGGTTGTGGTAAATAATGTTTGCAGAGCTGTTAAAACCTGGCAACCCCCCCCCCCCCCAAGGTGAAACAAAAGCTGGATGATCTGTGACAAAGGGTACGACTGTTTTGAGAAAAGCAACTTCCCAAACATTACGACCCGTCCGAACCGTGGCGACAAACAATCGCCGGAGCCATTAACGTAAATTGCCAAAGCAAACACAACTGCTCCTCCGTAAATGTGGAGAGAAATATGAAATCAAGCGTGAAATGTGCAAGTTGCCATCCAGAGAATTATTGAGGCTCAAATTGAAATGGGGTGGTGGGTGGCGGGGGTAGAAATACAAAACAGGGCCCCACTTTGACGAGCGCAGAAGGTCGATAAGTCAATAAGACATCTTGTTTATGATTCACTGCTCGCTCTGTAGATTACGCCTCGTCCAAATACTGCACACTCGGCACTCGGCCTGTAAGAACCAGCAGAGGCTCAAACGGTGAGTGTACAAGTGCAGCTTCCTGCAAAAAACAACAACAAAATAACACAGCGCTCCCGTGTTTTAAGTGATATTTCAAAGTGAATATGCTGCAGATGAACCGCTGACATCTTCCCGAGCAAACAACCTGTCAGAGGGAACTACATGAAAACCTCACACCCTGGGGGGAAAACTCCCCCTCACAGGTTGGTGAACCCGTCACGACGAAGAAATAAAACAGTTTGCAGCTGGTTTTTAAGGCATTATGAAATACTAACACAGTGATGGTGATTGACAGGGCCTTGGGAATACTCAGTCATGCTGTAGGGAGGAATTTAAATACATACTGGCTGATGTCTTGTTGATAATGTGTATTTCATGCAGGAAACCAACAGGTAAGACAAATGGTAATTAATCTAAAATATAAATAAATAAATATTATCCTCTAAATGTGTATTTGTTTTCTGCCAAACAGTCACTTCAATTAAATACGTCAATAGTTATCTCACATATAATATGTTTGCCTTTCTATTTGGTCTTTTTTGAGATTTGCTCTTCCCTGCGATTATTTTAATATATTTATTGTAATTGTTTTGAAGGCGTTACACTAGTGTAAGTGCAGCTTCTGAGCATGCGAGACTTCGTCTTCCACTTGCAGAACGTGCCTCCAGAAACACCAACAACAAGTTGGTCCGGAGTGTTGATGGACACAACAAAGAGGAAGTCCAATGATTCAGCATTACACTTCCCATCATGCAACCCGGTCGTGTCTTTGATTCGACCAACACACACACACACACACACACACACACACATACACAGAGAAAATCCATCTGCTGCTTCAGCACCCTGAACGGCGCTGTGGATTTATCAATACGCAGCGCCGTCAGGCTCCTGATGTTTCAGAGCCACGGAGTCGAACTTGCACAAACCTCAGATTAAGGATTAATGTGTCAGAGAGACATAAACAACCCCTCTGCCCTGCAGTCTGTGGGGCGGCAGGTTAACAAGGGGCATGCGTTCTGTCATTTGGCTAACAAGGGTGATGACATCGCCAACTTCCCAGCTTTGGACTGATGAAATTCTACTTTTTTAAACATTATGAAGGGAAAATAAAAGTACAAAATCCAATAATAAAAGTCCTGTAATCAAAATACAGAAGCGTCAGCAATTTAACTTTGCTTAAAAGTAATAGTACTCGTTCTGCAGAGAAATGACCAAATACGTACGGACAAAGAAAAAAAAAGAAGAAAAGAGGAAAAACATTAAAACCACATTATACAACTGAATAATCGCGCCCGCCCTTCTCACGAGCCTTCGATAATGCATCCAGCTAATGGCGGCGAGAGGGCCGCGTTGCAAGATGAATTGACAGTGACAGCCGAGCCAAATTGCGTCGCCAAAAAAAAAAGACAAAAAAAAGAAAGAAGAAATCGAGAGCATGAATAACAAGCTGGATCAAATATTAAATGCATTCAAAAAGGAGGGCATAACACTGGCGGGGACGGTGCAATCAATCCACATTTTTGGCCTGAGCTATTATGCAACGGCTCAGACAAAAAAAATAAAAAACACAAATGAAGAAGAAGTCGATCTCGACCCTCTTCCGCCTCTTTCTTCCCGTCCCGACTCGTTTCTTAAATGTTTCACCACCTCTTTCTGCTCCTCCGGATCTCCCCCAGTCCATTTTCTACTCCCAGTACATTACACTTTTGTGTGATAGCATGTGGCACTTTCACAGTTCACAGTTATTTGCGACGGCTTATATGTGCTGCCGCCACGGTGGAGAGACCTCCAGCTCAATTTCTCTCCTTCGTGACAGATTTCATCCTCCACGTATCCATCTTTCTTACCAGCTCGGGCACACATTGCTTCTGAAATAGGAAGAAAAAGGTCAGAGCGTTAATGCACAAAGTGACAGTGGATACATCACCTACATCCATGGTGACTTTTGGCAATACATCCCACAGATTTTCATTTGGGAGGAAATGGGAGCGATGAGAGCGATCGGGAGACTGGAAACACACGAAAAAAAGTCTCTTCTCGGCCGGAAAAGGTTTGGATTCTTTTTTTTTTTTTTTTTAAATGGAGGAGATAAACAAAGATATGCTTTCTAATACAACCGATATAGGAAAACTACATATACACTCAATCCATTTGCCGTTAAATTGGTCTTGATTTAGCTAATTTTTAAAAAAAACAGATGGCGACCATCGTAACGGAAACATTTCTCAAGATTGAGTTTGAACTCATCGGAGACACAACTTGGGACATTTTCTTTAACAACAGTTACATTTGAGCTTTTGCCCGTTTTCCCAGTTGCATTTATGGTCAAGCCGTCAGGAAAGCCTTAAATGGGCCATTTTTCTTGTTTCTGGAAACATTGAAACAAGTGTTTGTATGTTTTTAACCACAAGTGACTTTTTAACTGCAATGATTATACCTGTGTCCTTGTATTGTATTTTATATATTGTTGTTGTATTTGTGTTTGTTGCGATATGGACTCATGAGTCTGATATAAAAGAAATATATAGTGTCCTTACTGTGTATTTCCGTGCTTGTTTGAGGGCATTTCCGGCATTCTTAAAGGGTTCAGCACTGTTTTTACCAAAATGGGGTAAAACATATTTAAATAGGGGTACATAAAAGAAAAGAAAAAGTGAGAACCAGCGCTCTCAACCTAACACTTCCTCACAGTAGGTAAGAGGGCACCGATTTTACACCATCACGCTCCATTTTACATTTATCCTGCAGATTACGGCAAATGAAAGCATCTTGCTGGCTTCACTGGGTCGTGATTGGCAGTTGAATATTCATCTCGGAGCCAAAAATATGAGGGAATTCATGGAGGCGGAAACTGGAAGTAAGACGCCTTTGGCTCTCGATGTGCTCCCAAATGAGCACGTTCGTTTGAAACAGAGTTTTTTTGCTCACATGTATGGCCTGATATTGGCTCTCTGCTGCAGCCCTGCAAAACATGATTGATGGCAGTTGTTGTTGTTGTTGTTGTTGTTGTTTACTCTGCCATGTTGAAGCCACTGAGCGTAAATGAGCCTGAAAAGCAACTCAGACTATCGTGGCACAACTGAAGATACTGTAGAAGATGTAAATATTTGAACATTTAAAGATATAAAAAGGATGCGAAATGAGATCCTAAAATAAATGTCCATCAATAAGATATTTGGTATAAAGAGAGAGAGAAAAACAACAACCCGATCTCATTGGAAGGCACATCAAAATAGTACATTTCTGTAATTATTGCGCATTATTACGTCTTTTTGCATCTCAATAAATCTCAAACAACAAACCACTCTGCTAGTTTTAGGAAAAACATTGTGGTTTGGCTTAAAATAAGTACGTAAACTTTGGGACACCGGTATCTTGGTTGCTGTGTGTTGGTTTGACCTGCTCGCCTCTACCATACTCTCTCATTCATCCATCACTTGTTCAAATAGTAGTTTTTTCAAGTCAGTGTACACTACATGGCATAGAAATAACTAACAAAGAAAAAAAGCTTTGTTATTGTACGCAAAAAGGATAATGTTTAAAAAATGTTATGGTTAATATAGGTTAAATGATACATACACAGAAGTTACATTATGTCAAATGTAAAGAATGCTGCATCTGTGTTATAGTAAAAAAAAATCCAGATCCACTTTCCTTGTTTTTTTTAGGGCCTTCAAACTCATTTCATGAGCTTCTTAAGTGGTTTGTGACGACACCGTTTTGCTGTAGAGATTGAAAGCCCTGGAAAAAAGGGGGGGTTCAAACTACTATTTGCAAGCTCAACAGTATGAACTGCATGAAGAGGAGGTGCCATCACCGTATATCAATGGTTAAATTAAAAAAACATTGACTTGCATGTTTTGTGAAAAGCGAGAAATTAAGAAAATTACTCACTTATTTGTAAGTCGCTTTGGATAAAAGCGTCAGCTAAATGACATGTAATGTGATGTAAAAGAAGATGTACCACCGCATTTCGATTTGGCCTGTAACTGAACAGATCAAGACGTCATGTCAGCATAATTTCACAGGCCACATTATGGCTTATTTTTTGCCTGTCTGTTTATTTTAAGACAAACCAGACCGATGGGAATGTTACACGATCATTAGGGCGGGCTTTTCCTGCAGATTCTGTTAAATTTCCTGTAGCTTGCAGCCTGTTGGGGCCATTAGTAAGGAGGCTTCCCCCCCCCCCCCCCCCCCCCACACACCCTCTGTCTCTCTCTATCACTCCTTGTCCTTGTGGGTGATTAGAATGCACCCCGGTTGTCCGTCTGCTCGCTCATTAATCACACAGCGAGAGACTGCTGGCCGGACGCTAAATATACAGTTTGTCCACATCTCAGCACTCCACACACAAAGTGCTGTAACAGCAGAAAACCACACAGGGTCATAAATGGCTCGTTAGCAAGGCTACGGGTTTCCTGGCATTCGTTATGGTAACTCCACCAATATTTAAAAGGCATCAAGAGACTACATTTATGTAAAATCTGACTCTTATGTAAGATATAACCATTGGACAGCATTGATAGTGGTTCCTGCACAGGTAGGTCTTCTGTGTACATTACCAATACATTACAAGCCAGCTTTAAATTAACATAATATATATATATATATATATATATATATATATATATATATATATATATATATATAACTTTTGTTCTGTGCGAGTAGAAGATGAACATGCACCACAAAAGTCTCGCCATCAACACACAACGACCCAATCGCAGTATTTCACAGACTTTTATTGATACTACTTTATATTGTTGTAACATCTGATTCTGATTTTCGCCAGCAAGTTTCTCCCTTGAACATGAGCTTGTGTTTAAATTGCCTCAAGAGTTAAAGTCGCAGGCGTCACCGCGCTGATATCTGCCCGTCTTCTGTCGCTACGTCCGCCAGGCGTTCCAGTTGTACACTTTGAAGTGATGCCGGTGGTAGATTCACCAGCAGAGCTCCTAGTGAATTGTTAAACAACTGGTCCTTGATTTCAGACCAGACGCACTTCTAGGCTCATTTCTTGCCGCTTGATAAATTATTATTTTTTATCACTTGTAGCCAAGTAGCTAATTAAGCTAACGTGGGTTCATGAGCGGGTTAGAGCACATTCGCGATCGATTTAAACTTCTGTAAATAAAGGCAGCGCAACTGCTAATGTCTGTGAAAGAGGTAATTTGGCACGCAGAGGAGAGAGCACATCCAACTTTTCTATCAAACCTCTTTACCTCTCACAATTATTGCTAATGTGCATGCTAACGCGTGCCAACATAGTGCAGCAGGAATAAGTCCTAAAACACGGAAATGAGTCAGCATTTTTTTAGACGTCTGTTTCCCTGCTCCCAAAGTCAAATTATGTTGGTTTCTGTCTGTCAATCGGCGGTTAACACGGGCTAAGCAAACGTTAACGTTTTTTGTTCTATAACAGAAAATACATCGGTGATTACGCCTCTCGTGAATTTAGAAGTTTTCGAAGCGTCTCAACAGCACGTCATCGCGCTAACAACATCAGCCTTCACAGACTCTCCATGTAAACCCGCACGCGTGCGACGCAAACGCGGTTTCGTTTCTTAAGTCATAAAAGTTGGTTTGCAACAAAATACTGCTCGACAAATCCCACCGGCTTTTAGTCGAGAATAAAGCAGTGCGATGCTGGATTGGCACAACAATGCATCATCCCTGCAGCACTTTATAGTAACAAGCGGACTGTGGGGATGAAAAGGAGGATGTTATTCTGTCTACCACAATCGTGTATGGCTGCTTAGCTTTAATAAGCGGACAAGGCCGACAAAGGTTCTATTCGAAAGGCTTTTAGGACGCCGACTAACCACTTTGTTTGCCAAACGCAGTGCTGCAGACGCTGAGTTTGTCTGGGGCTGCTGATCAGGAGCCAACAAAACACCGGACGGAGATGCTTCCATGCGGTGGAAAACCTTCTAAAAAAAAAATCACAGACCGCCGACACGCTGCACAACTTTAACAATAGCTTGTGACTTTTAAAAAGAACTAGGACACTGTAATGGGGACCTCTTTTCATATTCTCTTTTCTCTAATTATTCTGCCTCCACATTCAAAAACCTCCCCAAAGGCAGTAATTTACCTACCATTACTGCCGCATGACTCACAGGCAAACATTATGGGGTCGGCGGTTCCCTAATGGCACTCAAACACACTTTAAAAAATATATTTCTAATATATATATATAGTTTTCTGTCTAAAGACGTAACCAGCTGTAGTGTTTTGAATGTGGATTGTTTTGCTTTTTGTTAGCATTAAATGACAAATCACCCAACACCAATTATCTCTTGAAGACGTGAATGTATTTACTATAAGAACCGCAGGTGTGAGCCTTAATTTGGTCTTCAGATTCGTCCTCGTCTCCGAGGAGAAGAGCGCCCCGGATTTTACACGTCAAACTCAATTTACAAGTCCTTGTCAATACTGCAGCGTGCGTTAAGTGTCGTTTTTTGCTCTTCTTTCAATGAATAGGTACTAACTGATGCTCTTTACACCACTACGCTAGCCGCCATTGTTTTGCATACCTGTAAACACGAATGATGTCTGTATATCTTACATGTCGTACTTGGAAAATGCACCTCTTCCTTGAATGTGTGTGATATTTTACAGGCGAACACCTTTCTCCGTGCTGTATATCCACTGCGAGAGGCTGTTCAGTGTTATTTCCCCCCCCCGATCTCAGCCCTCAAACTGCAGGTAGGCCTATTTATTGCCTCCAGCACCAGACACACAGGAGCTGAGTCAAGCACCATTGACCCCACAAGAGAAGTTTAGTCAAGTAGGGAGCACCGTTAGGCCTTTTCTAGTTCAGTTGAATAGTAAAATCAATCATTTACATTCAGAAAAAATGTGTGTATGAAGTTCTTCAGTCAAACTGGAAAGAATGGAAACACCAAAACAAATACAAAATAAATGCGTCTCGTTTCATGAACTGAAAGTTTGATATATAACGGATGAAAAAGTCACATTTTGCTAGCAACTCCTAGCAAGGGACCAGGACAAGAATCCAGATCTTAAAAACACCCGGATGATGCGCACACATTAGAGATATGGAATCTTTACTTTGTGATGAATAATGAATGCGTTTGGATCACTTCATGCTGTGGGATACTCGCCAATCGGGGACAGCTGAACTCATTCTTTGCAGCAGCTTCTTTTTTTCCCCGGTGGATTTCTCCACCGAGCCGGCGGGACTTGGATGTATACGTGTAAATCCCCCGAGGACTCGGATGTGTAAAAGATGCAGGCGCACGCTGCGCTAGTCTCTTGGCACCGGCATTCCTCTGTACGTTGGAACGGGCGCGTGTGGCTTCAGCCCGCTGAGGAGGTGAACTGCATGCTGGTACGGCTGAGGGCTTGAGAGAGTCTTCCCTGGCTCGCGTCGCCATGGCAGCGACGGTTAAGAGGTAAGGGTGCTGTCTCTTCAGATGACCTCCATTTGCTGCAGTGCAAAGTGCGGATGACAGTCGTCGTCATGGTATCCGGCGGGAACATTTCCCAGCCAGTTAACAGCAGGGGGGGTCTGAAATGAGAGGCTGAGTAGTAGCTGTGAACCAAACACACACACACACACACACACACACACACACACACACACACACACAAGCACACATTTGAAAACGCCTCCATATGCGTCGCCGTGTTTAATTATTTCTGCATTTAAAAAACTCCCCGTGTCCCGGTCTACCGTGAGCTCCAGAAATAAATCCAGGGGGGGGGGGGGGGGGGGGGGGGAGTCTGCTTGGTTTGTATTTGTTTCACTCTGCATGTCACATTTAGATTAGAATGCTCTGTGGCATGCAGACACGCAGGTGCATGACCAGACACAAACCCTCACACACAGTCGTGTATTCATAACTTTTGGGGACATTACATTGACCTACATTCATTTCCTGGAGACTTACCCGAACCATAACCACAATTGCTACCTGCCTAATCCTAACCTAAACCTAACTCCACTCCCCAAGTGACTGGAAACAATTTATGTCCTCCCAATATGGGTGAAACATGCCCACCCACACACACCCAGGTCTCTATATCTGGTGACTCTTTTGAAACGTTAGTGTTTGTACAGATTAAACTAAGAGAGATAACTTGTTCGAGAGCTCTAAATGTTTTGGCTGGCCGTCTTTATGCTGAGCTCAGCTAATTGTCTCCTGGCTGTAACTTCACATTTGGCAAGAAAGTGAATGGGAATATGTCCAAACCATTTCATTAATGCCACATAACACAATGTAGTGGCCATATGAACCCCAACCATACCGCCCCTTTTTTTACTAACTCTGAATCACACAGAACAGAATACATAGAGTATTTAATTCATCCGCTTTCAAGACTTCATCCAAGACACCGAGCAATTTATTAATAAAATCAAAACCCTTCAAGTAGCCGGTCACACTTTCCTTTTCTCCATAGATATAGACTCTGTCTACACCGACATAGAAACACTCAGCCTTGCAGCCATTCAACACATTTTCAATAAGCACCCAGACCCAGCAATCCTACAGTTACTACAAATCACCCTTACCAGAAACGACTTCGAATTTAACAATAAACACCATCTCCAGCCGTGCGGCTGTGCAATGGGCCGGAAATACTCACCATCGTTTGCCGACATCTACCTGGCCCATTGGGAGGAGGTGGCAGTCACAAATCGCACTCCAGCACGAGCGCCTCCTTTACTACCGTCGGCCTCTGGAATCACACGGAGCAGGATTGTCATACGTACCTGGACACCACTCAACACCCCAGGATCAAACTTAAACACCACAGTTACACACGGTCGAGTTCCTTGACTCCGGCGACCATCAAAAAAAAAGGTATCCCTTGTCCCCTTGACAACAACATTCTCGGGTTGCATTAACAACTTTAAAGAAGATTAAGAGCAACCTTCAGGGGACGTGATCTACACACGTTTAAATAAAGAGAGGACCAGGAAGGAGGTGCTTCGAGGTTCAGAGAGGATTGGTTTTAATCGGGGGCGGGCCCTGCAGTGACAAACGCTGTTTACAAACTGTACGTGGGGGGCGACGGGTAAACGAGTTGCACCTCCAGAATTAAACGGCGCATGTATTTGATCAACAGTGGTAATGGTACGAGCGTCCTGTACACATTCAGTGCGGGCCTTGAGGAAATAGAGACATAGCAGCAGAGAGGAAATGGATACACTGACTGAAAACCATAAAACCCGACGGTCTGAATGAAAAATACTACTTTTAACCTCTTAATAAGCAAACTACTTCCTGATCTCCATGGTCTCACCCCACGGGTCTTTTACAGGAACCTCCACCGGGGTACAGACCTTGGAGACCTTGTGGTTTCTTTTACATTCATAGGGGGACTTTTAGCTAAACCATGCATCTAATAAAGAACCACTCTAACATCGTTTTAGATCATTGTTGTGCCCGTGCCCCCCCAAACCTAACCATACCGCCCCTTCATGTGGTGTTGTATCTTTAAGAAGTGCAGGTTACCGAGGACAGAGCATTTGTTTCCAGATACGGGTCCATGAAGAGAAAATAGCCAGAGATCGTCTTCTATGAGGACGCCGCGGTGGTTTCATGAAAAATAAATATTTATTCCAAGGCTGCTTATCACCCAGCAAAATGTCGAGAAGTATTAATATGTAACATCCTGTGGGGCTCTCCAGGACACTTGCCATTGCTCCAAAGAGCGAGAGAGCCCGGTGTTATCGAGGCTCGGCAGTGTGACTTGGTGATGGTATCGGCCATGCTGACTGGATTCCATTAGGCAATGCCCACATCTATGTCTGCTGAACATATTGGCTCACGCTGCAGGGGAAAACGCAGCGAGTGATGACATGTGAGCCATCATCCACCTTCCAGGAAGGCGTATCGGCACATACGCGTTAGCTTACTGCAGACCTGATGCTGAGCGGCAACGATTTTACGAAGTCTCTCATACAAATCATACTTAAAAACGCAACACTTACGAAGATGGGAATATTCTTTTTACTTCTTTTTTTTCCACCCCGACTACTTCCCCCAAGTATCCAGATTTCTCAACACTAATAGGATGAGTCTTTGCCTTTGTATACACAAAGCTGCTGATTTAAGCAGAAGATTTGCATTGCAAAGACAGCTGTAGAAAAATTCAAAAAACAGAACATTGGTATAATGAGACAGCAGATAAAGGATAAGTAATGAGAGGCAGCTCCCCGTTAAATGCAGTGGTCCTTGGAGGTCATAGATGCCAGTTTGACGGCGCTAAGCTGTGAATCTGCATCACGCTGTTGTTTTAATGAGCCCCAGACTCACAAAGTCATCAGCTATTACATGGAAATCAATGAGTTTGTTTACTTAGATTTGGCAGGATCGAAAGCTGTTAGTATACATAGACTATGAATATTAAACAGATTTCAGAGGTATGATGAAATTGATATTCAACATTTCTTTATATATATATATAGATAGATGTATATAAGGCCACATTATGTTCTTAAGACAATTAGGTTTGTGTACAGATTTAACAAACATAGAACGTGTTAATTAGTGAGCTTTGGATGTGCTCTTATTTGCTTTGGAAAGAGCCGAGCTAGATTGTTCCCCCGTTTTATAGTGTTTATGCTAAGCTAACTGGCTAATTCTTAGCTTCAGACTTGTGTAAGATATGTGTTTAACGTTATTGAAGAAATTGTACTTGCTTGATTCTTGTTGTTCTGAGTTTGGACTCATGGTTTTATGCACTTATTGTAAGTCGCTTTGGATAAAAGCGTCAGCTAAATGACATGTAATGTAATGTAATGTAATGTTCAGAACTTCGGGTCCCGTGGCCGCAGGAAATTCAGGATTCAATGAATTAAAAGTTTAACAATATTTAATGGCAAAGATAACATTCATATAGCGTTCACGATCGTGGAGCTGGTAAGGGAGAGCTCTCCGCAGATGGACACCTCGCTGCTCCCAAGGCCTCTCTCTCAGCCAGGTGCAGCGTAGAGCCCGAGGCGGTCTCGAGATCCCGAACCAAAAGAACTCTGACTCCAGAACAAATGCTCGGCTGTTAGTCTGGTCATGCAAATTAATTCACACCTAAAGGTTAGTTATATTGGCCAGTTCAAAGAATGCTGCCATTCTGTTCGCTAAGCCAATCGATAAGCTGGCGAGGTCAAAGCTCACACTTCCGGTCAAGGACGGGAAGTTTCCCTTCAGAATAAAACCTATAATCCTGCCTTCAGAATAAAAGCAACATCTCAGGTTTCAATCGGCATCCATTTGAACTATTGTCTAAACAATAAAACATCATTCATTCTAATGCATCATACAGTTAATCATTACATTTGTCATCAACAAACAGAATAATAAAAGAGTGATCCTCTCTTATGCTTTATAATAC